>NW_027397066.1:95214773-95312081 GCF_003265705.2 Callorhinus ursinus | reverse complement strand
ATATATATATATGGTAGATAGGAGAGAGAGAGAGACGGAAGAGACAGAGGGAAGGGGGAAGAGAGCAAGCGAGAGAATGAGAGAGTGAGTGAGCAGAAAGGTTGATTACTTACCACAATCCTTCTTCATCTTTCCCTCCCTCCAATTCTAGTTTGGGTTAATGCCTTGTTTTATGTCTTTTTGCCAAATATTTCCTACATAAGTGATATAATTTCTGGATCTTTGAGTTTTACAAATATCTTTCTATCACTCTGACTGATGAATGATGTATTTCTTAGGTGCATATAAGGTGAAACATTGAGTTTCAAGCTTATTATTTTTTTTCATCATGTAGATTCTATTCACAGTCTTCCAGCTTACAGTTTCACGGATAAGAAACCTAATATCAGTCTTATTATTTCTACTTTTACAAATCATTTAATTTTCTGTAATTGGAAGTTCATAAGATTTTCTGTTTATCCATAGAATTAAAAAAAAATTACCAATGTATACTTATGGGGTGTGTGTGTGTGTGTGTGTGTGTGTGTGTGTGTGTTCTTTTGGTCTTGCTTTGAACTTGAAAAAAACCTTAAAACTGCAGAATTTCACATCAAGAGATTTTTTAAATGTGTAACTTTTTAAAGTTTGTCTCTCCTTAATTTGATCCTTTTAAAAGATCCTTTGTAACTATTTTAAGTCTTTTCTGTATTAATAGCCATTATCTATATTTTAATTATTTTTTCTACTTCTTTATGATTTTTGCTTTCCTGGAATTTTACTCTAAGTTTTATGATATTTCTTTAATTAATCTTCCAGATAAGAATTTATCCATCCAATGGTGAAAATTCTTCCAATTTATCTCCTACTTACAGTTCAGGGAAAAAAGTTCCACAAACTAATTTGTGGAACTACAGAAACATCTCTCCAACAATACTGAATCTTACTTGAGCCCTGTAGTCTTGGAAAATAGTGAAGGTGAAGAAATCTTCCATCCTTTGTGTTCTAGGAAAGAGCTTAGGGCAAAGAACCACCCATCCCCATATGACTTAAAGAAAACTCATGGATGCCCCGGTATATACTTATAACAGGACCAGGCATAAGATATTTTCAGATTTCCATTCTTGTTCTCTAAATGATGGGCTGATAGATTGGAACAAAATACTTGTTAACCAAACTTTGGTTAGCATTTTTCTCCTTCCCTGAAGTTCCTAAACTTTTGCCCATCTTCAGCCTGAACAAGCATACCAGCTCTTCTCAGCCTCTCCTGAGAATAGGCTGGCCTTAATGTAAAACATTCTCTGATCCACCGTCCAATCATGCCACCTCCATTCATCTCACTTGCTCAGACCTGGTTGTTTCTCACCTTGTTTACTTCTCTCTATGAAAGAAAAATCATTTTTGCTTCACCCTTGGGACACTTGTGATTCTTATGATCATAGTGCTCTGCCTATCACAAGAGTGCTTCTTCCTTGCCCCCATTGCAACAGCATCCTTCCTTTTTTTTTTTTTTTTTGCAACATCCTTTCAAATAAGTCTATCCTTACTAAGTTTGGCATTGATTTTTATTTTACAGCCTAAAATCAATCTCTCTTTCTTTGTATCTCTCTTTTCCTCTCATTATTGTTCAAATTTCCACTTCTTTCTTCCAATAATTCCACTTTACTATGAATTGTCTGTTTGATGTGTTCAGTTTGTTTTTCTTTTCCATCTGGCTGCTAGAGCACATTGAGAACATTGACAAGGTTTTTGACTACTCCTTGGAGCTTGGCTTCAGGTACTGACTTAAGTGCGTCTCAAGAGGGACGGGGATAAGATCTTCCTCTCTTGTGGGCTAGAGCTCTACCAGCCTAGAAGTTGTCAGTGCCTTTGTCCAGAGACTAAGAGAAAGCTTTTCTCCTCCTAGAGCTGACTACAAATTTTACAGCTTTCCTAGTTTTAAGGTTACAGGTTTCAGTCTCTCTGATTTACTAATTTGCAACCTCTTCTGAATCAAAGAGATTGCCACCTTTCCTCGCCACACTTCATAGATCTACTCAAGTCAGTGATTCTCCAGAACCTCTGTTTGCAAATATATGCCCTGAAACATTCAACCTGTGGTCTCTCAGTTATCATTTGATCTAAGGAACAAATGTCTTTTAACTATTTTCTTTAGACTACACTATACTTTTTATCCTAATTTTCAGCTTCAAAAAGCTATTTGATGGTAGAGACATTAGGATCTGTCGTTTTTAAAGTAGTTGGGAAGCACAGTTAGTAGCAAAGCTTTGTACTGCCATTTTCTGGGATTTCACAGTTACCTCCTTTAGTGTTAATAGTTTCCCTAATTGTCTATCAATACTATGTGATTTCAGGGTTCCTTAAGATAAAGAAGTATTTCCAATGAGTTTAAGAAAAAGAGTTTGCGTGTGATCCCAGAATGATCATTAAAGGCAGATGAGTGAGAACTCTGCTGGAAGGAGGAAGAGATTCAACAGTATTTGTAATGCTAGGCAATTATCAGGCTAAGGAACTTAGGCCATGCTATAGCCAGAGTTAAAACCAAACAACCCTTCACTTATAGAAGCAATTGACAAAGTGATATCACAACCTTAAGTAAGCAAATTACCTTTGCCTAGGCATGTAACATTAAAAGTGCTATTGCTAATGCTTATGGAGAATGCCCAAAGAAATACAGCTTATTACCTCACTTCCACTGAGAATTTCTGAAAGAATTTGCTTGTGTGTACTTACACATCAAGTGTATAGGTATCAAATCAACATTTACTTTAATACTATCGTCATCCATATTGATGACCAGAAATTGTAAACCATTTGAGACCACTGAAGCCAGGAGTTAAGGACAAAACACATTGCAGAGAAAAACAAACAATAAAGAAACTGAACCCAAAGTTATCACAATAAAAATGTTTCTGTGTCACAGAAATAAATAAAAAAAGGAAATAATATGTATAATTATGTAATAATTTTGAAATAAAAATACAGTTTTACAAAAATATTAAAAACATATTCAATAAATATATACAGTCCATTCACAAATTATTATAGGGGAAAAGACGTTGTTAGTAATAATAATGCAAATTAAAACAATAGTGTACAATTTTCTCTTCAAATTGATGTCAATCAATACAAAAAGATAGTAATAAATGTTTAAAGCTAAATAGACATTTATAAAGTGTTGTTGGGAAAACAGTTTGATTAAAGCTTATTTGATTTAACAAAAGCCATAAAAACTGTCAGAGCATTTGACAAAGTAAATCTACTTTAAGTAATTCCTATTAAAAATACAGCACAAGAGTTTATGGAGATAGTTATTTAGAGAATGATTATTAAAATACTTAAGAGTTGAAAAATAAATGTGACAATCATTAAGGAAGTTCAAAATTTTTCTATTCTTGTTTACTGAATACATGATAAGTATTATGGGTTGAATAATGTTCTTTCAAAAAGAGATATGTTTAAGTCTTAATCCTCCAGTACATCAGAATGTGACCTTATTTCAAAATAGAGTGTTTGCATATTTAAGCAAATTAAAATTCTCGTTCTCTTTCTCTCCTTTCTTTCTCTCTCCCTCTCTCTCTCTCTACATATATATATTACATATATATATGTTAATTAGCTGCTTTGTTAGTGGGTGCTCTCAGGCATATATATATTTAAAGTATGGACTTAATAACACCACCAACTAAAGATATCATTGTGCATCATCCACAAATCTTATAGTTTGAGTTCCATGCTGTGACTGGATAAGATTTTTGAATTGTCTTCTTTTGGGACAAAGAGGTAACTGCATGTTTAAGGGGGAAGGAGAGTAAACAGTGAGGACGAGAGGTCTGCAGATGTTAGTTTTCAGGGCTGTTCATGAATATTTCACTTGTCAGCTTCCTACAGAAACAAGTTAGTTTTATAATTCTACCTTTTAGTTGAATTTGGCCAAATACAGTTAGTCTTGGTCAAATATAATTGGGAAATTCCATATGGTTGGCCAATTAAATGGTGGTAAAAATAACATATGTGTGTCTTCTCAGTGAAAACTTGAAGAGACAGTTTCTCATGCTCCTCTCCCCGATAGCATTGCTACCAGCATTAGAGAGATATCAACTCCTCCACCAACCTGGATACAAGATTCTGGATGATGTGGACCAGTGGCCTGGGTGACCTCTTGCACATGCTACAAAAGTGAGCAATAAATTTTTATTATTGTAAGCCATGAAAATTTTGCAGCTGCTTTACTGAAGAAAACCTAGCACACACTGATTGATAAAACAATTGTTATTGTCCAAAAATTAGTATTACCAAAATAGGATAATTAAAATCTAATTAAATTCATGCTTCAGAAAAACAATTGACAATAAAGAAAATATAAAATATAGTGTAAAATAATAAAGTACAAACTGTAAAATATGATTTTGTGAAAAACTGTATGTATTATACCTATGTATGTTTATATTAATGTAGGCATGTGTGTATACTGAGATAAATATATGGATGGCTATACATGAAAATATAAATAATAATTATGCATGTGACATAATATTAGTTTTTTTAACCTCTTATCTAAAGAATCTTAAAAAGTGAAAGTCATAAAAATAAACCATATCTATTTTTCCTACAAACTAACAATGCATTCAGTTTTTATATGCAAATTAAAATTCTTTTCTTGTTTAAGTTTTTAAATATTTGGCTTAACTCAATACATAGGAAAATTACAGTCTACTTTTATGGATACTTTTCAAAACGAGTTAAAGATGCTATTGATTTTGTTATTAGAATAAAATTGCTTTGATAAAGAAATATATCTCTAAAGACTTTGAAAGTATTATAAATGGACCAAAACAATTTTTAATAGCTAAAATATAGTTCTCTAAAAATCCTCTTAGCTTCTACTAGGAATTTATTTTCTCTGTATGATTTTAGTGAAGAAAATGTTAAACTTTTGTGGCAATCCTATACCTTTACCAAATGTATCTTGATTGGGATAAAACTATAGTATCATGCAGTTCAAATAAATGAATTCTTTATATCATATTTTAGGACCAGTGTGGATAGAAACTGAAGAGAAAATGAGGCAATCAATAACTCTGTAAAAGATATTAGAAAGGAAAGCTAAATGTCCTGAAATAGAATAATATTTTCACTATGTGTGAACGAACAAGCATATGTGGCTTTGAGAGCAGTTGCTGTGGGCATATGAAAGAGAGGACAAGTTTAAGAAAATGTATGTAAAGAACAAGAATAATGCTGGATCAATGTATGTAACTGTATAAAGACTGCTTTTGATCTAAAAACAAAATTATAGAGAGGCTTGATATGGAAACAAAGAACTGTACAGGGCAAAGGTTTATAATAAAGGTTTATAGTAAACTAGCAGTCTGCTGGTCCCCTGATCCAGCACAAAATTAAAAAAAAAAAAAAAAAAAGGAGTGGGTACTATGAATAACAGGAACTAACAAAGCCATTACGAAAAATTCTTGAAGAAACTGAAGATTGACTTGAAGTGAAATATATGTTGGGTAGTGGCTGCAACTTAAAGCCAGGGACAGATCAATGTAGCACTGAAAAGATAGATCTAAGGAACTGTTTAAATGTCTGCCCTTGATTTTTCTTCACATTGTCTTTGGAAATTCTGACTGTCCCTTAGCCAATAGTTGAAGTAAAATCACGCATAAAGGTCCTGCTGGAGTCTTCAGCACAAACCATCTGGTTCTTTTCCTTTCCCACTTCTTTCCTTGTCTGATCCCCTGAGGCTGGTGTATTCCAGCCTTAGGTCATTAATCAACTTTTATCACCTTCTACAAAAGACTTCAAAGTGAAATGCTGAAGAGTGAGAGCAAAGTGCTTTTCAATGCTTCCCTCTCTAAACACAAAATGGCAGATATAAAGGTGGCAGCATCAGGATTTCGGAGTCCCACTTGAAAGAAATATAAATAAAGAGAAGAAAGTGTTGACGAAATAATGAGAATAAATTTCTCAGATCTAGAGAAAGATTAAAATGCACAAATTGAAAGGATTCATACAATGACAAGAAGGTGAGATCAAGAAAATTCCACGTATAGACACATTACAGTGATATTCATAAACACCAAGCAAAAAGTTCTATAAGTTTTTGAAAAGGAAACAATCAACATTAAAAAACCTCATTCTTATTAGATGAATATAAGACATTAGGAAAACAATGCTGGATGGTAAAATATATTTAAAGAAAAAATGTAATATATTTAAATGAGTTTTATTTTTAATACATATTTTATATAAAACACAAATGTGCGTATTTACATATAAATCTTACAATAGAATTTAAAATTACATTGTATATTTTAAAATATGAATGTATTTAAAATAAAAGTATTACAATGGAGTAATTTTTTTAAGATTTTATTTATTTATTTATTTTAGAGAAAGAGAGAGCACAAGCAGGGGGGAGCAGAGGAAGAGGGAGAAAGAGAATCTCAAGTAGACCCCCTGCTGATCACGGAGCTGACACTGCGGCTTGATCTCCATCTCAGGACCCTGAGATCATGAACTGAGCCTAAACCAAGAGTCGGACGCTCAGCCAACTGAGCCACCCAGGCACCCCTCAGTTAGCATTTTTTGAGAAGCTTGATACACTTGCTCCAAAATTTACAGAGAGGGACAGAGATCCATGAGTACGTGCGCTTAACTGCTAACCAGAAAAATAAGTCAAGAAAGAGGGATTGCTCAACCATGGCTTTAAAATTAAACATGAATAAATTATGAATATAATTACATCGAAATAAGGATTCATTACAATGAAAGACATCACTGAAGAAGCTAATGCAATATTGGAAGAATATATTTGTAATGTCCAAAAGAGACAAGAAAATGACACCTAGAATATGCAAGGTATTTTTATAAACCAACAGGAAAATATTTTTTTTAATGTGAAGAAAAATTTGTAAAAAAGGAAATGCTTAAGACTAGCATGTATATGAAGAGAAGCTCAAACTTGTGAGAAATAGTGAAATAAAAGATGAAACAATAATATGATGACACTAGTTGTCAATATTTTGGTTCTCTTAATATTAAGTCATAAGGCAAGGCCTTGTTGCAGGTAGTTGTAGGAAGCAATCACAGTAAGTACAAATGAGGAAGTAAGGAGAGTAAGCCATGAATAGGAGAAAATCCAATTATCTATGCCTTAATGAATCAGTAACTGCTATGAGCAAATGGGTCCAATTTTGTCAACAATTCCTTTTTTTTTTTAAGATTTATTAATTTATTTTAGAGAGAGAAAATTTGAGCGTGGCGGGGAGGGGCAAAGGGAGAAGGAGAGAGAGTCTTGAGCAGGCTTCACACCCAGCACGGAGCCCAACACAGGATTTGATCTCAAGCCCCATGAGCTCATGCCCTGAACCGAAACCAAGAGTCAGAGGCTTAACCAACTGTGCCACCCAGGCACTCCAAATCCTGCCAACAATTCTGAGAAAGGACACAGCATGTACCTAAGAATTATTCCACTAAGGAATTGAGAAGTGCAGAGTTAATCCACTAACTTCCACCTTCTCATTAGTTGCAGACTGCCCTGTAGATGTCAAATTCCTGGCACATGTGGACTTCACTGAATGTGGGTGGAGCAGATACCAGTGGCTAAAGTCAGAGGAACAGAGAAAGCTGGCACTGGAACTGGGAAGCTATCAGTATGAATGACTGGTGGTAAGCATATGGGGCAGGGAATTTACAGGATCTGCTATATTCCAATCTCTTGCTCTGCTCAAATCCACTCATGACCCACAATGAGCTTACTCCATCACTCTTCAGATTTGAGTGTAAGATTCTTTATTGCATTTCTACTCTCTCATAAAAATGTTTGTCCCAGACTATCTTTTCAAGGAGATTTGAATAGTAAAGAGCCTTGAACGACAGAGGTAATGTCTCCTAGAAAAAAGGTTGGGTCGCAAAACTTAACATTTCTTTTTAAATGATTCAGGTTTTCTATGTTTGGAGTTCCTCAGCTTTACCACAGCTCTACTGTGTGTGTAGCATCCAAATTGTCTGCTATTCTGTAATGCCCCCATGGGTTTGGGGAGAAGGGGGACCAACACAAATATCGAATTTATGATGCTTGCTGTTCTGTCAGTAACACTGTCCTTTGTCTCTAACACAGGTGGAGCCTTATATCTTCTTTCAGCATCTATAAAACCGGCAGGCTCACTTGTTAGTTTGCCAGTAGGGCAGAATCTCAGAACTTTCACCACAATTTTGAAAAAAAAAATGCCTTAAAATGTCAGGGTTAATAAAAACATATGCATACCCCTGGGCCTGAGGACAAAATTGGTTTTCAGCCTTTTCTTCCTCTATCACCTATTTGAGACTCATGTCAAACTTAATCTAGGTTATTTGCCCAGACATTTATTCCTGAGAGCCCTAAGCCCCTGTTTGGCTTTCTTTTCTTAGGCAGTGTTTCATATATCAACCACTTACGATAATAATGATGTATTAATGACCAAGAGGTGCTCCATACTTGGTTTACTAGTTTTGCTGGTTTACTGGTCTATTGGTATGAGATCAAAATGACAAAGTGGTCAGGGGTAGTAGGTTCAGAAGAACCCTGTGTCTCTGGTAAAAGTGATTCCCCCCAACACACACCCTGCATCCAATCCAGGAAACAGGTCTTAAATCCCTGGGAACTTAGTTTCAGAGATAAAAAGCACAAATTATTCCTCAAGTAGATCACTGCTAAAGGGACCCATTCTAATTTCACACTCTCCTTTCTGGTGCTATATATTTTAGTAAATAGAAACAATGATACATCGTGCCACTTGGATAAACATTCCGAAGGACTGTTCCCAACTTCACAATGCCATCCCTAAGCTGGATGCTCTAGCACAACTTTCGAGGCACTTCCAGTGTTTTCTCAGGCTGGCAGCTTGTGGGTGATATGGTATGTAATATTACTAGAGAATCCCATGGTAATAAACACAATGTCAAACTTCCTTTACCTTAAAAATGATTATTTTGATAGGAGATGATATTAGACTGAATGCCATGCTGATACATCAGCATGTTTGAAAGCTCTCTGGTAATGGCTTTTGTACCAAATCTGAACATTCTCTGCTCTTTCCTATAGATCCATTCACAAGTCTCTTCCCCACATCTGTTTTTCTCTAATATTTCAACCTTGCACCTTCTAGGTCACTGCCCAACTAATCAATGTATTTTCTATTCTCCAAAGTTAATGTATATCTTTATCTCAGACTATTTCTCCATCTGTGCAGAATTAATGATCCCATATACTGTTTGAAATTCTGTCCACTAGGATATTTCCCTTCAACATCATCCTTTAATGCTACTCCTTATGTGATAGCAATCTGTTTTTAACTCACATATATATTTCACTGACTCATCCTTGAACTACTCCTAAGTATTTTCTTCCTCCATCAGCTGATTGTGTGAAACCAGTCATAGTGGAGGGACAGGTATTGGTACAACAATTGGAGTTGATGTTGGGTTCTGTTCATATAACTTATTTGTGCCCTCTAGATCTACTTAATGACTATGACTCAACCATAAAAGAGTAATTTTCATTATGCAATGGATTGCTACTGTGCTGAACTAAATTTATTAAGTGGTATATCTGATAATCCAGCTTATGAAAGGCAGAATCAATTCCATAGTCTCTTGATGCAATTTTTTCAGGCACTAAATCTGTTCTAGGGTTTAGATACAGGCTACTTTAAAGATCAATAATAATTACTATTTACTATTTATTAGTAATTTTCTACTGCAAAAGGTATGACCTTGTTCTAGTACCCTAGAACTGGAACCCACCTTTTAGAGTTGGTCTACACTCCTTGTATGGATACTTAAACCTCATATAGATTCATCCCTTGTTCTGGAACTTGGAAAGGGTAGCCCTTTGGTCCCTCCCTCTGTTATTTCTGTGGGTCTCAGAACAAGAGTGGAACATTCAAGAAGTCTTTTCTGTCAGTAACTAAAAAGAACACATTTGTCAGATCAATAGCTGCACTGTGCTGAACTAAATTTATTAAGCAAATGCTAGAGGCTGCATGGATTTATTCTACTAAAGGTACCATATCCGACACAATAGCTGCAATTGGGCCTGTTACTTGATTACATTTAGATAGCACGACCATTTTTCATCATGATTCACTTTCCCCCCCAATTGAATAGAGATATAATGGAAACCACTACTCTTGCATCCTTTAAGTTTTTTTTAGGATTTATCTAATCTCTATGATAAATTCTATTACTCCCCAGGTCAGGAGCCAGGGAAAGACTTCAGCAAGGTGCCAAGTATATCCATATATTTTATACATTCAAGGAACTAAGGAAATGACCATGAGGTAGATCTGCCAGCCTACCGGATGCATTATGAAACAAACATAGGCCAGGGTTGCATTTATCACCTGGGCTTAATGTTCATTTGATCTAATAAGGGATCATTAGTGCATATAGCTCAGATGCTTATTCAAATTTGTTGGGAGGTCTGGAATTTTATTTTACCTACTGTATAACTACTCTGGTAAATGCACTTAAGACCCTTTTGAGAAAGACTGGGGGAATATTCATTTTATTTACTCATGGTGTCTGCAGAATCCTTACTCAGCAGACCAAAACTCCAGTAGATGACAGACTCTGGGTCTAAGAAATGGGACAAATACAGTAACTTAGTGAGAAACAATTATTTTCCACTGAAGTGTCAGACATTAGCTTTTGCTCACCATCTCTTGATGTTTTTGGAGTAAGTCAAGTTATACTCTTCTTGGATGACAACTTTCTTATTCAAAACACATACAGCCATTACCAGAGATTCCTGCAGTTCAAATCTCACTATTTACTATTATTGTCTTGCTGCCCATTTTGATAATCATATCCACTTTGCCTCCAATAGTTAAAGCCACTGTCCTCTGTTATGCTGAAATAATCTGCACTGTCACTTGGAGGCCAGTTTTTGGTAACCTTTCATACTTAAAACAAAGAGTTTCTCAAGGATGCTGCCCACCCTACACGCTCCACTGGTGCATTCCTTATATCTTTAATAAAGGGAATGTTACTTAGAGCATATGAGGGAACTTATTTACAGATAGACTTCCCATTTTCACATAATAAATTCATCCTAACATGCCCATCTTTCTGAATCTTCTGACTCCTTTTTTCAATTTTCTGTCAAGACAGTGATGCTTGTGTATATATTTCTAAGCTTCAAGGGAGATTGAATATTTGAAAAATGACTCCGTTATCTACTCCTTCTGGTATTCATTTCTTTGCAATATGATTTTGCAGCTCAGGAGGTAGAGTCTATTTCCTCACTCTCTGAATCTCAACTGCGTCTTCAACTTACTTTGACTAAGAGAATGAAGTGGAAGGATCACTGTGCCTGACTCTAACCTAGAGCCTTACACACTTCCAGTCTTTCTACTGAATCTCTGTCTCACCATTCGGGTGAGTATGAGTTACGCTCCTAGAGGATGAGAGACTCCATGAACCAGCTAAGGTGATCCCAGACAAGCTACATTCAGATCATCTGTCTGTTAATAGCATATGCTTGAGATAATCCACTTGACACAATTGAGCCAGATCAAGAACAACAACAACAAAACATCCAGCCAACCCACTGGCTTGTGAATAAATAGTTAATCTTTTAAGCCATTGGATTGTGTGGTTATTTGTTATAGGGCATTATTATGACAACAGAAAACTGATATAAAACTACTTAAGCAGTGTATTAGAACTGGCTGCAGGATTTTCATCAAATCTACTAGTATTTTCATCTGATACATCAGATATCACTCCCACATCAATAAACTCTCTTGCTAATCAGCTTCATATTCTGCCTCCTCATCCACTGTGCAGTGTACTCAAAGTCCACTTCTGTGTGTGTTCTCTAGGCTTCTGCTCTTTTTTCTCCAACTTCATTGAGGAATAATTGACAAATATAATTGTATATATTTAACGTGTACAATGTGATGATTTTATATACATATACATTGTACAATAATTACCAAGATCAAGATAATTAACACATCCATCACCTCATATAGTTAACACATTTTTTTGAGAACACTTAAGATCCACTTTCAGCCACTTTCAAGTATACAATACTGTATTATTAACTATAGTCACCATGTTATATTTCGGATCCTTAGATTTTATTCTTCGGCTGTTACATGTTGGTGGGTTTCTGCAGTTCTTAAATGAATGGTCCCTTGTTCACATAATATAGCCCATACTTCCTACTTAATATATGCTAAGATTTCAGCTTAGTTATTGATTTAGGAGGCAAAAGATCATGAGAAAAGTACCATTAATGTGCCATTTATCTTGAGTAAGGCCATCCTCAATCTTCAGATAATATAATTTTTCCCTTCTATAGTAAGAAGGCATCATTTCCCCAGTTCAGAGGGCTCAGGGAAATCAGGAGTTCAAAGTTATCAGAATCTATCCAATGCCCTTTCCTTGTTTTTGGCATCCCAGTCCCTCTCTATCAAGGGCTTATGTTTTGCAGTGAAGATGCCTTTTGGTGGTTCTGCAGATCTTAAAATCAAACCATGGATTTGATTTTTCAGCACAGTCTGACTTTTGGCTACCAAAGATATGGGTCTCTCTGTATTTACCTTGAAGGGTTTCTGGCTTGCACAGTGTAGCTCGAACTAATACTCAACTGGCCTGAACCTGTCATTCTCTTTCCTCACAGCTTCTAGGTCAGTAAAAAAATGTAGTCAACTCCAATATCTTTATAATCTAACTACTGCTCTAATATGTTGCAAGTGCTATGAGCTATTGCATAATAATGGTTTTCTTTTCTACTTGTATCTCATTTCAGTCTCCACAAATGAGAGTGTAATTATGATGTTTCAGTTCAGCATACATTATCAGTTTGGCAATTTGACACCATTGTCACCAGCAGCGGGGTACTTGGTGCCTTCTGGCTAATTCCAGTATTTCACTGTGATGACCACTACTGTTGCCATTTTTGTATGCATTTCCTTAAAATAAAATGATGAGCAAAGATTTGGGATGCAAGTCACTTAACCAGGAGGTAATCACAGAAAGCACAAGTAAGAAAATGGGGAAAGGGATACAGGAGGAAGGGAACAGGGCTGGCTTTGTGGGTGTACAAACTATGCAGTCACACAGGGCCTATGCTAAGAAGGGAGCCACACAGAATTTACTGCAGTGCTGTCATTATTTTGAAATTCTTAGTAATTTAATCTTTGAACTTAAGTTTTTTAAGTGAAATCTGATAGAACAATGAAGCACACATGTGAGCAGAGGAAATATGAGCAATATGCATACCCGATATTTTTTGCTACCCCTTTACATATAGCTTTTTTCCATGTCCCTGTGTACAGAATGCCAATACCGTGGGAATTCAATACGACTCACAATAAGACATGTAAGGCTTCCCCACCCCCCCAAAAAAAAATCAAAAGCAGAACTGGAGTTAGAAATAGGAATCTAAAAAGGCTAATCTATTAAGGAAAGAAATAACATTTGGGACAGAGAGAGAAGAAATGGAGAGAGAGAAAGAGAGAATGAGTTAATAAGAACTTAAGAAGTCAAAAACGCTGGGGCGCCTGTCAGTCGTTAAGCGTCTGCCTTCGGCTCAGGTCATGATTCCAGGGTCCTGGGATCGAGCCCCGCATCGGGCTCCCTGCTCCGTGGGAAGCCTGCTTCTCCCTCTCCCACTCCCCCTGCCTGTGTTCCCTCTCTCGCTGTGTCTCTCTCTGTCAAATAAGTAAAATCTTAAAAAAAAAAAAGAAGTCAAAAATGTCACAATGACACTTTAATAAATGGACAGAAAACTTTTTATAATATTGTTGAAAATGCTAGTTTTCTGAGGAATTTCTATAATACTTCAAAGTGAGTAATTAACTAACTGAACTCAAGATTTGTGGAAGGAAATAAGATGTTCAAGAAGGATTATTAATTTCATCCATTTATTAACCACAATGCCATACTAGGTTATAAGAGGAAGTCAGAATAAGTTAAATTTCTAATTTTAACACTTAATGATTCTTGATATGACTTCTAGAAAAACACTGAACTTGAAAATAAGTCCAATTTTATGTTACATGACATAATGACTTTGACTATGGCCATAAAATAATAATCAAGCCTGAGCTATAAGCAATGTTAATTTAGTAATAGTATTTATATTTGAAGGACACATAAAGTTGGGTATCTGAAAAATATACCCCAGGTACTTTTTTTCAGAAAATGTACTGTGAATACAAATATTTTTATGCCAGATTTATAACATATTATCCGTATAGAATATCAGAGAATTCAGTTAAGCCAAAAGAAGTAAAGAAAATTCACTTGTAAACTGAAATCATTCAGAAACAACATTGCCAACTTCAGGACATATATGTTTACAAGTTATATTTGGCAGAATAATAGCGCCCCTAAAGATGCCCATGTCCTGATCACGGGAAATTGTGAATATGGTACCTTATAATAGTAAGAGGGATTCTATAGATTTGATTAAGTTTAAGTGCCTTGATATAAAGAGATTATCCTAGATTTTCTAGATGGACTCAGTCTAATCACATGGATTCTTAAAAGTGGAAACCAATAGAAGAGAGATGTCAGAGACATGCCACGTGAGGATTCAACGCATCATACCTGGGTTTGAAAATGGAGGAAAGAGGCTAGAAGACAAAGAACACAGCTGCTTCTAGAAGCTGGGAACCGCCCTCAGCTTACAGCCAGCAAAAAATCAAGGGTGTCAATCCAAAACCTCAATGAATTAAATTCTGTCCACAACCTGGATTGGCGGGAACAACATTTTCCTCTATATCCTCCACAAAGGAACACAGCCTACCAATACTTTCATTTTATACTGGCGAGACTTGTACTGAACCCCTGACCTACAGAACTGTAAGATAATAAATTTGTGTTGTTTTCAGCCATTAGATTTACAGTAATTTGTAACAGTAGCAATAGGAAACATTAGTTTGCTCATGTCATTTACTTATCTTTGTCTACTCTGTACAAACTATCTTTTGAGACAAAAATTTGGGTTGAATTTTCATAATATTCTATTTCCTGTTTTATTTACCCTACAATGTATTGTGAATATCAGTCACAAGAAGCAATATAATAGTTGAGAGTGCAGTTTATAAAGCCAGGCTGCCTCAGTTCAAATCAATGATCTGTCTTATTTACTGATCTGTCCTCTGTTTGTCTCTATAAAACAAATGAGAGGGATAAAAATAGTACTACTCTAGCTGGTTAACACAGGAATATAATGTGTTATTATGTGCGAAACAAACCAAAACAGCATTAAATACACTGTAAGTGAAAAACATTATAGTCCTTAAATGTTATTATTATAACGCATTCAAAATACAGATCTGTCTGTACAAGTGCTAAAGTTGCTATATAACCTTCCATTGTAAGTAAGCACATTGCATAATACAGTTAAAACAATCCCTAACATATTTAGTTTGTGCTTTTTCATGTGTGTAGCTTTTGCTGTGTGACCAACCACTCTGAAAAAAAATGGCCTAAGACTGCAACCATTTAATTAGATCATGATTTTGTGGGTTCTCTGAATAATTATTCTGAACTGGGCTAGCTCAGTTCATCTCCGCAGAGCTCTCTTTTATCTGTCGTCAGAAAGTAGATTGTCTGGTGGTTGGATGTTCCAAAATGGCCTAATGTGAATGGTTTGACGACTGTCAGCCAGGTTGATGGAGTTACCAGGCCATGTGCCTCTCCTCATCTGGTAGACTAACTGGGGATATTCTCATGGTGGCAGGAGACCCAGGAGCTGCAAGAGAGGATGCACCCTCTGTGCAAGTGCTTCTCAAGCCTCTGCTTCCATCACATTTGCTAACATGGTATCGACCCAAACAAGTCACAAGGCCAGAGTGGCAGGGGAGTTCACAAGGCAAGATTACAGGGAGAAAAAAAAAAAATTTGGCTATGTTTGGAATCTACCACAAATATGATTTGCTTTTACTTTTACTTTTTTTTTTTAAGTTGATGAACAATGCCAGATGAATTTACAATCTCAACTTGTCTAGAAAAGCTCAGATGTGCTTTCTCTAAGTAGGATTTCTCTGGCTCTATTTATTCAAAGAAAATATTTTTAATAACTCAGTTTCTAAAATCATTGTAAAGATAAATATCATAATATTAAAGTAATATATGATGCGTAATATGTAATGCAATATTTGGCTATTTCTTGTTAATATGAGAATTTATATAATTGTAATATTTATTGCACCATGCCAAATTATGTATAACATCCAGTTATAATTCTTAAATTATTCTCAATGATTTTTTTTGGCCACACATATTTTAGAATCTATTGAATTTTTATAATTGAACTACATTTCATTGTTATTGCTTCCATTTTCTTACTCTTCAGTTGCAATGATAAAATGTCTGTACTTAATATTAGTGCTATGGACCATCATGCCAGTAATAGAACATAATCGAAACCACAAATTAAACATTGTGTGTGTGCACACGATGCACGTGTGTATGTGAGTTCAAAGTAGATAGATCATATATACTGACCATAGCATTATAACTACTGAGAGAATTCTGCACAGGTTTCCATTACCCATTGCTAGTGTTTTCTTTGTTAAGCCCTTGGCGGTATTAGCTGTCAGACTTGCAGAGATTCTTATACAAAAACAACAACAATAACAACAACAACAAAAATTTATACTATCACCAATAACAAAGCAAATTGATTTGTTAGCATACACTGTAAAAATGTGCTAAGAGTTCTGGGATAGTTCTGTAGCTGTTTTCAAACATAGTATTACTTGATCTACACAAAATTACTATTATTTTTCTAAATAATCATTTTATGGTTTATATTTCCCTGTAGCCTTAAAGCTCTTGGAAAGAATACAAATGCCCTTAAGCTTAATAATCTGACGTTTTAGTGATGGAATAGTGTTGATTTACGTTGTTTACACTTATATTTGAAAACACTGTAAAAACATATGTGAAATACCAGTAATCTTGCAATGGTGCAAATTACGAATTCTACAAATTTCAAAATGTGATTTGTCCCTTTTGTCCTATAGTACATGTATTTCCTGAAGACTGATGCCTTTTGATGTTGTATATTAAGAAGAAAATCAAGAAATTTGCTTTCCTTGAGCAATGTGTTTTTTTAAGTCTTCTATTTTGGAATAGCAGCTATAATATCCCAAAACATTTCTTACTGAAGCTTGTATTGTTTTCACTGTTGAAGACAGAATTCTGGATAAGAACATGAAACTATGACATGGGAAGGAATGAGTACTCAGTCATCTAGACCCCAAGTAATGCCCTTTTAGGTACAACCCAACATATCTTTTAATCCTAATCAAACTTGTGCTGGAGCCAAGGGAGACATGTGCTTATGTCACATAGAGAGTAAGCATAATCAAGGCACCTGGTTCAGTGAGCAAAAATATCATTTTGAATCCCTGTGTTCTCTTGCTTGAAAAATCCAGGGTGATTTCACCACAAACCAAAATGCAGAATAAAAGCAAAATAAAATGGTTTTATCAGATATCTGTCATAGAAAGGAGGGAGTTTCTCAGTGTTTCAGCATTGCTCAGATTTAGAGGAGCAAATGAAGAACTGTGGTTGCTTGAAGTATAGCCATGTGTTGTAATTATAAACTTTTCTCTAGCTTATCTTTGAATTAGGAAATTCCCTAGGCAGAAATACTGATGTATGTCCTACACATGTATATACGTAAACTTCATAGATTTGGAATACCTTCTTCTCACGTTGAGTGGGTATTTTATTCAAAGAATGTGTGATCAACAAAAGTAAGATAATTAAAACTTGCAAAAAAAAAAGATAATTAAAACTTGCTTGAAATTAAAAAGAAATACCTAATAAGATATTTACACAATTCAGAAAAATTTATTTAATTATTCCCCCTTCCTCATCTCTCTTATCCTGTTAATAACTCACACACAAAGTGGCTCTTTCCAAAAACTCTTGTTTACCTGTTATTCCAAATTTCTCTGACTAATCGCTCCAACTCCTGCATTTCCCTCTTGACTTTCTACCTCCGCCTACCCCTTCCCTTACAGTTTCCAATGTAATTCCTCTAGGCTCTCACTTGATCCAGCTCTCCTCTCAATCATTACTTTGATCTTCATAATGAAGCCCTGAAAAAATAAAACATGAAATCTATATTTGAAGTTCGGAGGTGGGGTTATTTACAGAGAATTGAAAGGTAGATGAGCAATATCGTTCTCCTGATATGTGGGGGCAGGCAGAGGTTGTGATCAAATGCACTCAATGTTTTCTTCTCGATGTTTTGCATTTGTCAGCTTGTTAGTCTCACAATAACCCAATAAGGTATATATAATTAATACTATTTTACAGATGAAGAAGCTCATATATCCATAGGTTAAATAACTTCCAAAGGACCCACATAAAGAAGCAAGGCTTACTTTCAGGCCTAACTCTGCAAGCCATACCTTTAAATGTCTAACTGTGGTCCTGTGTTAAACTCACTTATGCCAATATTCTTCGCCCTTGTCACACATGACTGACATAACTGGGAAAGAAGAGAAGCATCTGGAAAGGAGAGTCCATGCAGACATGTATGCCTTGCTTACAGCTGAATGAAGGCCACAATCCCTTAATAGTAAGGTACCCATTTAGCATAAAGAGCCAGGTACATTAACTCAATGTTTGTTTTAATTACCATGTTTGAAATAAAACATTCATATTAACCAAATAAAACATGGCAACGCTATGCCAAATATTTTTATAAATCACCACAATTTTTTTATATCCTATTATTCAGCTTATATTAAGTTTGCATTTGCTGGCCATTAATGCCACTGTAACCATGTGCTATCTTTGAAATTCTCCCTTAAGAATTATATTTTTGATGCTATTAGCATTCCTGCACAGCAGTCTAATAATAGTTTAGTGACTTTAATTTTTCTTATAGAAAAAGGTAATTGAAACATAAATGTTTATTTTTTTTAAGATTTTACTTATTTATTTGAGAGAGAGAGAGCAGGGGAGAAACGGAGAGGGACGTGAGGACGCCACACTGAGCACAGAGCCAGATGCAGGCCTTGATCCCATGGCCCTGAGATCATGACCTGAGCCGAAATCGAGTCCGAGGCATAACCAACTGAGCCACCCCGGTGCCCTGAAATGTAAACTTCACAATAAATTTTTGGGAACTGGAAACTTAGTATTACAGGAATCTAAACTGTCAAGCTCTGGAAAGCATTCAGCAAGAATAATTTGCTAGCTCACTAGCTTATGGATATTGAAATACTGATTATGTAAAATATTCCTAAAATGACTCCCTTGCTAAGGAAAATATAAGAACTAAAGAAATTCCTTAATTTCCAAATTTTTCTCATGCCCATTGAAGCATTTGTTTTAAGGATATTATTTTCCTTTGTTATGTTAGAGAAATATCTGTTCAGAATTTGTGAATTATTCGTGAATTATTTTTAATGAAGCCACAAATGTTACTTTTTTTAAAAAAAGTGTCAGTTAATTGGTTCACTCTTATTTGGTAAGAAACACTGCCCAGATGCTAGCCATTCACCTGGCAAAATGTGATCAGGTGAGATGGTGAGAAGGGAGAAATACAAACACATAATTACAATAAAAAAAATCAAATATCAGGCCTTACCAATGAGTAATAAGAAATATAGGATCAGGGGTTCCTGGGTGGCTCAGTCCGTTAAGCGTCTGCCTTCCTCCTGGGATGGAGCCCCGCCTCGGGCTCCCTGCTCCACAGGAGTCTGCTTCTCCCTCTGCCCCTCCCCCCCCCCCCCCCCCCGGCTGGTGCGCACTCTCTCTCTCTCTCTCTCACTCTCTTGCTCGCTCTCAAATAAATAAATAAAATCTTTAAAAAAAAGAAATATAGAATCATAAAGTAAACATATGTTGATATGGAGACCAGAGAGTTCTTATACAGTTAATATTTCAATACATTTGCATAAATCAGTTACTGCATTAGCTGGATTGAATTAGTAATAATTATTACTAATATTATACATATATAATTACTATGAGAATTATTACCTATAATTCTTTGCCTGTTACATTTTTTCATGTATGTTTTTTGAGTACCTACTGTGTAGTAGCCTGAGAAACTCATAACCTATGCAGAGGACAAAAATGAAATAGACTCCCTGGTATGACAGAAATAATCACAGCATTCCATGAAAGCGTATCAAAAGAATACCTAACCAAACTATTTGATAAATTAAAGCTTCACAAGATAGGACATCCAAAGTGAATAAATAGAAATTACCTATGCTCTGGTCTATAGTCTGGAGTGAAGAACAAGTGAAACATACAGGTAGTCTTTGAGCATGAGTACGTGGTAAAAGATGAGGAAAAATAAGTAGAGTTTGAGCATGGTATTTTCCAAGGCATACTCTATTGTTTAATTTTTCAAGGAACAATACATCTTTGAAATATTTTTAGCTGCAGAATAAAATGATCAGATTGGCATTTTAAAAACCTTGATTTGGTGTAAAATGATTGCAGGAGGGACATCTTGGTACATAGAACAGTTAAGAAACATGTATCATAGAGGAGATTGCTCACCTGGAGTAGTAACCTAATATGGGGTGTCAGAACCCAAATGGGATAAGGTCACTCAGCCTTCAAGGAATACCTGGAAGATCCTTATAAACAGAGAGAAAAAAAAATGTTAACTTGCCAAGTTAACAAAGATCAACAGAATAAATTCCAACTCATGTATCCCTTCCCAGTATATCATTCTCCCACTCCTTTACTTCCTAAAATACTAAGTAGACTCTGATATAAATAATAGATTAATAAATGCTTATTAAACTTTTACATCATTACAAAACATTAATTCTGAAAACCCAAAGCCTTGTTTGAATAATAGATATATATCATCACTAATCTCAGAGAGAGACTATGTCAGTACCCTAGGGACCCTAACTGTGCTCTCTCCAAAAGAATGAAGGTTATAATAGAACGTATCTTTAATACCATTGTTCAGAATGCCTCAGTGTTTTGTACATGATAAAGCATTAGAGACCTATAAAACATATGCTATTTTTAGCAAGTCTATTTTTACATGGCTGAAGAATTTGGAATAATCTTGCTAATTAGAAGTCTTTTATAGAGGAGAATATAAAGATACATTTTGGAAGGAATAAAGTTAATGCACACTTCAGCCATTATGAAACAACTGCCACAACTTTAAAACAAAATCATCTTTTGATAAAGTGATATTATGTATGATATCATGATAAATTTATTTTTGATAATTTGATAGTATTTCTCACATTAGAATAAAGAAAAATATTGCAGCATTGGCTATTACCAGGCCTAAAATTTTAAAAATAATGATGTGAATTTAAAAGAAAAAACTATTTTTGTTGTTTTCCTTAGTACAGACTGGTCAGTAGAAAGTTATTCTCCTCTCAGCTCCCTGGAAATAAGATTAATCTTGGCATCTGTTATCAGGAATGCATCAGTCTCTTGCCCAGTTTGATGTCCGGGAAGACGTGTACCCTGTTGCCTCTTTCTTTATAACTTAATGCAAGTGTGGAATATAGAGAAGAAGGTAATGACAGGGTTGGCAAACTACCGCTGGGGGCCCAAACTGAGACACTCACTTGTTTTTTAAGTAAAATCTTATTGGAACACAGTCCCACCCATTGGTTCATGGTGTCATGTGTGGCTTGTGTGTGGCTTTGTCCACAGCTGCTTTTGTGCTATAACAGTGGTTGCAAAAAGTTGAACAGAGACTGTATGACTGCAAAGCTTACGTTACTCACAATCTGGACCTTTAAAGAACAATTTTGCAGACTCTAAACTGAAAGATAATTGGAGGTAGCCTCAAGCCTCTCACAGTAGGATTCTGAGTACTGTCGCTTGTCATTATTTTTTTTAAAGATTTTATTTATTTATTTGAGAGAGAGAGAGAGCGAGAGAGCTAGCACGAACAGGGGGAGAGGCAGAGGGAGAAAGAAAGGGAGAAGCAGATTCTCCACTGAGCAGGGAGCCCGATGTGGGGCTCGATCCCAGGACCCTGGGATCATGACCTGAGCCAAAGGCAGACGCTTAACCGACTGAGCCACCCAGGGGCCTCGAGTCACTTATTCTATATTGGGTACCAAAACTCAAAATATGCATGCATCAAACAAGAGTGTAGATCCATCAGTGATAGTCACAAGAGACTTAGCAATGTCCTAAACATGTCCAGATATTAAAATGTTCAACAAATGAACTTTACTTTCAAGTGTGCAAAACAGTGTGTTTAGAGAATGAGATTTTTTTGAAAAGATTTTATTCGTTTACTGAGAGAGAGAGAGAGAGAATGGCAGAGAGAGAGCACGAGAGGGAGGAAGGTCAGAGAGAGAAGCAGACTCCCTGCTGAGCAGGGAGCCCGATGCGGGACTCGATCCCGGGACTCCAGGATCATGACCTGAGCCGAAGGCAGTCATTTAACCAACTGAGCCACCCAGGCACCCTAGAGAATGAGATTTTTTAAAGTAGTTTTCTTGTCCTTTACTTCCAACCTTGACATTTCTGCCTACATTCAACCCACTCTTGATATAAAATTGATTCAAATAATATGAAATCTCAAAATAAACCTTAATTTTTAGAAGTGATTTACATTCAAATGGTTAGTAAAACCATGATAGTGGTATTTAAGTAATAATCATTGAAGTAGTCAGGGACAAAAAAGCAATCAGCCCAACATTAATAAAAACTAGGAAATGAGCCAAAGAAAAATCTACTTGTCCAATATAAGAAATACATTTTATGTTTTCCTATTTTCCTTTTATTTTTAGTGTGGGAAACTAGCTAATGTATAAACATAAGACTATGTCACCTAAAACAATTGTGAGAGAAAATTTATTAATGGTATCTAAAAATCATCATATAAGTAATTTATAGAAATTAATTTTGACTTTAATTTTTAGACATTTTCAATAGATATTTTCATAAAATACTAAGTAAATACCTCTGGGCATAATATAAAATTATAGTATAAATTTAAATACAGCAGTGGATAAGCATGAAAGTCGCACCTGCCCTCCGAGATCTCTGGAAAGGATTAGTCAGCCCCAAGATGCATGTTTAACTAGAAACTTGACCCTCAGGCCACAGCTATGACCATTAGCTAATAAGCCTCCTTTACAAAAGAGCAGAACTACTGTTTCATTTTGCTGTGCCCTGGGGATGGTAGATGTTTAAGAACTGTTTACAGTCCTATGGGACCCTTGAGTGTAAGCCCCACTGGCCGCCAAGCCAGGCAATGTAGAGATATCCCCTGGCAGCAGTCACATAAATTGAGGCACCAGATAGGAATATGAGCTCTTTTTTTGGGTGACACTGACTATTATAATCCCATGGGACTAGGAGCATACGTGCTCCTGGCCTTCAGAGCCCAGTGATCAAAAGATATCACCTAGATAGCAGCTGAAATAATTGGGGCACCAGATGTATGTCAAAGCTCCCTTCCAGGAGATACTGGTGCGCTGGAGAATGGCAAAGGGAGAACATAGAGAGGGTGCCTATCTGTCTCCCATCCCTGGAGCGTGTTCCAGCCAACTCCTAGATGTGTTTGTGAAATCAGAGGTCTGCCCCTCAGGCTGATGCTTTAATATAAGCAACAAGCCTCCTTTATTTTTATTTTTTTTTTAAAGATTTTATTTATTTACTTGAGAGAGAGAGAGAGAGAGAGAGCAGGGTCAGAGGGAGAAGCAGACTCCTCGCCGAGCAGGGAGTCCGATGCGGGACTCGATCCCGGGACTCCAGGATCATGACCTAAGCCGAAGGCAGTTGCTTAACCAACTGAGCCACCCAGGCGCCCAACAAGCCTCCTTTAAGTGAGGTCATTATTAGCTGCCTCTGAGCAGGGCCCTTGGATGGGTGAGTCCCAGTACACACACCCTGTATGGGGTGTGTCTCAGATCCCTAGAGTGTATTGTGGGTCTTGGGACAGGAGCGCTGTTGCTTTTCAAAGTTAGATGTTTTGGGGGTTCATCTTTCAAGTGTATGTCTCAAAAGCTGGAATGCCCAAAGTGGATTTGAATACTTTGCTCCTCAGGGAGAAGCTCTAGGTTTTGAATTCCCTCCTGGTTGTGGGATCCTGCACTGGGGGGTGGGTTTATTTTGAGATTATTTTGAATGTCCTGGTCTGACCTACCCACTTTGATGTGGTTTTCTTCTTGGTTGCCTGATGTATAGTTGTCACTCATCCGGGGTTTAGGTTTTTATAAGAGAAATTGCGTTGTTTGTACCTGTAGACTCAGTGTGTCCATGGGAGGAGATGAGTTCAGGATCTTCCTACATCATCATCTTGAACCAGAACTTCTATACAATCTCCTTAAGTGGTTTTTTTCCTTTCTTTTCTTTCTTTCAATTTTTTTCTTTATTTTCAAATTAACACCAGGTATCTAAGGGCCTCTTCAAAGCAGTACTTTCATATAAATATACATATAAAAATGTATAATTTATATATTCTTTTGTAACTCTGTTAAGTTTATAATTTAGACTTAGCTGATTTAGACTGGCTTTCCACTAAAATAAATAAAATGTGTATGTATTTTATTAGGTTAGTTTTATTCAAAAGTTATCCTCAGTTAATTTTCCTCAGAACTTATACTTTTTATAGAAACAAGTTCACACATGAATTGTGATAAATATAATCTAAGAATAGTCTCTGTAAGCATTATTTTTAATGCTCTGTAGACCTTATTAATATGTAATAATACCACAATATTATGCCATAAAATCAATATGTTCTAATTAATTTATTAAATATATACAGCATTGCAAATTATAAGAATTGATGTTTCTATTATAGCTTTTATGAAAATTATATACCTTAAATTATTTTGGAATCTTAACAAAGAACTTCAAAACACAATGTTTCAGTTTTTATAAAAATCTTTCAGGTTTGCATTGCTTTTTTTAAAGACTGCAGATTAATCACCTGGGAATTTTCTTCAATGTGCATTGCTTTAGGTTGTACATAAATCTTGTAACAAAGTAAATCCCTATAATTCAAAGAACCAAAAGTACTTTTACTTCAGCATGCTATTTTCCCCTACAGCCCTGTTGTTGTTGATTACTCTCTCGGTTTAAATTTGCAATAGAAAAATAAGCTTGCCAAGCTTAGAATCAACACTGGTGTGGTGAACTCTTCTTACTAAAAAACATGATTTCAGTAAAATTCCAGCTGTTGCTCCTCATTGGAAAAAAAATATTCTTAAGTAGACATTAAAAATTAGGATAGAGGAAATACTTTTTATTCTGTCAAAAAATACACTTAGAATGTAAATTCCTATTGGGCACTTTAAGGGTAATAACAAATGCCATGGTTGTATATAAATAAGGCACTATCGGGAAATGGGAGACCAAGGTTCTAGGTCTGTTTCTCCTGGATGATAGAGAAGTAAATGTAGATATTAAAACCTGTGAAAGGTATGAGGTTTACCTACTCGCATTCTGCAGTATAGCCACCCAGTCTCATAGATGTTGGCAGAAAATATGAAATGCCTTGGTCTAACAGACTTTTACTCAGAATACCAGGTAGTATGAGTTTCATGTTTGCATTTGTTGCCCAAATCCCCAAGCCCCATGGGGGTCATATGGAGTGGTCCAGGTAGATGCTGTACACACAGTGAGTTTACATCACAGTTGAGTAGCCCTGAGCTAAGGAACCCTCCCAGTCATATAAATGGGCTGCTAGCAAACCTGCCAATCTATGTCCAGGAGGGACACGTTATCTTTATTACTTTGGTCGGGAAGCAAATTTACCTTGTGTCTGGGCAGAGAAGACACTATTTACTATCCTACTAAAACGTATGTTATACAGACATCCTTGAAAAGGTAGTCCAGAAAAGAAAAAAAAAAAAAAAACACCCACCCAAGATGCAAGTCACTGTGTTCTCAGAAAAGAGGTAAATTGATGTGTGATTCTCACACAGAAAGTAGAGTTCCAAGGGGACAGAGTGCCCCTGAATGAAAGTGTGTTCACACTTGTTGGGTTCACCAAGTAGGACTGGTATAGGGTTAAGAGTATTTCCTACGCGATTATCCAGGTGGCTAATAAGCATAGGGCTCCAGTTCATTTAGAATAGTTGAATCTAGTCCTTCTGTTAGGTGACCTCCTGAGATGAGTCAGGCCCACCTGTCCTGTTGGTCCATGGCACCAGCCAGGCAGCATTCGTTCACCCAAAAGAATGCTAGAGAGTGGGGTTAGGAAAGACCCCCATAGGCATTTTGAGCTGGGTCCATCCTTGCCATTTCTAATCATCTTTTCTTCTAAGATTAAGGGTAATAGCAATCAAACGATGGTCAGAGTTGTATAGTAGGCGATAGACCTAGCAGTCAATTAAACTTAAGGCATTTGTACCAGTTTGAAAAACCTGCACCATCCACAGAATTTTTTTTCTCCATCCACAGAATTTATTAGTCAAGTGCCATAACAGTCCTCAAGACAGTAAAAGCAGAAGTATTCCTCATACAGCACAACTAGACCAGCTAGGAGAGGTTCTAGGAGCATACCCATCCACACAGTAGTAGATGGCGGTGTTTGAATCCTCCAGAGCCCACTACCTGGTCCCAGACTCTGTAACACCATTGATCAGTGAGCAAGATGACAGAGCCCAATGGAGGATAAGCAACAATCTGCTCAGAAAGTATTTTCATCATAGATTTAATTACCATTCTGATAAAGTCCAAGAGCTAGGAAGGGCCCTTGCACAAACCTTGGACACAAAGAGGGGACTGTTCCAAGTCTGACTGCTTAACTGTCACTAGATCCACATGGCCATTCATCGAAATGACTATCTATAAACCTGAGAACTCAAGAATGGCTAAATGCTGCACTTGTAACAAACATTGATAATCTTCCCCATGGTCGGTTATCAAAGACAAAATAATACTAATAGCTTCCCCTCTTTGTATTTCCCAGGGTCCAAAATGTTCCCTCTGCAGTTTTAGGGTTCTTGCTCTAACCACCACCTCCACAAAATCTGATGTCTCATTTTAGCAGCCATAAATTCATAGTTTTTCCAATTATTCTTTATTTGAACCCAGATCTTTTGTCTGGAAGGGTCATGTTCAAGAGGGACACAGGCACTTTTATAAAACATAACCAGAATTCAATCTGAATCCTCTATCCTCCTTTGATGAGACTGCCAAATGAGACATGTGCAAACTTGGTGCAATGAGTTTGCCAATAGTGGAAGGAAAGACATTATGCCCAGAAATGTCAGAATGGGTCCTGAATTTTCAAAATATCTCTATAGAGTCCTTTATAACCCCCCACTCTTTGTGTCATGATAATTATTCAGAAAGCAGTCAAGGGGAAAGTTCTGGGAAAAGGCATATTCATTTACTAAGCACCTTGTTAAAATATGTGTGGACTAGGAGAAAATAAGGCTGGTAGAGTCAAACTATCAGATCTTTGGTCGCTTTTGGGATAAACGAACCATAGCTGCCAAATTTTAAGTAGTCCAGAAAGTCAAACACAGGATACAGATTAGATTCAAAGGTCACAGTGATACAACTTGGGTTAGTTGTTTAATAATCTAAAAAAAAGAAAAAAGAGTCAACAGTGGTGTTGCCCCACTGATCACCCCAGAGGAGGTCCAATGTCTGACTGGTCAATCTACCAGGAGGGGAAGTGGGCAATGCCCACACAGTGTCCTTCCTCACCCTACCTCTGACATTAAGAGACAAAGAGTTCAACTTTTAGAGTCACAAGTCTAGTAAGCAATGAAAGACTCTGCATTAGACATAGATTCAGGCTTGATCAGCAACTTGATTCCAATCTCCTCAGAGAACAGGCCCTTACTGTGGGCATCTGCATGAGTGATGCAGACAGTTTAATCACTAGGCATGACTTTTTATATAGTTTCTGACCCCCTAAAGGGGTTCTTTAATCTGCTAGCCTGTAGTTTTCCCAGGGAAAGACCAAACACTTCGTCAGACCATTGGCAGTATCTCAAGGGTCAGTTGGTTTCTTCAAAATCTATGTAGCTCTGCTTTAGGCAGTGAGGTGGGGGATGAAGTTTCCCCCAGAAGAACAGTTACACTTTTTTCATGTAAAGCAGAGGAATCACCAGGAGAGAACCAACTGCATCCTTAAGTATACTGTCTTAGTCTGGGTCCAATCAGGAAATAGAATCCATACAGCATGTTAAACATGGGAAGCTTAATACAAAGAATTATTAAATACTGATAAAAGAGTGAAAATAAGATACAAGGAAATTTTATCTGGTATCTTAGGAATGAAGGATAGAACCCAAGGAAGAACAAACTTGGAAGGGGACTCTACTTAAGGCTAGGGTTTTGATCACAGTCTGGTTCAACCCACTGGACAGCAGAGAAACTCAGTTTCTCTCAGAGCAGAGTTGGTCTGAAGTTGCTAGGCAAGCAGGAAGCAATGCTCCAGAATATATGGAAGTCATTCAGGAGATCAGGAACTGTTGGTGTGGGTGAGCTGAGAGAGTAGGGTTCTGGGATGCCCACGAGGATGCCATACTGATCTCCAGAGAGAAGGGCAGTGGGTGCAAGTAAGCCAGGCAAAAGTCTGCAGAGGGACTGGCAGCTCAGTGGAAATTTCCTGGGATGCAAATCTGCAGAACAGGTGATAGCCAAGTGGTACAAGTAGGGGCCTAGAGGTAACACTCTGGGCCTCAGTTTTCAGAGAGGGATTATGGTGCTGGTACATGAAGGAGTCCCTTAGGATACTGGTTTCCATTTTGAGAGAGTAACAGGAAGATTGTTGCTAGGTCAGGCTGAGAATGCAAGGTTGGTAAGGGACCGTGTGTTCTGGATATGTGGCTGAGGGAGAGCTCCACCAGATGTTCACACTGCTGATCCAGTGAGTGGCAGCCAGACGCAGCTTCAGTGTACTCCCAATGTCCTTTACCCAGAAAAGTTACCATGGTGCACTATATAAAGGAGAGATGCTCAACGAAATTCAGAGAATTTACTGATACTGAACGGAGCATATACTGAGGTATGGATTTAGATCTGAGAGGTAATATGTTGATAACTGCTACATATAACAAGACTTTTGAGGCCCTCCTACTCTTTCAGTCATTAAGTACAAGTTGACCCACCCTGATGTGGAAATATCAGGCCAGAGAGTCACAGGGTCTCTATGGGTTTGGTGTTCCATTTCGATAAGAGCCCAGTAGAAAGCTAATAGCTACTTTTTAAATGAGTATCCTTGGGGCACCTGGGTGCTTCTGTTGGTGAACATCAGACACTTGGTTTCAGCTCCAGTCTCTGGGTTTCAGGGTCATGGGATCAAGCCCTGCTTCAGGCTCTGTGCTTGGAGTGGATCTGCTTGGGATTCTCTCTCTTCTTCTTCCCCTCCCCCTGCTCACACGTACTCTCTCTCTCTCAAATAAATAAAATCAGTTTTTTTTTAAGTTTTATTTATTTATTTGACATAGAGAGAGCGAGAGAGAAAGAGAGACCACAAGCAGGGGATGTGGCAGAGGTTAAAGGGAGAAGCAGGCTCACAGCCGGGAGCCTGATGCAGGGCTGGATCCCAGGACCTCTGAATCATGACCTGAACTGAAGGCAGACGCTTAGCCGACTGAGCCACCCAGGTGCCCCAAAACAAATAAAATCTTAAAAAAATAAAAATAAAAGATAAGGCTATAAGTCCTAAACAGCAAAGGATCTCCTGAGGGGCGGGGAGGACACTTCTGATAGGGCTTTATTATTTTTTATTTTATTTTATTTTATTTTATTTTATTTTATTTTATTTTATTTTATTTATTATTCATGAGAGACAGAGAGAGAAAAAGGCAGAGGAAGAGGGAGAAGCAGACTCCTTGCAGAGAAGGAAACCCCATGTGGGACTCAATCCCAGGACCGTGGGATCACGACCTGAGCTGGAGGCAGACGCTTAACTGACTGAGCCACCCAGGTGCCCTGATAGATGCTTTAGATGGCAAAAGCATCACACATATTTGTATTGACCCCACGTTCAAGTAGTAAAACGTGGTGCTAGGTTTCCTTCTTGGTTGTTGGAGCTTAAGAGACAAGAGTACTTGTGCCACTGCCAGAGGGTAGAAGGTTGTGAATCAACCTACATATCCCCAAGAAACTATTTGGCAATCAGGCTCCTGAAGTTTTTCAGGGTTACTTTGGCATCCTTTCTAGGAAAGCTGTAATACACCACAATCAGAACACTGAAACTGAGGCTTCTAACTTGCCAACCAAGAGGACATCATCTATGTAGTGAAAACTTTGGAAACCATAGGGTAGGAGTGTTTGCACTAAATCCCAACTCACTTCCTACTGGTGGCAAATGGCGGGGCAGTTTATCTTACTAGCATTTCTACATCTATAGATCTTCCCTTGGAGGACTAATTTTCTCTGGCACTTATGGGATGTGTAAGTGCAAGCATGTAACACATCAATTTCTATTATACATTTAGACCTAGAAGCAACAAAAAGAGAACACTGAAGTAGCTTAAAGGACTCAACTCTCAAAGTTATATTAGTTTCTTCCCTTACTGTGAACCCTGTACAAACACATTGCATTTAATCTGAGCACCCCATACACTCCATGTTGCTGAGTAGGATGATCAATTGGGTACTTGTATCCAGCAAAATCATACAAGTGTAAGTCCCTTCCCCATTGAAGTCCTTCTGCATACTTGGAGACAGGTGTATGTACCCTTCACTACCACCTGACACAGAAAGACTTTGGCCCCACATTTAATCATCTTTCTTCTTAACATAGCCAACATTGGGAAGGAGAGAGGGACATTAGAATGTACAGAAGGAGGGAATGGCCTTGTGCCAGCAAGCAAGATTTTACATTCACTTTCTGTTTTGAGTAGCATACTATATTCCTGGATTTAGCTAAATAAACTTCTGGTTTTGGTCCACATAAAATTCTACATTCTCATTGCTGACATAATTTATTTCAACTTTGGGGACTCCTTGACCCTTCCAGGAGGAAAGTGTATAACACCCCAAACACCCCTTGTTTCAATACTCACTAGCAGGTAGGGCGGTGGAGAGCCCCTATACCAACCCTTGCTGTTGACAGCTTGGACAAGATCATTCACTACCATATCCCTGGGACTTTTCTCTTATCATTTTTATTGTTTCTGTTTGAGAAAGCCATTTCTCTTTCACCACCTCATCTTCATTACTCAAACTGCCAAGAATTGGGAAGAATCTGACATTTACCCCACTTGCTAGCAAAAATGTTTACTTGCCATAGTTTCATGGATACTGACAGGAAATACAAGATACAGTGTTGGGTTAAAAACAAAGAAGAGTTTATTACTCATAGCACTAGTTGTAGCATCTGAAATTTAATGGAGCAGAGGTATTTATACAGATTTTGGAGTTGCTTACATTTTGTTTACTCTCTTAGAAGACTTGCCAAAAAAAAAAAAAAAAGAGAACTACAAAATCAGGTCAACCTATTATCAATTCAAGGCATACCATGAATGCCAGAAAACCTTCATGGCAACATTTAGAAAGACCCACATCATCTGCAGTTAAAGATAGATTATGCTAAAAACAAGTTGCGATTTAAAAAATTGTACAACCAGAAAACAGACTAAATGCCCTCCCTCATTATCTCTCCAAAGCTAAAACAGGTTCCAGTTGCTCCATATCTTATCTAAAACTTGTTATTCTCAGTCTTTTCAAATTTATCTATCCCAGCAAGAATACGGTAGAATCTTTTCCCAGGCTGCTTACTATACAAACATCCTTGAAGAGTCTATAACAAAACCTGCCAATGCTTTGCTCAGAAGATGGACAGAAATGCAAGAGATACATGGAGAACTGGTTTCCAATAGTGGGCAAATCATTTTTTTCTTTCTGTGAACACCATTCATTTATCACAAACCTTAAAATCTCAGTGTTATTTATGTAAGAGAATTGTTATGAAAAATAATGTAATTGATAATGGAAAGAAAATTATTTTCTTATACTTAAAATGTTATAAATAGGTTTAAAGTAATTATAATGCTATGTATAATATGTCTTAAGTATATGAATTATTATAAACTTTGACTATAATCCTTAATTTTGTTTTATTAGTTGTCTCAATTTCTATTTTGGTAAATATGAATTTATGCTGACAAATAAAAGTGAAACACAAAAACTTCACACTTTTGAGATCACTTGAACTCAGTGGCTAGGGAAGACACTGAAAGCCTTTTGAATGAACAAGTTATACAGTAATTGGATAACCAGAAATTTCTTCAGATGCCATAGCTATTCACAATAACTAAAATGGGCAAGTTTTGAATGTTTCATCGCCTTGTGATAAAAATTAAAATAAATATTAAATTTATATTAAAGATTCATAAATAACCACACAGTTGAACAAGTCTCTCCTTAATGTATTTGTGTTATTAAATACACAAAGAATTCTTCCTTTTTATATGTTATTCTTTTGAATATTATTTATCTGGCTTCTTGCTGTTGAGAAAGTACAAAAGTTGAAGTGAAGGAGGTAGGGAATATTTAAACATAGGATACAAATCACTGTAATGATAGCAGTCTCTCTTTTCAGAACAATGTCAACTTTGAACTTCTTATTTTTATCACAGTGTGATCAAGTAGTGAGATTTTTCATGGCCAATGTGTTAAATTGACTTGTTGCAATGTCATCTGCCTAGATAATGAGAAATGTTCCCAAGTTCAATATCTGCACCAGTGTTCAAAACGCCAGCTTAATATGCCTGTGCTGTGGCTACAGGTTACAAGTGATGGTTTTCTTGTAAGTTTCCATTTACATTGTAGGAGAATTGCAGAATACTCTTCCTTCTCTGTAGAAAGTTAAATGGAATGACTTAATTTAGATCCAAATATCACAGATTGCAAGAGATCATAAAAAGTGTTTTCCTTCAGGATGTGTTTATTAGATTCTGTGAAAAATGTTCATGTTTGACAGAAGAATGTTCATGTTTAGCTTTGAATGGCATTTTCATTTGGAATATTCTTGGTCCTCATATCTGTATCTTGGACCATGTAGTGAGTAATGAGCTTTAACCTTATGCCTTTCCTTCCTAGGTACTATAATCTTCCCTTTGCTGTTCAAGTTTAGAATAAAATAGCATTTTTTAAGAACATTTCCCTGCTCTGTATTGGCTTATAGGTTTAAGGGAAGAAGATGAGGTCATGTTTGTTTTCCTTTAAAATTTTCTTACCAGTCTCGAAAAATATAGTTTCATAGAGATGAATCATTTAGGAACCATGCTACAGGAAGGCATGTTGATAACACAATAATGGTTTCTGTCTTCTAGAACTGGGAGGTGAAATATGATATGATGGCTGCAGCTTTTCTTCCAAACATTTTAGTGACAAATACAATAGGTTCCTGCCAAAAATATTAAATCATTTTTACAATTAAAATGACAAAGAGAAGCAAGAATAGAAAATAGACTGATTCTAGAAGTTAAAACAATTGGAGGCAGATTACTACCTTATAGGAGATGCTATTTCAATATAGGTGCTTTTTTGCCAAAAGTTACATATTTAAAATAGGAATTATTTAGTGTATAGTCATAAGATTATCTGTGACCTAAAATAGATAGAAAACATATTCAAAGGGGGGCACCTGGGTGACTCAATCGGTTAAGCTTCTGCTCAGGTCATGACCTGGGTGTCCTGAGTTTGAGACTGCTTCTCGCTCTCCTTCTGCCCCTCCCCCCTGCTTCATGCTCTCTCTCATAAATAAAACCTTTAAAAAAAAAGATTTAGGGGGCGGAGCAAAATGGCAGAGGAGTAGGAGACCTGGATTTCGTCTGTCTCAGGAATTCAGCTGAATAGGGATCAAACCCATTGTGAACACCTATGAACTCAACAGGAGATTGAAGAGGAGAGTAGCAACAACTCTCTGAACAGAGAAGTGACCACTTTCTGGAAGGTAGGACGTGCGGAGAAGTGAATCCGAGGCGATATTCGGGAGGGGACCTCCGTCGGCCGCTTCTGGCAAGTAATAGAGCCGCGGAGCACAAAATCGGAACTTTTAGAAGTCAGCTCCGCTGAGGGATGTCGCTCCAGTGGCTAAGCTGGGGGTGGAACCCTCGCGGGACCGTGTGGTCGCAGGACCCTCGGGGTCACAGAAAGACCGAGGGTGCCTGAGTGCGGCAGAGCTCCCTGGTATCAGAGCGGGGAAGCTGGCTGCAGAGACAGAGCCAAGGTGCAGGCTCTCAGCTTGGGGTTGCCATAAACTGTGATCCGCGGCCCAGTCGGGCCACTGCTCCTCCAGCAGGGACCCAACAAGCGGCAGAGCTGGGGAGACTCCCCTTCCTCCCCCGGGAGGAAAGGCGCGGGAGCACACTGGAGGGATCTGCTGGGTTTGGAGACTCCACACGGGGCTGGGTGCCAGAGATAGAAACGCTCGGTCACAGGCCGGGTGAGCACGGAGTGCGGCCGGAGACCGGGGAGACGGGAGTGACTGACTGCTTTTCTCTGGGGACACACTGAGGATCGGGGCCCCGAGTTCTCAGCTCCTCTGGGTGGAGATTGGGAGGCCACCATTTTCACTCTGGTCCTCCAAAGCTGCACCTAGAGCTTGCAGGGAACAAAAGCTCCTGAGAGCAAACCCGAGCAGCTTGCTTAGCCCGGACCGACAGGGCGGGGCAATTCCGCCTCCAGCAAAGACATTTGGGAACCACGGCAACAGGCCCCTCCCCCAGAAGATCAGCACGAACAGCCAGCAAGCCAAGACAGGGTTTACCGATCAAGGAGAATGGGAGAACTCCAGCGCTAGGGGAATACTGCACATAGAATTCATGACTTTTTTACCATGATTCATTAGTTTTTCAAAGTTAATTTTTTTAACTGTTTTTTTTTTGAATTTTTCTTTTTCCCTTTTTCAACCAACATCTTATCAATCCCTTTTTTAAAAAAAACATTTTTATTTTTTTATTTTTCATTTTTAGAGTCATATATTATCCCTTCATAGTAGTTACCCTTATTGTTGGCATATATATATATATATATATATAAGTTGTTCTCTCTTAAAATTTTGAGATACAGTTTCTTCTAACAGATCAAAATATACCCTAAATCACTAGTATATGGCTTTGTTCTAGTCTCCTGCCTGATCACAGTCTCTCCCTTTTTTTTCTTTTCTTTTTTTTTAAATCTTCTTCTTTCTTTTTTCAAACAACTTCTTATCAATTCCTTTTATAAAACCTTTCATAATTTTCATCTTTACAGTCATCTTCCATCCCTTCATTGTATCAACCCTTATTTTGTACATATATAAGTGTTTCTTCCATTAAAATTTTAGAAGGCACTTTCTTCTAACAGACCAAAATATGCCCAAAATCTAGTGTGTGGCACTGATCTATGCACTAGCCTGATCATATTGCATCATATTCTGTTTTTTTTGTTTTGTTTTGTTTTTGTTTTTATCTTTATCTTTTTCTTCTTTTTTCTTTCTTTTTTCTTTCTTTCCCTTTCTTTTCCCCTGGTTTCAAGACTTTTCTGATTTGTATAGAGTATATTTGCTGCGGACGTTGTTAACCTGTTAGCATTTTGTTCTCTCATTCATCTATTCTCCTCTGGACAAAATGACAAGATGAAAAAAATCACCTCAGTAAAAAGAACAAGAGGTAGTACCTTCTGCCAGTGAACTACTCAATACAGACATTAGTACAATGTCAGACCTAGAGTTCAGACTCTTGGCTTTAAAGATACTAGCTGGGTTTGAAAAAAGAGTGGAAGTTATTAGAGAAACCCTTTCTGGAGAAATAAAAGAACTAAACTCTAACCAAGTCGAAATCAAAAGGCTATTAATGAGGTGCAATCAAAAATGGGGGAACTAATTGCTAGGATAAATGAGGCAGAAGAAAGAATCAGCGATATAGAGACCAAATGATGGAAAATAAAGAGGCTGAGAAAAAGAGATAAACAACTACAGGATCACGAGGGCAGAATTCGAGAGATAAGCGATATGATAAGATGAAACAACATTAGAAAAATTGGGAACCCAGAAGAAGAAGAAAAAGAGAGAGGGGCAGAAGGTATATTGGAGCAAATTATAGCAGAGAACTTCCCTAATGTGGGGAAGGAAACAGGCATCAAAATCCAGGAGGCACAGAGAACCCCTCTCAAAATCAGTAAAAATAGGTCAACACCCCGACATCTAATAGTAAAACTTAAGACTCTCAGAGAAAAAGGGAAAATCCTGAAAGCAGCTCGGGAGAAGAGATATGTAACCTACAATGGTAGAAATATTAGATTGGCAACAGACCTATCCACAGAGACCTGACAGGCAAGAAAGGACTGGCATGATATCTTCAGAGCACTAAATGAGAAAAATATGCAGCCAAGAATACTATATCCAGCTAGGCTGTCCTTGAAAGTAGAAGGAGAGATAAAAGCTTCCAAGACAAACAAAAACTAAAGGAATTTGCAAACACGAAACCAGCCCTCCAAGAAATATTGAAAGGGGTTCTCTAAAAAAAGAGAGAGCATAAAAGCAGCATAGACCAGAAAGGAACACAGACAATATACAGTAATAGTCACCTTACAGGCAATACAATGGCACCAAATTCATATCTTTCAAAAGTTACCCTGAATGTAAATGGGCTAAATGCCCAATCAAAAGACACAGGCTATCAGATTGGATTAAAAAACAAGACCCATCAATATGCTGTCTGCAAGAGACTCATTTTAGACCCAAAGACACCCCCACATTGAAAGTGAGGGGGTGGAAAACCATTTATCATGCTAATGGACACCAAAAGAAAGCTGGGGTGGCAATCCTTATATCAGACAAATTAGATTTTAAAACAAAGACTGTAATAAGAGATGAAGAAGGACACTATATCCTACTTAAAGGGTCTATCCAACAGGAAGATCTAACAATTGTAAATATCTATGCCCCTAACATGGGAGCAACCAATTATATAAGCCAATTAATAATAAAAGCAAAGAAACACATTGACAACAATACAATAATAGTGGGAGACTTTAACACCCCCCTGACTGAAATGGACAGATCATCTAAGCAAAAGATCAACAAGGAAATAAAGACTTTAAATGACACACTGGACCAAATGGACTTCACAGACATATTCAGAACATTCCATCCCAAAGCAACGGAATACACATTCTTCTCTAGTGCCCATGGAACATTCTCCAGGATTGATCACATCCTAGGTCACAAATCAGGTATCCACCAGTACCAAAAGATTGGGATTATTCCCTGCATATTTTCAGACCACAATGCTTTGAAACTAGAACTCAATCACAAGAGGAAAGTTGGAAAGAACTCAAATACATGGAGGCTAAAAAGCATCCTACTAAAGAATGAATGGGTCAACCAGGAAATTAAAGAAAAATTTAAAAAAATCATGGAAACCATGAAAATGAAAACACAACTGTTCAAAATCTTTGGGATGCAGCAAAGGCAGTCCTGAGAGGAAAGTATATAGCAATACAAGCCTTTCTCAAGAAACAAGAAAGGTCTCAAATACACAACCTAATCCTACACCTAAAGGAGCCAGAGAAAGAACAGCAAATAAAGCCTAAACCCAGCAGGAGAAGAGAAATAACAAAGATCAGAGGAGAAATCAATGAAATAGAAACCAAAAGAACAGTAGAACAGATCAATGAAACTAGGAGGTGGTTCTTTGAAAGAATTAACAAGATTGATAACCCCTGGCCAGACTCATCAAAAAGAAAAGAGAAATGACCCAAATCAACAAAATCATGAATGAAAGAGGAGAGATCACAACCAACACCAAAGAAATACAAACAATTATAAGAACATATTATGAACAACTCTATGCCAGCAAATTAGATAACCTGGAAGAAATGGGTGCATTCCTAGAGATGTGTCAGCCATCAAAACTGAACCAGGAAGAAATAGAAAACCGGAACAGACCTATAACCACTAAGGAAATTGAAGCATCAAAAACCTCACAACAAACAAAAGCCCAGGGCCAGATGGCTTCCCAGGGGAATTCTATCAGACATTTAAAGAAGAATTATTACCTATTCTCCTGAAACTGTTCCAAAAAATAGAAATGGAGGGAAAACTTCCAAACTCATTTTATGAGGCCACCATTACCTTAATCCCAAAACCAGACAAAGACCCCATCAAAAAGGAGAATTACAGACCCATATTCTTGATAAACATGGATGCAAAAATTCTCACCAAAATACTAGCCAATAGGATCCAACAGTACATTAAAAGGATTATTCACCATGACCAAGTGGGATTTATCCCTGGGCTGCAAGGCTGGTTCAACATCCGCAAATCAATCAACGTGATACAATACATTAACAAAAGAAAGAACAAGAATCATATGATCCTCTCAATAGATGCAGAAAAAGCATTTGACAAAGTACAGCATCCTTTCATGATCAAAACTCTTCAGAGTATAGGGATAGAGGGTACATACCTCAATATCATAAAAGCCATCTATGAAAAACCTACAGCAAATATCATTCTCAATGGGGAAAAGCCGAGAGCTTTCCCCCGAGGTCAGGAACGCGGCAGGGACGTCCACTATCACCACTGCTATTCAACATAGTATTAGAAGTCCTAGCCACAGCAATCAGACAACAAAAAGAAATCAAAGGCATCCAATTCGGCAAAGAGGAAGTCAAACTCTCACTCTTTGCAGATGATATGATACTTTATGTGCAAAATCCAAAAGACTCCACCCCAAAACTGCTAGAACTCATACAGGAATTCAGTAAAGTAGCAGGATATAAAATCAATGCACAGAAATCAGTGGCATTCCTATACACCAACAAGACAGAACAGAGACAATTCAAGGAGCCGATCCCATTTACAATTGCACCCAAAACCATGAGATACCTAGGAATAAATGTAACTAAAGAGGCAAAGGATCTGTACTCAGAAAACTATAAAATACTCATGAAAGCAATTGAAGAAGACACAAAGAAATGGAAAAACGTTCCATTCTCATGGATTGGAAGAACAAACATTTTGAAGGTGTCAATGCTACCTAGAGCAATCTACACATTCAATGCAATCCCCATCAAAATACCATCCACTTTTTTCAAAGAAACAGAACAAATAATCCTAAAATTTGTATGGAACCAGAAGAGACCCCAAAAGCCAGAGGAACATTGAAAAAGAAAAGCAAAGCTGGCGGCATCACAATTTCAGACTTCCAGCTCTATTACAAAGCTGTCATCATCAAGATAGTATGGTACTGGCACAAAAACAGACACATCGATCAATGGAACAGAATAGAGAGCCCAGAAATGGACCCTCTACTCTATGGTTAACTCATCTTTGACAAAGCAGGAAAGAATCTCCAATGGAAAAAAGACAGTCTCTTCAACAAATGGTGTTGGGAAAATTGGACAAGCACATGCAGAAAAATGAAACTGGACCATTTCCTTACACCACACACAAAAATAGACTCCAAATGGTTGAAAGACCTAAATGTGAGACAGGAGTCCATCAAAATCCTGAAGGAGAACACAGGTAGCAACCTCTTCGACCTCAGCCACTGCAACTTCTTCCTAGAAACATCGCCAAAGGCAAGGGAAGCAAGGGCAAAAATGAACTATTGGGATCTCATCAAGCTAAAAAGCTTTTGCACAGCAAAAAAACAGTCCACAAAACCAAAAGACAACCGACAGAATGGGAGAATACATTTGCAAACGACATATCAGATAAAGGGCTAGTATCCAAAATCTATAAAGAACTTACCAAACTCAACACCCAAGGAATAAATAATCCAATCAAGAAATGGGCAGAAGACATGAACAGACATTTTTCCAAAGAAGACATCCAAACGGCCAACAGACACATGAAAACGTGCTCAACATCGCTCGGCATCAGGGAAATCCAAATCAAAACCTCAATGAGATAGCACCTCACACCAGTCAGAATGGCTAAAATTAACCAGTCAGGAAACGACAGATGTTGGCGGGGATGTGGAGAAAGGGGAACCCTCCTACACTGTTGGTGGGAATGCAAGCTGGTGCAGCCACTCTGGAAAACAGTATGGAGGTTCCTCAAACAGTTGAAAATAGAGCTACCATACGATCCAGCAATTGCACTACTGGGTATTTACCACAAAGATACAAATGTAGGGATCCAAAGGGGTACATGTACCCCAATGTTTATAGCAGCAATGTCCACAATAGCCAAACTGTGGAAAGAGCCAAGATGTCCATTGACAGATGAGTGGATAAAGAAGAGGTGGTATATATACACAATGGAATATTATGCAGCCATCAAAAGGAATGAGATCTTGCCATTTGCAACAACGTGGATGGAATTGGAAGGTGTTATGCTGAGTGAAATAAGTCAATCTGAGAAAGACATGTATCATATGACTTCACTGATATGAGGAATTCTTACTCTCAGGAAACAAATTGAGGGTTGCTGGAGTGATGGGCGGTGGGAGGGATGGGGTGGCTGAGTGATAGACATTGGGGAGGTTATGTGCTATGGTGAGCACTGTGAAGTGTGCAAGACTGTTGAATCAAAGATCTGTACTTCTGAAACAAATAATGCAATACATGTTAAGAAAAAAAAAAAAGAAGATAGCAGGAGGGGAAGAATGAAGGGGAGTAAGTCGAAGGGGGAGAGAAACCATGAGAGACGTGAGAGACGATGGACTGTGAAAAACAAACAGGATTCTAGAGGGAAGGGGGGTGGGGGGATGGGTTAGCCTGGTGATGGGTATTAAAGAGGGCATGTTCTGCATGGAGCACTGGGTGTTATGCACAAACAATGAATCATGGAACGTTACATCAAAAACTAATGATGTAATGTATGGTGATTAACATAACAATAAAAATTTAAAAAAAGATTTATTTATTTCTCCATTTTACAGTTTAATTGGCCCACTACCATTTATTGAAAAGACCATATTTTCCCCACTAGTTTGTACTGACACCTTTGTTATAAATTGTCTATTTATGCATTAAATCCATTTGCATATTCTGCCAGTATTATAGTGTCACTTGTCTTTTTTAATTTTTTTTTTATTTTTTAGCAATTTCAACACCCAATATGGGTGTAAACCTACAACCCTGAGATAGAGTCACATCCTTCACCAACTGAGCCATCTAGGTGCACCAATTATTCTAATTTGTAATAATACCTTAATAATTGACACTTTGTGGGTGCCTGGGTGGCTCAGATGGTTAAGCGTCTGCCTTCGGCTCAGGTCATGGTCCCGGAGTCCTGGGATCAAGTCCCACGTCGGGCTCCCTGCTCCTTGGGAGCCTGCTTCTCCCTCTGCCTCTCTCTCTCTCTCGCTCTCTCTCCCTCCCTCTCTCTGTCTCTCATGAATAAATAAATACAATCTTTAAAAAAAAATAATTGACACTTTGTAAGGTGTTCAATCTGATAAAGGATTCTAAAAATAATAGCAAACAGCATACTTATAGTGAAGTCTTTAAATCTTCCTTCTAGGGTTAGAAACAACACAAAGAAAACCATTATCACTCTCCACTTTCACTTCAAGAGCGCCTTGCTATTTGTGGCCCTTGAATCACTATGTAAATATTATATCAAGCTTATGCATATACACACATGTACATACATGCACACATAGATATTTGTATTTTAATAATTATGGTCAAAGTTGTGTTTATTTCTAAGTTATGCACACATTCTGTGGTAGAATGCATATATTACAAAATATTTTTAATTTTTTGAGAAATTTCTCTGCTGTTTTCCACACTGGCTGTGCCAGTTTATATTCCCACCAGTAGTGCATGAGGGTACATTATTCTCCACATTCTTGCCAACACTTGTTCAAAATATTTTTAAATGCTTAAAATTTAGTTCAAAGAAAACGAAAACACATTGTAGAAACACTGACTTCAAGATAAATGGATTTGAAAAATATTGAGCTACCTTCTGTATTCCTGCCCAAACTTTGTTTCTATAAACTAAAAAAACTTTACATACAAAGTATGATAACCAACAAATACATTTTTTAAGAAGACTATCACTACCTGCTTCAAAAAACTGCCTCTATCCTTACTTACCCTACTACATCTTATCCGGACGTCTCTCACTAAAGCCCAAGTTTATCTCTGTGTCTCCTTGAATTTCCACATTCAGGATCTTTGAAATTATTTTTGATAGGCTCTGAACCCTTATTTGCTGAGCAGTTTGTAATTCACTTTATGGTTCATTACATTAGCTTTACTTCCTATATTTACTTCCAGCACATGAATCACAAGCTTTGTACTAAGAGATACTAACAACTGAAACAACTGCAATATTCTCAACTCTCGGCAAAGTATGGGAATTCAAATTTTATAAGAATAATTTAAATATTGATTTAATGACATACTAGACTTTTTAAAAATTAGATAATAAAAATCCTTTGCAAGGTATGCTCCATGCTTTAATTTGTAATCTAAAAGAATTAATATGTAGAGTATGAACATCTCCACTTGACTCATCAAATGCCCATATCTTTAACAATTGGCATATATTCTAAATACTTACTATATCTTATGGTTATGATATTTTCATGGGTATATATTTAATTTTTAAATATGTTTTGTGATTAGATTATGGAATTTAATCATGTTTTATATGATATGTGGAATTTAATAATATGTTTTATAACTCACAGAAGGAAATATTGCCAAGACAGTTGGTGGAATCAGATATATTGACATGTAACAGAATAAAATGCAAGAGAAAGTAAGATCAAATGAAGATTCACAAGTGATTTCTGAATTGAAAGGAGGAAAATATTAAGAAAATAAAAATAATCAAAAGCATGGTATCTAATTAGGCACAATTTGTAGAGCATAATGAAAAAGAAAGAAATATGTGTAAAATGTGTATGATTTAGACATTTTAATAAAGATAATACCCTTTGTATATGTATGTTACAGAATGAAAAAGAAATTCATAATCAGTAAGATTGCTTATTCTCTTTGAAATGTATAAATGCTTAGTGAAACACTGATTACTGCATGTTAAAAATAATATCCCTCAAATGAGAAGTCAATAATCAATGAAATTGGTGTCTCCTATTCAAAATGGAAATAGAATGCATTAAAAAAAAATTAATGGTTTGTTTACCCAATCATACATACATATGAGATATGTTTATATGCATATATATTAGACACTGAATAGATATTTACACATAGCACAATACATATAAATACATACATGTATATTAATATATATTTTATATATATTAATCTATAACCCAATAGTAGTTTTAATTTGAGGAACTTGAGGAAGTAAATGTTTTGATGGAGGTAGGTTTGTATTCAGAATAGTGGTTGTAAGCTAAAGTAATAGTTATAATTTGCTACAATGGGATCACTGCAGTGGGAAATAGTTTACGGTATACAGAGTTGGGTTTCTAATTATAAAAGGAAGAAATCAATGGATCACATAACTTCAGCAGAGAAAGTCTTCAGAGCCTGGAACCCTCTGGGGGGGAATTTACTCTGATAAAATGGAAGACTATACTGAGTATATTTATCAACAGAACAATGGACTTAACTTATTGATCTACAACATTTTTGTCAAAGCGTATGCTAAACATATTACTAGATAGTCTAGAGTTTTTAATCCTCGGGTCAAATAAGAAGGCTGAAAACTCTGCCCTGAGGTAAGTCTTCACACCAGTGGCAAAGGTACTGGGAACAATTCGTCTTCCCTATCTGCTTGTCTCTTTGCTCAAGGACAAGATCTTAGTCAAAGGCAAGGCTAGAAGTTATTCTGATGCCTGCATACATGTTCTTTATTTTTACTTATTTTTCAAACTTAGAAGTCCTCCCAAGAGCTTAGATATTTGGAAAGTAAAAACAAGAAAGACTTGCTTCTTTTACATTTTGATCTGCCCTACACTTATCCTCAGGAAATTAAATATAGAGACAGCTGACTTCTTAAATAAAAGAAACTGATATTTTTAGGAAAAAAAAATAAGATTAAAATCCCCAAACAGTATTCATCCTGTCATAGTGATATCTCCTCCTTCCTGAGAAGGCACAAATTATATTGCTTTCTGAATGATTTCACACTCTCACCCAGTGCCTACTCTTTGCGAGGTTGGGGGAGTTTCAATATCAACTGTTTTTGCCCAGTGGCTTCTGATGTTAGGGATTATACCTAATTTAGGTTTCCATGAAGAATTGGGACATGCTTTTTTCACATGTATAACCTATATTTGATTCAATAATTTTCTCCACTTCCAAGAACATCTAAGCAAAGTTGAATTCAAAGGCTTAGCAGTAGATTCTATGATTCTTCATTATCTTACTGCGGTTTATTGGGACGGGCTCAAAATTTTATTCGTATATAAGTTGTCTTCAAATATGCTTGTGTGGTGGGCTGGAGGGCAGGCAATTCATTGTGATTGTCTCACTGAGTTTATTGTGCCTGGTTTGTTTGGCTATTTAGATTCTGAAAATTACAAGCATGGTTTGTACCACTTTCATTGCCACCTTGACATTTGGAATCTCTTTGACTCCAATTGGATTATTTAGTTATTGTATGTCGTGTCCCTGCCAGGAGCAATAAAGGTCACTTACCAAAAATCCAATTAAAATTTAAACTTTATGTTAATAATCTGTTACAAAGAAATCCCAACATTTTTAGAAGTTTCTTTTCTCAAATCAGGTGGCACAGCATCCAGATAATTAACAAGCAGGAAATACAATTTCAATTAATGAGACTGTCTTTCTCTTTGTCTCCTTAGCCTCTCCCCCATGACATCTCACCTAATTGTGCCCCCTTTGTGAACCAAAAGAGAAAATGAATTAAGACTAAGAAAGAAGAGATGATTTTTTTTGTTCTCTCAAAAGAATACGAACAATTCCTTTTAGAATGTGAATGTGTGCTATGGCAGTTCTATCTCCTCCCGTGAAGGCTACTACTAGAGAAAGAATCAGACCCACTAACGAGTATTTATAAAAGACCAATCTAATTTCAATGCCTAAATGAAACAGTGAAAGAATAGAACAGTAATTTTATGAAAAACTTTCTGAGAAATGTGTGGTTTCTGCAGCAATTGCTTTAGTAAAGGCACTCTCAAATGCATCTTTGAAGGAAGATAGGAAATTCAGTCTTACCTGAAGGGAGATAACTAATACAATGTTATACTTTGCTCACACAAATGAAGTTGTAAAGAAAAAAAAAAGAAATGTTTCCTGTTAATTTTCAAAGAATAAAGGGCCTTATTTTATTTCTTGATTAAGAGTATAATGCATTTACACATTATTGAACAATGTTTTCACAGTTATTTCTTCATATCTAAAGGTATAGTAACAGCTTTGTCCTACTCAAATTTTCTAGAAATCATTTCTGCAGAACTGGTGGTTTTAGATCATGTATGTTTCTGGTGTATTCTTTTAAACACTATCAGCTAAGGATGAAAATCCTTATTCATAATGGAGACAATCATAAAGGGAAAAAAAAGGATTGGAGGTTTCTGGTGAGGCTGTTTACATTTTAGCATAAGTCCAGAGGCACAGATGGTCAGACTTGGAAAGCTTTAGCAGTACTACAATGGTCATATTGCTTTGAAAGACAGTGCTCATTTGATTCTCAGCAAGAGAATGTCCAAAGTGTGTCATTATTAAACCAAGTTTTCCAAAACCATCACAGTGAATAGGCAGAGCTTTTAGAGTGTTGCTACTTCATCTAGAATCTCTAAGATTTCCTAACCCTCTTCAGTAATCTGTTGTGAAGTCTCAAAATCTCCACATTTTTGTCCATGTCTCACTTTAATCATCGATGAAATAATTAGAAGCTGCTGCTACACTTAGTAACCTTTCTTTTGTCATCCAGAAAGGAACAAAAATACTATTAACAGGGTCCTGTCTACAAATATAAATTTATTTTATTTTTAATCTATAATTTGAATACCTCAATACTTATTTTAGATGATTTACAACACACACACATACACACACAAACATGGTGGAACTCCAACAGCAAATAATTAGACACAAGTAATGAATGGGAGTGGAGGAGAACTTATTTATGCTCAAAAATTAGGTTAAATATAACCAATTTTAATAAAATCCTAGTTTTTCTCTTTGTTTCAACAAATTCAAAGTGGCTATACAGTGAATAATTGGCTTTAATAGTCTAAGGAGTGCAAGTTCCTTTCTTAAGAGGACAGATAAAATGTTCAACACCAAACACTAAGAGTAACTTATGTTGTGATATTTTATATAAGTGATATTGAACAAAATTTAAATAAAGTCCTCAAGAATAGTATTATAAAATCTATAGGAAGCTTCTTCTAATGAGCATTACTAATATCTATCATTGGTAGAAGCTGAGATTGTAATATCAAAGCATAAAACTATGAAGCCACATTTTGAATTTTAACACCCGTAAGTCCTACAAGGAGGAGTTAGTCAAGAAATGCAGTCCAGAAAAAATGAACTGAAACTGAAACTAGGGGCACTTGTGTGGCTCAGTCGGTTAAGCATCTGCCTTCAGTTCGGGTCATGATCCCAGGGTCCTGGGATTGAGCCCCACATTGGGGTCCCTGCTCAGTGGAGAGTCTGCTTCTGCCTCTGCCCCTCCCCCCAAGCTCCTGCGCTCTCTCTCTCTCAAATAAATAAAATCTTAAAAAAAATGACTAAGTTAAAAACTAAGTACTTTTTTTTTTTTTTTTTAAGAGAGAGAAAGAGGGAAGAGGGACGGGTAGAGGGAGAGGGGGAGAAAGAATTTTAAGCCGACTCCACACCCAGCACAGAATCTGACACGGGTCTCAATCTCACAACCCTGAGATCATAACCTGAGCCAAAATCAAGAGTCAGACACTTAACTGACTGAGCCACCCAGACGCCCCTAAGTAACATTTTTCTATACAGGAGATATTAATGTATTCTTGCCAGTAGAGTCATATCACAGTTATTTTTTTAATATATTGATATCAAAATTATACAAATAATACAATTTTTGTTCTCATATTCTGGTACTTACATCAGGAACTGGGAAAGAAAAGAGGTGAAGGAAAGACAGGGACTGACACTTACTGAACACGTAATATAGGCACAGGTTTTACAGTCATAAAAAAATATTCCCATTACAAAGAAAGGGAGGCTCAAGGAAATTAAATAACTGAATCAAAATCACATTTATGAAAATGGGTAAGCATCTAAATCAAGCATTTCCCATCTCAAGACCTATGTGCTTTCAATAAGAGTGCAAATGAGAATTGTTCTGGAAAATGCTCAGAGCTGCAATGTCAAGTTCTTACCTAGTTTGTCATAATCCCCCCGTTGCTTCTCCGATATTAGACATTCACAGGCCCCATATGGCTGCACATGATATCATAATTTTCATAAGCACTCAATATCAATTCATCACAATAGATCTATGATTTGAAACTATTCTTTGCCTGCAAAGAATATATATTTATAAATATTTGGAAAATTAAAATTGAGAATCAGTGGCCAACAAAGCTCCTGGAAATAGAGAGTTGAAGAAATTTAGAGAAGGAAAATCTACCTGATCTAACAAAAAGATTCAGTCTGATAGCGATAGGGGGAGAAAGGTGTGGGGAACTAGAATATGAGTACTTTATCCAGATAAAAGTGTAAGATATTCCAGCTTGCAGGGCACCAGATGTTAGCACCAAAGGATCTATTACCGAAAACAATTATAACACTTCACAGATGTTTGTACACATCACAAATGTGTCTACCAGATTAACACAAATGAGTACAATTTGTAGGAAAATAATTTAAAAACCCACCAATTGTTCATATTTTCTTATTAATGAAGCTAATCATTTCCCTCCTCATTTTTTGGAGGTTTAAACTAATTTGAAAGATAAATAAGAATGTTTCAGGAAAAATGGCTATCTAATTTTCCATGTCCCCATTACTTGTCGCAAGAATATAAGAAAGTTGGTAATAACTTTACATCTCTGTTTTCCCTTTATTTCTTCTATTTTTATTAATCATTGAAGCACCTCTATTTTGTCTCTCTCAAAATCTTCAGGTCCTAATGCACGATTTTCTACATTAACTATGAACACATTTGTTCATGCAATAAATCTGTCTAATGCTCAGCTGTTAGAATTAATTTTATGAAAAGACTTCATCCAGATATTGTGTACTAAAATACTTTATAGATATGGTATAAATACTTTATGGATATGTTCTCAGCCTACACATATTTGGAGGCACTTGGCTTTACTGTTCTTTCAGACAGTTTTTGGTAATTTTTCAATATAATACGATGCTTAAGGCAAGTTATTTTTTTTTTCTGATGTTACACTAACTTCTTTGGAAGACCATGCAACGTAATACAAATGCATAAAAAAGTTCATACTCCATTTAGTGTCCTATTTCCCCTGTCATCCCCATGTGGTGCCATCATAACTGCAGGGAGTGAAAAACCCTATTTCCACATCAAAACCATTTCTAGTTCCCTGATACAAGCCATAAATTCCACCTGCCTTGAGGTGTCAGTTATGAACCATTGTCTTCTGGAGCAACATCACAACATTATGTACGTACACACACACACACACACACACACACACACTCAGTCTATATTTGGACACACTAAGATGTGATGTAGCACAGATTTGAAGTGGTTCTCTGTCAGTGGATACACACCAATTCCTCAACATCCCCTAGGGCTTTGGGGTAGAACAAGCTTGCAGAGAAAGGCAATACTCCTACAGGGGTGAGAATTGTAGTTTTCCCCACCCCCTGTGTAAACCTGTGGATTGGAGAATTAGGCTTATAATGTGCAAAATTAAAAGAACAGTAGGAAGGAAAAGGTATGTTTTAAGGAGAATTTTAAACTGAATGTGGGCTTTTTCTAAGACACATAAGAAAACTAAAGTTTAATATTATTAAAAGGAACAACAAAATGCCTCTGATTCTAACATTGTTCAGGTTGTGGGAAAGAACAAAGAAGACACTCATTTTTGAATGTACTGTATTTTTGAATAAATTTGGTTCCATGTGAAACTGACATTAATGACTAGCAGTTATTACATTTAAGAATCAGAGAAGAAAGGGATTAGAATTGTGATGTTCAGTTTTAATCGAAAAGAGTGGCACAGAGAAAGAACCATTCTTATGTAACTCGTAATTTTCCAAGCTACAGGTTTCAGCACTTTTGGAAGAAACCAGGTGAAGAAAATGATAATAAGCATCCAAACAGCTTTTAGAACCAAAGAACTCATGTGTGTGTGTGTGTGTGTGTGTGTGTGTGTGTGTGTTAACATTTTAAGGTGCCAAGAGTGGAAAAGAATAATGGCCTTTCCTCATTCAGTTCCAATAAATAGAATAATTAGCCATCAGTCTTATTATTAGGATGTAAATCTAGACAAATTACTTTTTCAGAATTTCCTTTTATTCTTCTACTTCTAAAACTAAATTCCTCCTAAAACTGCATTTTTCCTTAATATTAAGTGTACACATATTTGCTTGTGTAGTGTGTAAGTACACTTATAAGTGTAAATATATTATGCATTATATTTTATACATGTTATATATACATATATATACACATACATATATATGAAATGGGGTTATGTTTTTCTCCTTTAAATTTCTATTCAGATAATTAGCTATTTAGAAATTTATTTCATGCTTTGGGAAACAGTGCCCCCCCCAAAAAAAATCTTATGTTTTGAGTTCGCTCATTACATTCATTTGAAAATGACAGACTTTTGGATAGGCTTCTCATTTTTGATATATGGTAATCTTAAACTATTACCACATAACACAATTGCCATAAAGATATATAGATAAGTTGTATATGTTTTGCATTTAGAATTTTTGAGAAACGTAATGCAATTAGTTACATTATTTTATACCCACAATGTATTCTTCGAAAACATAAGATACAAGAGCACACAAACTGAAAAATGACCATACACATGCAGTTGATGTGGTTTGAAGTGGGGTTCAGAGCTGATGACCAAGAAAGAATTCTTGAGATGTCTTTGATGCAATAAGGTGGTTTTATTAAAGCATGGGGACAGGCAGAGAGAGCCGCACTGGGGGTTGTGAGGGGTGACTGATTATATAAGATTTTCTATCCTATGAAGCAGAGGGTGATATTAGAGTTCTGGGAAATTGAGTCTATAGGTTTTTGGAGATTTCTTTTTTCTTGTAAATCATTAAGACTGTTGCAAACTGATGGAGTTTCATATCCTACATGACTGTGATCTCTATCAGTGAACCATTTGTTTTTCCCTTTCTTTTGTTCGAGGGCATCCAGGAGTGCCCGAGGAATGTCACATATATCCCACCTTGGTGAGGGGCGGTTGTGGGGTATTAGCTTGTGCTTTGCCCTCAACTTGCCTTCTGCTCCTTTCATCACACTGAATTACATATTTTTACCCTCTCTTAATGTTAATCTAGCTTGTTGCCTGTATAGTTGTTAAAAACATGAATGTTTCAAAGAGTTCTCACACTTTTCTCATAAGAAACTATTAAAGTCTGATCCATTTAGTGTATTTTATTTTTATTTTATTTTTATTTTTTTAAGATTTTATTTATTTATTTGAGAGAGAGAGAGACACAGCGAGAGCAGGAACACAAGCAGGGGGGGGCGGGAGAGGGAGAAGCAGGCTTCCTGCCGAGCAGGGAGCCCGATGCGGGACTCAATCCCAGGACCCTGGGATCATGACCTGAGCCAAAGGCAGACGCTTAACGACTGAGCCACCCAGGCGCCCTATTTTTATTATTTTTTAAAGATTTATTTGAGAGAGAGAGAGACTGTGTGTGCAAGTGGCAGGGGGAGGGGCAAAGGGAAAAGGAGAGAGAGAGAGGTCCTCAAGCAGACTGCCCCCCTGAATGCAAAGTCTGACACAGGGCTCCATTCCAGGACCCTGAGATCATGACCTGAGCCAAAACCAAGAGTCAGACACTCAACTAACTGAGCCATCCAGGCACCCCCATATCATGTATTTTAGATATTTGAATGATCAATAAAGACAACTATTACAAGAATCAACTCAAACCATTTCATCCTTCACAGGGATGAATAGTATATGAATTTTGTTCACCTTAACAAAATTTCCCTTTCTCATTTCCTATAGATATATTTGGAAAAGACCAACTCAGAGTAAGCAGACAAACCCTTCTTTAGCCAACTAATATGTCTGCGAGTCAAAAGATTTGTTGAAACTACTTTTAGGGGATAAAATACAGGAGCTTGGAAGAAATTTACTGTTGTTAACTCCATTGAAAGCAGTTGCTTAAATGTAATTACCAGCTCTAATTCCAACATTTCCTTTGGTAGCCAAGCTAACAGTCATCTATCTTATATAAAATCATAGCAGCAGGTAAGAGGAAGAAATTTTCAGGCCCAATTCATAGTCTTTAAAAAAAAAAAAAAGCCCAAATTGTCATAATGAGAAATTAGAATAGATTATCACCTCTGTGTGCCAAAGAGAACAGCCTCAGGGTTTTCCTATAATTCAGCCTCTGCTGAGCGGCTCTCCATACTGAATTTTGTAGAACAATTGGGGATTTCTTCTGCTATCTTTATGTATTTCAAAGGCATGCCAGGTCTGAAGGAAGAAATCTGGGACTAATAAAACAAAATTTTCAGAATAATAGTTGATCATATCAGCAGATAATTACTTGGACCCAAAGCCTTTACTTTCTTAATTTTGTTAGTGTATATGGCAGATGAAACAATTAAAATGTAAGAAAAAATTGCATGGTTGAAGAAGTCTAGTTTACTATCTCATTACAGTTGTATACTGTTAGATTGAACTCTCCCAACCTTGAGTTCTAAGAAATCTAAGATGCTATTAGAGTCGAGGCAGTTTTAATGATGGTTTTATACCCAACATCCACCACTTTAGGTGAAATTTAAGACATAAGGACAGAGAATCAATTTCTAACATATAAACTGTGCTGCCTATGCAGGTGGAATTTTGTGGGTCCTATCATTAAACCCACCTAAGATCACTCAGTTTTTTCCTGTGATGTATCTTTATTTGTCATTTCCTTCTTTGAAATCTTTTTGGAATGATATTAAGAATAAATTCATAAAGCTTTACCAATCATTACATATGTGTATTCAATTGACACGTTAACTATAGCTCACACATTATGAACTGGAAAATTGTACATTATGATGTAAATGACAAAGTTTCTGTGAACATATTTATGAAATATTTTGCATACAAATTGAATATTGAGATTATTTTGTCATTTACTTTTTCTTGGTAACTTAATATTTTTCCAAAGTTGAACTGAGATAAGACTGGGATCACCAATTTTTTTAATGACTTCTTTCTTTATATTTATTATTCTAGTCTTTCCACATTTTCCAGGGAGAATGGCATCTTCTGCTTCTTGCACTTTTTTACTATAATTTTCTTTGGACTCTATAATGTGACTTGTCTTATATTACAGTACCCCCCCCCTTATCTGTGGAGGACACATTCCAAGACGCACAGTGGATGCCAAATCTGCACAAAATACCAAACCCTATATATACTACATTTTTTTCTTGCTATATATTCATACTTATGATAAAGTCTGATTCACAAATTAGGCACAGTGAAAGATTAACAGCAATAAGTAATAAAAAATAGAACAATTATAACAATATACTCTAATAAAATTACGTGAATGTGGTCTCTTTGTCTCACCTTTTTTTACTATATTCACCCTTCTTGTGATAGTGTGAGATATAAAAATGCCCATGTGATGAAATGAAGTGAGGTAATGACATAGGTTTTGTGATGTTGTGTTAGGCTACTATTGACCTTCCGACAATACATCAGAAAGAGGATCACCTGCTTCTGGACCCCACTTGACTGAAGGTAACTGAAATTGCAGAAAGCAAAACCTCAGGTAAAGGGATGACTACTATACCAGATTAAAAATGAAGGCAAATACAGTATACCTTTTATTCAAATCTTTATTTATTAAGATTCAATTCTCCTTTTTCTCCTTTCAGTGATATTTGATATTTTAGCATGTCTTTTTTCAATTTTCCCCCCTTTGGTTTCCATGCCAAAGCAATCTCTTGCTTCTTTGTTAAATCTCTGAAGACTCCTTATCAGCATCCTTCACAAATTTCTTTGGAGAATATTATTTATATTCCTCGAATTCATCCTAGCATTCTGATCTATACTGTTCTGTTTTTCCACTCAATCCCTATGTGTGGATAATTTTTTGTTGCTGTTTCAACTGTAGAATCTAATTATTCTCAACTGAACAAGAGTCTTTATATGGAAAATCCACAACGTCTATGAATTCCATCCAGACTTCTCATTTAAATTACAATTCCACACCATCACCAAGAAGCTTAGAAGGAAAATATCTAAAATTGAACATATTTATAAATAATAATATTTTCCTCTCTTTACATTTGAATTGATTGGGAAAACAAGTTAATTCTTCCCTAATAAGCTATTTCTTTTAGAAGGAATATTTCCCTTCTTCATATCTGTTATCTTCAAATTATTTTAAAATCTTTGATCTCTTTTCAATATTAAATTCAGACTCCAAATCTCTTTGATTATTTTGTTGTCTTTTCCCCTTTATTATCACCATCACCACAATAGTATTATTTGAGAAATAATTATATAGAAATTAGGAATAATAATGTTAGTGTCAAATAGCAGACTAAATTTTAATTGGAAGAAATATAAAGTAGAAACTAGAAAGTATATTAGGGTCTGGGGAAATGATTGGTAGAAAGTATTAAAATTTTAAATGAAGCTAAATTGGTACTCAACAAAATTTTTTTTAAAGATTTTATTTATTTATTTATCAGAGCAAGAGAGCACACACAAGCCGGGGGAGCAGCAGGCAGAGGGAGAGGGAGAAGCAGACTCCCCGCTGAGCAGGGAGCCCGATGCCAGGCTCGATCCCAGGACCCTGGGATAATGACCTGAGCTGAAGGCAGACACTTAACTGACTAAGCCACCCAGGCATCCCTTAACAAAATATTTTATAGAATTTAGAGTGGTTTTTACCTCAATCCAGGTCTCTTTGGTAATTCTTTTTTTTTTTTTTTTTTGAGAGAGAGAGAGAGAAAGAGTGCTTGTACGAGCAGGGGTGAGAAGGTGAGGAGGGGCAGAGGGAGAGGGAGAGGGAGAGAAAAAATAGAATCTTAAGCAGGCTCTATACCCAGCACAGAGCCCCACATGGGACTTGATTTCACAACCCTGAAATCATGACCTGAGCTGAAATCAAGAGTCCAACGCTTAACCCAGTGAGCCACCCATGTACCCTGGTAATTCATTTTTTTAAACACAGTGAGAACTTCAAAATTATATATAGCAATTGATTTTTACTAAGGATTTCAAATAAGTAGTTTGGGTACATATTTTTAAAGCCAAAAGAAATGATCTCTACATTTAGCTTAAATCCTGGATTCATTATAATCAGTTGCTCTGTTATCTGGTCTCTCTGTAGCACTTATAGAAACATTTCCAAAGGTAGGAACTATGGTCTTTGTTTTGTCTCATTGATAGAATTAAGTCTACAACAGACATAATATTTCAGGTAAAAATTACTGAAAATGGTATATATGTAGACAAATGTATTAAATAATTTGAGCTGCCAGAACAAAGAGAAGATATATATAAGTATATAGAAAAACAAACAAAAATGTTATGCAATTAAAGAAAAATAAAGAAACAAAACTGGAATCATTTTTGTAAAAAAAATATTATAACATCTAGACAGTTTATTAGGAAAACATTCAGACCTATCATATCATAGTCACTGTCCTCTTTTTCTGTGAGCATAAAGGAGAGTTTTAGATACTCTGAAAATACACAACTCATATACTGTTCTGGAAAAAAATTACTTAAAGGTGTAATCCAACTGACAGTGAAACAAATTAAAATGCATAATTAAAACATGAATAATTGCTTGGCCAAAAGTATTGGTGGTGAGCAGTACTCCAGTTAAATTTAGAATTTCCTAAACAATTGAAAAGACAGATATCAGAGGCAATGCAAATGTCAGAAATCACACTTTAAAGGGTAAATAAATGTTAGTAACATTATTTTAATTTGAAACTCTAGCATTCAAACCATAGATTTTATTGTGAAAGACAAATAAGGGATGGTGGTGACATGGGGGGGAAATTTAGGGAATTAACGTATGTTAATCTCTATCATAGAGATTACAATAATACATTAAATACATTAAATTTGCATATGATAGAGATTACAATAATACATTAAATACATTAAAATACTTTAAGCAGAATATACTCACAAAATTCTATATATATATAAAGAAAATACATAAGATTAAAACAATTGTTATGTTTGAGGTGTTGGAATTGATATTTTTGTGTTCTTTTATATATTTCTGTATTTTGAGATATTTCTAAAATGAACACATAGCACTTATAATTAGAAAAAATCATATTTTGAAACGAAGTACAAATTTTAATAACTGCTAAGAAATTGTTATGTTAGAGATCTGCTAACAGAAAAATTGTCTATTTATATGTTTACATTTTTATATGAATTAACTTTATAGTGAGTTAACCTGGGAAACAATTTGTCAATTATCCCATATGCTTTCTTAGAAATCAACTACAGGGGCACCTGGGTGGCTCAGTCCATTAAGCATCTGCCTTCAGCTCAGGTCATGATCCCTGGGTCCTGGGATAGAGCCCCACATCGGGCTCCTTGCTCAGCGGGAAGCCTGCTTCTCCCTCTCCCACTCCCCCTGCTTGTGTTCCCTCTCTCGCTGTCTCTCTCTCTCTCTCTCTCTCTCTCAAATAAATAAATAAAATCTTAGAAAAAAGAAATCAACTACGATGTTGAGATAATGGAAAAGATAGGACAGATATTTAACATCAAAGTAAAGAAAAATCTACAATGGTAGTCTATGCAATAAAGCATACCTGGCAAGTACTTGAAATCCATCTTAAAAAAGAAAGTGGCTGTTGTGAGATGGAAAACCACTCTCTAGGTCTTGAGTAAGAAAGAGAATTCTGTAGAAGTACGTGTCACAATAATAAAAAGTCTATTCAATGATACTTTGACTAATTTGAGAATGAGGGCAAAGATGGGAGTAAGGAAATCAGAAAAATGTTCTTAAATGTCCTCAGAATATATTTCTTCTATAAAAAAATAAAATGAATCTATAAAACCTAACAGCTTGGTATGAAAAAGAAGCAGCAAGCAAGAAGAGGTCATGGAAAAGAAAAACGCAATTGTCTAGGGAAAAAAATCAATATGTGTATGAGAAAATAAAGCCTAGGGAATCTACCAACATCTGTCTAATAGAATTTTCTGAAAAAAGAAAAGAATGATAGTGGAATGAAGGAAATAATCAGAATTAATAATAGAATACATTTTCACAGAGCTAAAGACTTTGAACTTTATTTAAAAGTTCTGTGAAAAGTTAGAATAAATGACACCCATATTTAGAGATACGTTCTCCTGAAATAATAGATATAAGCTAAAGGTGTATGTACAAATATACAATGTAGCACACACAGATGGAGACCATGTGCTCTCTTCTCACCTTTACTGCTCTACAAGTTATTCCAGTCCCAACTTCCAACTGCCAGCACCTGACTTTGCCTGAGAACTCTCTCCGCTCATTGGCACCCATGCCAGGGAACTCAATTACACATTCAGTGAATTCCACATCTCATGCCTGGCAAAAACGGGTACACAGCCCCCATGTCCTTCACTCTTCAGGTGGAATTACTTTGAGGCACATTGACACTGACTTCTAGAGGATTAGGCTGCAAAACAACAGCCTTTATTAGCTGCCTTCTCTCCTCTGTGCCCTAACTCCCTACTTTTCAAGTATTTTTTTAGATTCATCTCCAAAATCAATTATTTGGAATCAAATCCTTGCCTCAAAGGCTACTTTGAGGAAACCCGACCTAAAAAAAAAAAAAAAAAGAAAAGACTACAGATTTTACCAGGCTTTTTATTAGTAATTTTAGAAAAAGCAATGCCTGCAAAGTTCTCAGAAAAAAACAATTTTTCCACCGAAATGCTATGCCCCATCAACTGGTGTAAGGATAAAGTTTAAAAAAAAATTGACAACATGCAAGGGCCCACATACATTTCTCAAGTGCTGAAATATGACTAAAGCAAAAACAAAAACAGCTAATTAGAGTAAAAATTACTTGAATTAAAGAGTAGCCCAATAGCCCAGATGCAATGAAGAGATTCTAGGGCAAGAGCCATATAGCCCACTTCAAAGGAAGTCAGTATAATAGAGAATTATTTGTTTTATTTAACAAAGATGTTAATTTATTAAATATATAGCTATTTTTAATAACAAGATAGTGGGAAATCAGTAGGAAATTCTGGTGAAAGAGCGATTTGGGAGAATATGTACAAGAACGTGAAAATTTTTAAAAGACATAAACTAAAACATTGTGGTTGGTTGAAAATGTGTAAGAAAATATACCCCATCTGATCCTGAAATTTGAGACAATATGCTTAGTGACGTACAATAATTATTTCTTTCTCTATGATTACATCATATTACTTGGTTTAAAGAAAATAATGATTATATAATAGGGAATGATCTCTGTAACTGGAAAGAATTAATCAAGGTTACTGCATATAACATGCTGATTAAATGCCTTGATAATGTAAACATAAGAAAGCAGGCTGAGATTGAGAGATAAAAAGAGGAAGAAGAATTTGAGGGAAGTGTATAACTGTTATTTTCTTAATTTGATATAGTGGGTAGATAAGATATAATGTCTAAAGTTGAATGATCAGGAAATAGAGATCTAAATGTAGTATTTTAAAACAAAGTTAATCAATAGAAAATAAAAATGGAAAAGTAAGCAATAAATATTTGAGGTTATAATAAGAAAGATTATTTTAACTGAACTAAATTCCACAGACATTTTAGTGAGAAGTTAATTAGAGTAGCTGGAGTCTTTGTGAATCAAGAAATCAACATAACGTTGGCATGGCTAAGCAATCAGCCTTGGAGTCACACTGACTGTCACCTTTGGAAGAGTTATTTCCCTCCTTGTGCTTTGTTCTTTATCTACATAATGGGGATGATAGTAGTAGGTTCCTATTAGGGCTATGGTGAGGCTCAAATGATACAACACATTCAAAGAACCAACACTATTTCTAAATCAGGTCACATCCTGAGGTACTGAAGATTAAAACCTCGACATATGAATTTGGGGAGGGAAACACAATTCAATCTCTAACAAATCATTACAAAAGAAACACATAACATATTGTTTAGAGTGATGGATTTAACTGTCAGACAAACTAGAAATGGAAAAGGACACAAGTGAGGTACAGTTGTGGGAACAGCGTAGAAGATTTTACTTTTAATATTATGCCTACTCAGATGGTTTGAAATTTCACTCTCATGTACATCTATCCCTATAATAACAATAAAAAGAATAAAACAAAATTTATTCATTTCACACAATTTAAGATTAATGGTAATCATATAAAAATCTTAAAATAACACAATCTTAAGATTTTAACAGCATTGGTTCAATCTGTGAAGTAGTTTGTTTTGCAATTTGATTTGAAAATCTTGTTCAGGGCGCCTGGGTGGCTCAGTTGGTTAAGCGACTGCCTTCGGCTCAGGTCATGAACCTGGAGTCCCGGGATCGAGTCCCGCATCGGGCTCCCCGCTCAGTGGGGAGTCTGCTTCTCCCTCTGACCCTCTTCCCTCTCGTGCTCTCTATCTCTCATTCTCTCTCTCTCAAATAAATAAACAAAATTTAAAAAAAAAAAAAAAGAAAATCTTGTTCAACTAAATCTTATACTACAGTCTGTGGCATTCCACAACTTCCAACATAATTCGTATTTTGTTTTAAAGTTTGACAAATGGTTTTGAAATAAAAGCACCAGGATAAAAACATCAGCCTTTTCTACTTGAAATTTTGACTGAGCAGTTTATTAGATAAGTTCAATTTATCTGTTAGACACTATGTATATTTCTAACATAATTTTTGAAATTACAATATCGAATTTTTATCATTTATGCCAGGCAAAAGCGCATGTCAGAAGGTGATTGGTTTTCAATAATCATAGCATAATTGGCTTCTCTCAGCATCACGAAGGCATCTCTAACCTAGCTGGTCTCCTCTATCCATCCCCAGATATTTTCTTTCCCACTATCTTGATTTTATTTTTTATTTTACTTTTGTTTACATAGTAGTTAGCACTATTTGAAATGATATCTTGTGTTTTACATAAGTATCATTTTTGTTTGTTTTTTGCTAAGTTGTATGAGTTCTTGTATATATATTTTCAAATTGGGGTATACTACTTGGATATTTTGTTTTATTTTGTTTCCAGTTTTTATTTAATTTTTAGTTGGTAAACATATAGCATAATATTGGGGTCAGGAGTTGAATTTAGTGATTCATCATTCACATATACCACCCAGTGCTCATCACAACAAATGCTCTCCTTAATAACCATCACCCAGTTAGCCTATGCCCCGACCACCTCCCCTCCAGCAACCCTCAGTTTGTTCTCTATAGTTAAGAGTCTCTTATGGTTTGCCTCCCTCTATCTTTTTTTTTCTTTCCCCTATGTTCGTCTGATTTGTTTCTTAAATTCCAAATATGAGTGAAATCATATGGTATCTGTCTTTGCCGACTGACTTATTTTGCTTAGCATAATATAGTCTAGCTCCTTCCACATTGTTGCACATGGCAAGGTTTCACTCTTTTTGATGGCTGGATAACAGTCCATCGTGTGTGTGTGTGTGTGTGTGTGTGTGTGTGTGTGTATGCCACATCTTTATCCATTCACCAGTCTCAATGGACATTTGGGCTCTTTCTATAATTTGGCTATTGTTGATAATGCTGCTATAAACATCGAGGTGCATGTGCCCCTTTGAGTCAGTATTTTTGTATCCTTTGGGCAAATACCTAATAGTGCAAACTGCTGGGTCATTTGGTAGTTCTATTTTTAACTTTTTGAGGAACCTCCATAACTGTTTTCCAGAGTGTCTGCACCAGTTTGCATTCCCACCAACAGTGTAGGAGGTTCCCCTTTCTCCTCATCTGTCAACATCTATTGTTTCCTATGTTGTTAATTTTAGGCATTCTGACAGGTGTGATGCTAGGACTTCCAGTACTTGATCATAGTTTTGATTTGTATTTCCCTGATGATAAGTGATATTGAGCATTTTTCATGCATCTGTTAGCCATCTGGATGTCTTCTTTGGAAAAATGTCTAATCATGTCTTTTGCCCACTTCTTAATTGGATTATTATTTTTTGGGGAGGTGTCCAGTTTGATAAGATCTTTATAGATTTTGGATACTAACCATTTATCAGATATGTAATTTTTAAATATCTCTCCCATTCCAAAGGTTGCCTTTTAGTTTTGTTGACTATTTCCTTTGCTGTGAAGAAATTTTCATTTTGACGAAGCCCCAGTAGTTTATTTTTGCTTTTGTTTCCCTTGCATCTTGAGACGTGTAACAAGAAGTTCCTATGCCGGATGTCAAAGAGGTTGTTATCTGTGTTCTCCTCTAGGATTTTGATGTTTTCCTGTCTCACATTTAGGTCTTTCATCCATTTTGAATTTATGCTCGTGTATGGTGTTAGAAAGTGGTCCATTTTCATTCTTTTGCATGTTGAAGAGTCTGTCTTTTTTCCATTGGATATTCTTTCCTGCTTTGTCAAAAATTAGTTGAGCATATAGTTGTGGGTCCATTTCTTGGTTTTCTGTTCTGTTCCATTGATCTCTGTAGGAATTCATAATGCCTGGCTAGATAAGATTTAATAAACATATGCCTCTCTGAATGAGACTAATTGAAAATCAAAGGAGTGTCCAGAAAACCGGGGCTTCTTTAAAGTTTCTGGACTGAAAACAGCCGGATCCTTGTTGCGGCTCAGTGCACTCATCCAGGGAGTAAATGCTCAGGAGAAATATTTATCTTTGGTGGTCACACACTCCATGTACTTCCTGCCTCCACACGTGTCACAAGCACACACCCCAAGTACTCCCTGTCTGCATGCACGTCGAGAACACACCTTGTTCTAATCACAGGATACTCCCTATGTCACTGTCCTGATTATTAAGGCTTCTCACTGCTTTTTGTTTTTCTTATTCCTTTGTTGTATTGATAACATATGCAATAAAAGTGGAGGCAGAGTTTGGCTCGGGGCCTTTCTCCACTAGAGCGACTGGTCCCCACACCCTCTCCTTTCTCCTACTTAGGTGTCTGGAGTAATCTTTTCATTTGATGCCTCAGGGTTTGCTGGCCAAATCGGACGGATCTATGTGTCTGTTTTTGTGTCAGTACCATGCTGTCTTGTTCAATACAGCTTTATAATATAGCTTGAAGTCTGGAATTGTGATACCTCCAGCTTTGTTTTTCCTTTTCAAGATTGCTTTGGCTATTTGGGGAGTTTTGTGATTTCATATAAGAATTGTAGGATTGTTTGTTCTAGCTCTGTGAAAAATGCTGGTGGTACTTTAATAAGGAATGCATTAAATGTATAGATTACTTTGAGTAATATATACAGTTTATCAATATCTGTTCTTCCACTCCATGAGCCTGGAATATTTTTCCATTTCTTTGTGTCACCTTCAATTTCTTTCATCGGTGTTCTATAGTTTTCAGAGTACACTCTTTTGTTAGGTTAATTCCTAGGTATCTTATAGTTTCTGGTATAATTGTTAATGGGATCAATTCCTTCATTTCTCTTTCTGCTGCTTCATTATTGATATAAAGAAATGCAACAGATTTCTGTACATTGATTTTGTATCCTGCTACTTCACTGAATTCATGTATCAGTTCTAGCAATTTTTTTGGTGGAGTCCTTCGGGTTTCCTGTATAAAATAGCATGTCAACTGTGAAGAGTGAAAGTTTGACTTCTTCCTTGCCAATTTGGATGCCTTTTATTTTCTTTTGTTGTCTGACTGCTGATGCTAGGACTTCCAGTACTATGTTAAATAACAATGGTGAGGGTGGACATCCCTATTGTGTTCCTGACTGTACAGGAAAAGCTCTCAGCTTTCCCCATTGAGAATGACATCAACAGTGGGTCTTTCATATACGGCCTTTATGATGTTGAGGTATGATCCCTCCATCCTTACTTTGTTCAGGGTTTTTATCAAGAATGGATACTGTACTTTGTCAAATGCTTTTTCTGCATCTTTTGAGAGGATCATATGGTTCTTATCCTTTCTTTATTTAATGTGGTATATCATGTTGATTGATTTGCAAATATTGAATCACCCTTGCAATGCAGGAATAAATCCCACTTGATTGTAGTGAATGATTCTTTTAATATACCGCTGGATTCAATTTGCTACTATTTTGTTGATAATTTTTTTCATCCCTGTTCATCAGGGATATGGGCTTGTAATTCTCCTTTTTAGTGGGGTCATCATCTGGTTTTTGAATCAAGGTAATGCTGACCTCGTAGAATGAGTTTGAAAGTTTTCTTTCCATTTCTATTTTTTGGAACAGCTTGAGAAGAATTATGTATAAACTCTTCTTTAAATGTCTGGTAGATTTCCCCTGGGAAGCCATTTGGCCCTGAACTTTTGTTGGTTGGGAGATTTTGGATTACTGATTCAATTTATTTGCTGGTTATGGATCTGTTCAAATATTCTATTTCTCCCTATTTCAATTTTCGTAGTTTGTGTTTCTAGGAATTTATCCATTTCTTCCAGATTGCCCAATTTGCTGGCATAATTTTTCATAATATTCTCTTATAATTGTATTTCTGTGGTGTTGGTTGTGATCTCTCTTTCATTTGTGATTTTATATATTTGGGTCCTTTCTCTTCTTTTTTTTTTAAAGATTTTATTTATTTATTTGAGAGAAGGAGAGAGCATGAGAGATAGAGAGAACATGAGAGAGAGAGAGAACAAGCAGGAGGGAGGGGTAGAGAGAGAAGGAGAAGCAGACTCTCTGCTCAGCAGAGAGCCCAACGTGGGACTCCATCCCAGGACCCTGGGATTGTGACCTGAGAGGAAGGCAGACACTTAACCCACTGAGCCACCCAGGCACCCTTTTCTTTTCTCTTTTTAATAAGTCTGGCTAGAGGCTTATTAATTTTACTAATTCTTTCAAAGAACCAGCTCCTGATTTCATTGATGTGTTCTAGTTTTTTTAAATTTGTTTTTATATCATTTATTTCTGTTCTAATATTTATTATTTCCCTTCTTTTGCTGGCTGTAGGTTTCATTTGCTATTCCTTTTCTAGCTCCTTTTGGTGTAAGGTTAGCTTGTATATTTGAGACTTTTCTTGTTTCTTGATGTAGTCTTATATTGCTATATATTTCCCTCTTATAACCCCTTTTAATTGCATCCCAAAGGTTTTGGACTGTCATGTTTTCATTTTCACTTTTTCCCATGTATTTTTCTATTTCTTCTTCAATTTCCTACTTGAACCATTCATTTTTAGCAGGATGTTCTTTAAACTCCATGTATTTTGGGGGCACCTGGATAGCTCAGTTGGTTTAGCATCTGCGTTGGGCTCAGGTCATGATCCCAGGGTCCTGGGATCAAGCCCCACATTGGGCTTCCTGCTCAGCAAGGAGCCTGTTTCTCCCTCTCCTTCTGCCTGCTGCTCCCCCTGCTTGCTCTCTCTCTCTCTGGCAAATAAATAAATAAAATTTTTGTTTAATATTTTTTTTATTTATTTATTTATTTATTTATTTATTTATTTATTTGCCAGAGAGAGAGAGCTGAAGGCAGATGCTTAACCGACTGAGTCACCCAGGCATCCCAAATAAATAAAATCTTTAAAAAAATAATAAAAAATAAACTCCCTGCATTTGTGTTTTCCAAATTTTTTCTCGTGGTTGACTTCAAATTTCATAGTGCTGTGGTCAGAAAATATGCATGGTATGATCTTAGTCTTTTTATACTTGCTGAGGCCTGATTTGTGATCTAGTATGTGATCTATTTTAAAGAATGCCACATGTGCAGAATGTTTATTCTGCTGCTTTAAGATGAAATGTTCTGAATATATCTGTTAAGTCCATCTGGTCCAGTGTGTCTTTCAAAGCTACTGTTTCCTTGTTCGATTTTCTGCTTTGATGATCTGTCCATTGATGTAAGTGGGGTGTTAAAGTCCCCTACTATTATTGTATTTTTTAAAGATTTTATTTATTTATTTGAGAAAGCAAGAATGAGAGAGAGAGAGAGAGAGAGCACGAGCTGGTGGAGAGGGGCAGAGGAAAAGGGAGAAGGAGACTCTGTGCTGAGCTCAGAGCCAGACATGGGGCTCAATCACAGGACCCCAAGATCATGACCTAAACAGAAGGCAACTGCTTAACTGAGCCATCCAGGCACCCTTATTATCATACAATAATTTATAAATGAGTTCCTTTTATGGTTGTTATTAATTGTTTTATATATTTGGGTGCTCCTAAGTTGGGAGCATAAATATTTACAATTGTTAGATCCTCTTATTGGATAATTCCCCTTTTTATGGTATACTGGCTATTTCATCTCTTGTTACAGTCTTTCGTTTAAAATCTAGTTTGTCTGAGGGCGCCTGGGTGGCTCAGTTGGTTAAGCGACTGCCTTCGGCTCAGGTCATGATCCTGGAGTCCCGGGATCGAGTCCCACATTGGGCTCCCTGCTCAGCAGGGAGTCTACTTCTCACTCTGACCCTCCCCCCTCTCATGTGCTCTCTCTCTCTCTCTCTCATTCTCGCTCTCTCAAATAAATAAATAAAATCTTTAAAAAAATAAAAAATAAAATAAAATCTAGTTTGTCTGATATAAGTTTTGCTACTCTGGCTTTATTTCAATGTTCATTTGCATGATAAATTGTTCTCCATCCCCTCACTTTCAATCTGCAGGTGTCTTTAGATTTAAAATGAGTCTGTACTGGCAGCATATACATGGGTCTTGTTTTTTTATCCATTCTTACACCCTGTGTTTTCTGATTTAAGCATTTAGTTCATTTACATTCAGAGTAATTATTGATTGATATGAATTTAGTGCCATTGTATTACTTGTTTTGTCATTGTTTCTGGAGATTTTCTCTGTTTCTGTCTTCGTCATTTTTGGTCTTTATTTCCCACTGGAAGAGCCCCCTTTAATATTTCTTGCGGGGCTGGTTTAGTGGTCATGAACTCCTTTAGTTTTTGTTTGTCTGGGAAACTCTTTATCTTTCCCTCTATTCTAAATAACAGTTTGCTGGATAGAGTATTCTTGGCTGCATATTCTTCCCATACAGCATATTCTGCATGCCACTTTCTTCTGGTCTGTCAAATTTCTGTGGAGAGCTCTGCTGCTATCCTTATTTGTCTTCCCTTGTAAACTAGGGACTTCTTTTGTCTTCCTGATTTTAGGAATTTTTTTCTTTATCTCTATATTTTGCAAATTTAACTATGATATGCCTTGGTTTGGCCTGATTTTGATGGGAGTTCTCTGTGCCTCTTGGATTTGGATGTTTGTTTCCTTCACCAGATTAGATAAATTTTCAGCTATAATTTTCTCAGATAAACCTTCTGCCCCCTTTTCCCTCTCTTCTTACTATGGGACTCCAATGACATGAATGTTATTACATTTTACAGAGTCACTGAGTTCCCTAAGTCTACATTCATGATCCAATATTTTTCTTTCCCTCTTTTTTTCAGCTTCATTTTTTTTCCATAATTTTATCTTCAGTATCACTTATTCATTTCTCTGCTTCTTCCATCCTCGTGGTCACTACATTCAGTCATTTTCAAATCTCAGTTATTGCAATTTTCATTTCAATCTGACTAGTTTTTAGGCCTTTTATCTCTGTGGTAAGGCACTCCCTGGTGTCTTCCATCCTTTTCTCAAGTATAGCTAGTATCCTTATAATTGTTTTAAATGCTGGGTTCAGGCATATTACTTATATCTGTTTTGATAGATCCCTGGTGTGACCTCTTCTTGTTCTTTCTTTGGGGATAATTCCTCCATCTTGGCATTTTGTTTAGGTCTCTATCTCTTATGTGTTAGGAAAACATGTTATATCTCCTGCTCCTGAGAATAATGGTGATACTAAGAAGAGGTCATATACTGTCCAGGGCCTAGTGCTTCAGGAAGTGTTTCAGTTGTATGCTGTGTGCACTCTGCTATTGTGTTTTGGCTGCTCTTTCCCTCAGGTCAGTTTCTCTGGGGTTTCTACTTGGCTATAGTGGGGAGTGTTTGGACCTTGGCCAGAGTTTGGTGAGTTTTAACTAGGTGTGTTCTAAAAAAGTCCTGATGCTATTTCCACTAGAGTTGAAGCTTACAGAACTTTACATTCAGTATATATGGTACATGCGGAGGAGGGGGCTGTGGGTTGTGCTGGTCTTCTGGGACAGGGGCCTGCTATACTGGTTCTCAGGCACACTTGCCTGAGAAAAGCAACACCTACAGAGCACAGGGGGGCAGTGCTGGGTGTAAGCAGTTTAGGCCACCATGTTGATGCTATGCTGTTTACTGAAGTTAGTTTATGCTAAGGGTGAGGAAGGAAAATGTGCCAGCCAGAACCCTAGTCCCCAGAGAGGGGAGTTCATGCCCACCACTGTCCTGGAAGCCCTCCCAGAAGAGCAATCTCTCCTCATGTGTCCCAGGAATCCCTCAGTGTGCTGCCTTCACCCTGTCTGTGTTCAGGCCATTTGCCCATCCAGCAGCACAGTGCACCTTTGGGGTCTATCCCAGGCAGGCCAACTAAGTTTTAAAACTCCAAATTCTAGGGAACTGGCATGGCGGGTACCCACACTGGTCCTCTGGGGGAAGGTCTCACAGCACTGGGACTGATGCAGGTTTGTCCCAGAAGGGCACTTGCAACAAAGCACAGGGGCCTGGAGTTTAGAGTAAAACACAACAAAGCAAAGAGCCAGTGTCCAGGTTAACCACCCTCAGCAGATGTCTCTGCATCTATGCTGAGGTGCAGGGGAGGGAAATGGCGCCCACCTGCACTGCCCTCAGGGCTCCACAGCAGCTATACCACAGACTTGTAAAACTCTGGTCTTTGAGCCCCTTTGGTGCTAAAAACCCATGAAAATCAGCCCCTCTTGTTTTCCCCAGTGAATGGCTTTGGGGATGTGTTATCATTGTGCAATCTCCTGTGCACTCCTCTCTCTCTCTCGTTCTCTCTTTCTCTCTCTCTCTTTCTTGCTCCTCTCCTTTCCTCTCCATAGCACATGTAAAACCAGGTCTCCGCACCTCCTACTTTCCACAATGTGGCCTCTTCTCTCCCTCTAGTGTTCTGTCAGTCCTCAGATCAATTCCTTAGGTGTTCAGAATGACGTGATATTTATCTAGCTGTGTTTGAGGGATGAGGCAAGACTAGGGTCCTCCTACTACTCTTCCATCATAGCTCCTCCTAAAAAAGTTTATCCTTTTATCCATTACTATTTTGGCTTAATCTGTTAAATGCAGAAAACCTAATCTTAACTAACATAAACCCCTTTTTAAAAAAGGTTTTTAATACTAGAATGCAAATGATTGTTAAGTATCAGTACTTCATAACTAAGTAGGATTTATCCCAAGAAAAGATGAAAAGTATAAGATATGAATATCCATCAATATGTGGGGCTTTATTAATAGGGTATGCAATTGTTCCAGACTGCCTGGGCCCATGGCGCTTCTTGAGATGCTGGACTTGCAATGCTAAAACCAGGATAGTCCTGTGCCAAATAGTATGCTTGGTTTTGTCCATTTAGTCTGTACAATGTATGAAAGGAGAAAACAGATGATCAATTTAATATGTTTAGAAACAACACTTAATAGAATAAAACACTCATTCTTCATTAAAAATAAATGCTCAGTTTCTCTTCTGGCTATGACCAATTAGTTTGTTTCAGATCTATACACTCATTGATAATAATTAGAAAATCTAGGGAAAAAACCAACAAAATGAAACAAAACAAAGAAACGAAAAACTAGTTGAATGCCTTAGAGAGTTAGCAAGTCACCAATAACTTGCAAGGCAGGATGGGAGAGAGAAGGAAATTCTTAAGCAGTGAGCCATTTGGGGTTTCTTGCCTGCCGGAGGCATTAACACAGAGTCCAGAAGCAGACCAACACTTACATAGACATTTGATTTATTACTACAGTGTCTCTGCTGAGAAATAAGGGAAGGAAGGCCTAGTCAACTACATAATAAGATTAAAAACAAACAAATAAGCAAACAAACAAAAACTCTGGTCCCTATCCTCCACAATACATAAAAATCAATCCTTACTGGATTTAGATCTAAATGTAAAGGTAAAGTTATGAAGCTTCTTGAAAATAACATTGTAGACCTTTAGTTAAATAGACAATTCTTAATCACAAGACAGAAAATATTAATTATAAAGGTAAAAATACAGTGTTTCATTTATTGAAAGATATTAACAGAATAAAAATGCATACTGTGAGTTGGAGAAAATATTTCGAATACATAAAACTGACAAAAATGTATTTTTCCCCAAAAAACAACTAAAAATGACAATATAACTAGCAGAAAAAGCCAAACGAATGGACACATCACAAAAAAGATACACTAAGGAAGACAAATATTCAAAAAGATGTTTAAACCCATTAATCATCAGAGAAATTAAAATTAAAGCCACAATAAGATATCATATCCACCAGCAAAATTTCTCAAATTAAAAAACAAAATGTGGTAACACCAAGTATTATCAAGGACATTGAGCAAGAGAGGAGTAATTTGGTAAAATCACTTTGAGAAATTCCTTATATGTTCCATCATATACTAGGAGACGGTAATTATTCTTTTTAGATATTTGCCCAATAAACACCCAATATGTGTGTCAAAGGACAAGGACAGGCATATTCAACTATAATATTTCATTCAAAACACTACTATTTTCATTTTTTCATGTTTCTTTACAATCTTGATCCAGATAGCTCAAGTTTTAAATATTTAAAACTATGAGATAAATACATTGCCATAACATTATCAATGTCTTTCAAACATGTTAAAATTCAAAAACACTTATTTTAGGCACAGTTATACTTCAATGTTTAGTTAAAAGGGGCTTGATTTTTCTGGATACATAAATACCTGTTTGAAATGAATGTTATAAATTTAGCAATTTATAGACTGAATCAAATTATTATCATGATAAAAGAAATTACATAATTGTAACTATTGTTACTGGAATTTGTTCGTAAAAATACTTATACTCCAAAAGGCAACGAGCAACATGACATTTCCTCACTATTTTTTCTGCTTTGTTAATTTAGTTGAAATTGTTTGTTGTTAATTAAAATAAAATGAGAAGTCAGTTTGAAAATATGCTTATGAAAAATTTATTCTTCTTTCACTTGATCATTTGTATTTAATGTCTGACTGAAATATATTTTGTGTGATTCCACTTGTATATCTTGGAAAGAACTACAGATACACATAATTGTTAAGAAAGCCCTGAAAGTCTCTTGTGACTGAATTAGTATTCACTTAAAATATGTTTAAAATTTACAAGTTTGGATATCTCTTAAGAAACAAAAGCTTATCATCACCTATCGCTTATGCCATTTATTTAAGAACTCTATGGATTATTATCAATTCCTGCCATGCTTTTTCAAAAGTCATGCAAATGTCTGATATGGCATTATTTAACATTGAAATTACAAAAATAACAATTTGAAGCACAGTTTTCAAAGCCGAATCTCATTTCTGAAAATAGATAAATATTTTGCTGATTGACAAGAAAACACAGGTATAATTTTTAAAAAGGATACTAGCACCAACACATTATCTATTCAGGTTCTAAGTTTCAGAGTTCTTTTTTTTTTAAGATTTTTTATTTATTTATTTGACAGAGAGACACAGTGAGAGAGGGAACACAAGAAGGGAGAGTGGGAGAGGGAGAAGCAGGCTTCCCGTGGAGCAGGGAGCCAGATGCGGGGCTCCATCCCAGGACCCTGGGTTCATGACCTGAGCCGAAGGCAGACACTTAACGACTGAGCCACCCAGGCACCCCTAAGTTTCAGAGTTCTTATGCTTCTACCGTTACTCAAATCCTTTAATTAAAATTCTGGTATTTTTGTGCATCTACCCTTATCTGATCCTTTCAAGCAAGCTAATTTTCTTCAATTATTCCATAAATATTTGCGTTAAAAAAGTTCATTATCTTTTGTTGATAACTCTATTTGGTTGATTCTCAGGTATCTTATCTAAATCATTTTAGAAAATTCAGACTTTTGTATGGAGATATTTGATAAAATATTCAACACTTCAATATCCATTTTATTTTATTTTGTAATTAAGCAAGTTATAGTAAATTTATCTCTAAAGGCTAGTGAGTAGGACTTCTGGTTTCAACTCCAATATATGAAGAACTGGAAAGTTATCACTCTTCTTACAACAACAAAAATACGGACAGATTTAAATCAGTGACTATTCTTGGATCCAAAAGGTCAAGTTACCAACCCAATATCTAGAAAAAGAGGTGTAGCCAGAGAGACACAGCAAGTGAGATCTGCTTTCCTGGAGCAAAAGCGGCTGCAGCCATAAACTAGGAGGAATATTTACAATGTTGTTTTGATGAATTGTTGGAGACTGAGTGTGGAGTAGCATGAGAATGATAAGCTCCTGGAAGCCACCACATTTTCATGGGCTTTCCCTGCAGGAATCTTCTATCACCTTCTGTCCACTCAAATCCCTGGTTTCCATGTGAAGATCCCACAAAGATTCCCTTTTGGCTCTGGGAGTAGCCACTCTAATATACTGCCAGAGCCTTCTCAGAAATAAAGACCTACTCTTCAAGGAAAATAACTTTGCTAAAGTACAGTTCTAAAACTTTATCCCAGATGAGAGAAGAGATTTCATCTTTACTCCAGTACCCTCCAGCCTGTCTATCTCACCTAAGGGAAAATGCTATGCCAAAACACAGTCAGCAGGGGTCAAGGCCTAAAATAAAAATAAAAATAAAAATAAAAATAAAAAAAAACAAACAAACAAGTAAAACAGATGGGAGAACACTATAGCCAGGAAAGGGAATAAAACCTGAAAAAAACACTAATGAAGTACACAGCCTTGAGATGTAAATCACCAAAAAGACTAAGATTTAATTAAAGGATTATAGAATACCACCTGTACCAGACATCTTATCATACAGGGTTCCAATATAATAAGAGTAGTTTACAGATAAAAGAGCTTGAATATACAGACTATCTCTGAGGAAGCGTCTCCAGGGAAACCTAAAGTCAAGAGGGGAGACAGAAACAAAGACAAAAAGAAATTTGAAGCTTCTGATATCTAGTTAAACAGACATTAAACATCACCCAACTATTATCCAGGATAATATAGATCTGTACTGTAAAGGTCCATTTAATTAATTTCCTGTTACTCAGTAGAAAATGTCTGACATCCAACAACAAAATTGTGAGGTATACCAAAATGCAAAAAATGTACAATCTGAAGTGATAAAGTAATCATAATAAAATGCATATATGACACAGGTGTTATAATTATCTGGCAGGGTATTTAGGGTATTTAAAATAACTATGGGGCGCCTGGGTGGCTCAGTTGGTTAAGCGACTGCCTTCAGCTCAGGTCATGATCCTGGAGTCCCAGGATCGAGTCCCGCATCGGGCTTCCTGCTCAGCAGGGAGTCTGCTTCTCCCTCTGACCCTCTTCCCTCTCGTGCTTTCTATCTCTCATTCTCTCTCTCTCTCAAATAAATAAAATCTTTAAAAAAAAAAAATAACTATGACTCACAACTTAAGACCCTAAATATACAAGGTAGACAGCATGCAAAAATGGATGAGTAATGGAAACAGAGAGAATGAAACTCTAAGAAATAATAAAAAGGAAATGATAAAAATCAAACACACAGTAATATATATGAAGAATACATTTAAGGGGCTCATTAGCACACTCAGTATGGCTCAGAAAAAAATAGTGAAATTAATATATGTCAATAGAAATTTCCCACACTGAAATTCAAAGAAAAAAGAGCAAAGAAAACTAAAAATTGAATATCCTATTATGTTGGACAATATCAAAAGCTATAACATATGTGAAATCAGAATACCAGAAGAGAAAGAAAAAAATGGAGAAAAAGAAATATTTAAAGTAATAATGACCAAGAAATTTCCACCATTAGTAGTCATCAGATTACATATTCAAGAAGTTCAGAGTACCAAGCAAAATAAATATATATATTTTAAAAAGTGTGAAGAAGAAAAAGAAAGGGTGAGAAAAACCAACACTTAAGCATATCAAATTTAAATTGCAGAAAGAAAAACAGAATATCTTAAAGAAGCAATCTAGGGAGGTAGAAAACCCTTTAATTATAGAAGAACAAGATAAGAATTATAGGAGATTCACTGTCTGAAACAATACATGCTAGAAGAGAGTGGAGTAAAATATTTAAAGTACTGAAAGAATAAAACTACCAACCTAGATTTCTATGTCCAGTGAAATTATCCTTCAGGAGCAAAGAAAAAAATAAAGATGTTCTTAGGCAAACAAATACTGAAGGAATTTATCACTAGCAGTCCTTTCCTAAAATATATGATAAAAAATTTCCTCAGGTAAGAAAAAATTTCTATAGGTCAGAATTCATATCTATGTAAAAAAAGAAAGAAGATCAGAATAGGAATAAATTAAGGTAATTTTTTTTCTATTTCTTATTCTTAATTGATCTAAAATATAACTCTCTGGGCGCCTGGGTGGTTCAGCCATTAAGCATCTGCCTTCGGCTCAGGTCATGATCCCAGGGTCTTGGAATCAAGTCCTGCATCGGGCTCCCTGCTCAGCGGGAAGCCTGCTTCTCCCTCTCCCACTCTCCCTGCTTGTGTTCCCTCTCTCGCTATCTCTGTCTCTGTCAAATAAATAAATAAAATCTTAAAAAAATAAAATATAACTCTCTGCTTAAAGTAGTAAAAGAAAATGTACTGGGTAATTAAGGCATATGGGTAAGTGTAATAGTTACAGCAATATCACAAGTAACAGGAAAGAGAATTAGGAATACTCTGTTATAAAGTGCCAGTACTACATATGAAGTGGTAGTGCTACTTGATGGTGGATATAGACTAATTAAAAATGCATATTGTAAATTCTAGAATAGTCAGTTTTTTTTTTAATTGAAGTATAGTTGATACACTATACATTATATAGTGTTACATTAGTTTCAGGTGTACAATATACTGATTTGACAAGTCTATCCGACATGCTATGCATACTACAAGTGTAGCTATAATCTGTCAGCATACAAAGCAATGACAATACCATTGGCTACCTTCCCTATGCTGTACAACTAAAACCTTTTTTAAAGCATAATTTATATGCTAAGAGAGAAGATAGAGTTACAAATATAGTACATATAATACAACTACATCAATAATCACTTTAAATGTGAATGGATAAATACACAAATTAAAAGACAAAGACTGTAACAGTAGGTTATTTTTTTTTACCTTATTATATGCTGACTACAAGGAATCAATTTTAAATATAAAGACCTGGATAGGTTGCAAGTGATGTAATTAGAGAAAGATATATCATGAAAACACGAATTAAAGGAGGGCTGAAATACTATATTAATTTCAGATGAAACAAACCTCAGAACAAGAAATTTATGAGCAATAATATGGGCATTACAAAATTATAAAAGGGGCAATTCTCCAAGAAGACATTAGAAATCCCAAATGTGTATGTACCTAAAAAGTACCAGAATATATAAGGTGAGAACTTCAAGGAGAAATAGACAAATTCACTATTAACGTTGTAGACTGAAAATACTCTCTTTTGATAATTAATTAATCAGGCAAGAAGAAAATCAGTAAGAATGTAGATGACCTGAAGAGCACAATAAATCAACTTGATTTATTTGACATTTACAGAAAACTTTAACAATAGTCAAATAAATGTTATTTTCCAACTCATATGAAACATTCACCAAGACAGGCCACATTCCAGGCCATAAAACATAACTTAGCAAGTTAAAAAAAATTAAAATTATACAAATATGTTCTCATAGCATAATTAAAATAGAAATCAATAACAAAAATATAACTAAAAATCCCTAAATGCTTGGACATTAAACACTACCATTCTAATAACCCACAGATTTTTTTAAAGTCTCAGTAGAAATTTAAAAAAAAATCTTAAACTAAATTAATACAAAAATACAACTTATCAAAATTTTACTTAAAATTTTGTGCAGCAAAAGCAGTGTTTGAGGGAAATGTATAGCATGAATGCATAATGAAGAGGGGGAATCAATGGGGGAGATGAACCATGAGAGACTATGGACTCTGAGACACAAACTGAGGGTTCTAGAGGGGAGGGAGTGGGGGGATGGGTCAGCCTGGTGATGGGTATTAAAGAGGGCATGTTCTGCGTGGAGCACTGGGTGTTATGCACAAACAATGAATCATGGAACACTACATCAAAACTAATGATGTAATGTATGATGGTTAACATAACATAATAAAATAAAATAATAAAAAGAAAAGAAAAGAATGAAGATCTTAAAGTAATATAACTAAGCATCCACCCTAGAAAACTAGAGAAACAGGACCAAATTCAGCTTTAAGGCCAGCATAATAATAAAAAAAAAGAGAGAGAGAGAGAGAAAGAGAGAGAGGAAAAAAATCAAAGAAATTTAAAACAGGAAAACAATAGATAAAATCAACAAAACCAATGGCTGGACCCCTGAAAAGCTTAATAAAATTGATGACCCTCTAGCCAGGATAACCAAGTAAAAAGAGAGAAGACACCAACTACTAATATCAGAAAGGAAAGATCTAGGACACTGACAATACCAAATACTGGCAAGTATATAGTGCTACAGGAACTCTCATTCACTGCTGGTGTGAATACAAAATGATAAGGCAACTGTGGAAGATAGTTTGGCAGTTTCTTACAAAACTAAACATACTCTTAACATACGACCCAGTAATTGTGCTTCCTAATATTTACCTACACAAATACCTGCACATGGATGTTTATAGAAGTTTCATTCATAATTGTAAAACTTGAAAGCAACAAAGATGTACTTCATTAGGTGAATGGATAAACTATGATACTTCTAGACAATGGAATATTAGTCAGTGCTAAAAATAAAAGAGCTATCAAGTCATGAAAAGACATTGAGGAACCCTGAATGCATATTGCTAAGTGAACAAAGCCAATCTGAGAAGCTATGCACTATATGAATCCAACTATATGACATTCTGGAAAATACAAAACTATAGAGGCAATAAAAATATCAGTGGTTTCCAGGGTGAGAAGGGGAGATAAATAGGCAGAGCACAGAGGACACCAAGTGTTGACTCATGGGACTCATTTTCCTCACCTGTAAAGTAGAGATGGTATTAAAACTCGCCTCATGGGGTTTCTATGGTCATTAAAGGAGTTAACATATACAAATCACTTAAGATTGCAGCCCGCATATAAAATTATATTGATAATTGTTATTATTATCATTGTCATTAATATTATCTTGGTTTTTATTAGTATAAGCATTCAGAAATGAAATCACAGAGGTAATGGAAAGTCAATGATTTAAGGCCAAATAGTTCATAGTGAGGACTTTTGCATTTTCTGTGAGAATAGATTAAAAGGAAGAAAAGGGAAGAAACAAATAGAGTGAATTGTTGTTCACAGGTCAAGTAAAAAGTGTGAGAATGGACCACTCCATTCCTGATTTATCAACAGGGAAATTATTAGTGAAAAAAAAGACAGCTTCTGTGGAGTGGTGAGGATGGGGATACCAGACCAAGGCTGGTTAAAGACATACTGAAATTGGAAGCAATGAGAAGAAAACATTCTTTCCAAGAGTTTTCTTCTGATGTGAAGGTAATAAACTGGTTGATAGTATTTCTAGGACTTGCTATTATTGCTTTTGTCACCTGTTTGTCTTAGTGTCAGATGGTCTTTGGAAGGACATGCTGTCTGCCACATTGTCAAAAACTAAAATCACTAATATTGATTATATATTTTCTGCTTGTGACCTTAATACCACTTCATAACTGTTTATTTGTTTGGTCCTTTCAGGAAATACACAGTCAGGAAAATCAATTATTCTGCTTTTATCTTTTATTTATTTCTCATGTATATTTTCTCTGGATTATTAAAATTGGTTTTCTCTAGTATTTTGAAACCACTTTCCTAATTCATTTTCAATATTGCTTGTTTCCCTATAAATAAATCCAAAACTGCTTATTTTCTTCTTAGTAAAGTTAACCATAGCCCAGATATTTTAAGATTCAGTAATCTCATTTCTCAGTATCATTTATTTAAAATGGTTTTTAATACCAATTTCTTTATTAATTCAGTAATTGTCTTATAGGTGAACATTTTACATTTCCAAGAAAGAATTCTTTAATATTGGGAAAAGGGTGAATTTGCTTCCTTTCTTCCTCCCTTCCTTTTATCTCTTTCTTTTTATTTTTTATTTCTTAATAGTGTTAAGATGATGGCTCTTAAATTTTAACATGCATCAGAATCACTTGGAGAGATTATTAAAATATAGATTACTCAGCTTTTCCCCCTGCTTCTGATTCAGCATATATGGAGTAAGGACGGAGAATGTGTATTTCTAGTAAGTTCCCAAGTGATTCTATTGTGCTGTTCTAAGAATTACACTTTGAAAAGTATAGTGCAAAAGATCATCATCTGTATCAGGGTATCTTTTGGAAGAAAATCTCTTATTTTGGTCTTTTGTACTGGGGATTAAGCTATACTATCTTCCATCCTCTTTTTTTTTAAGTATTTTATCTTTATTTTTTTAAAGATTTTATTTATTTATTTATTTGAGAGAGAGAGAGAGAGAAACAGCATGAGAGGGGAGAAGGTCACTGGGAGAAGCAGGCTCCCTGCTGAGCAGGGAGCCCAATGTGGGACTCGATCCCGGGACTCCAGGATCATGACCTGAGCCGAAGGCAGTTGCTTAACCAACTGAGCCACCCAGGCGCCCTTTCCATCCTCTTTTATTTACTGCAATAAGCAATTTCCTTGAAATCAACCATTCTTATCTTTTCAGTACTTTTATGAACATACCTCTATACATATTAAAATATTAATAAATTTTAGTAGGAGGGAGAAGTAGAAGTTTGATTCAGATCATCATCTTGATGCATTTTCATTTTTCTTTAACTTGAAACCATAAATTATCTTGTAGCTGTAAAGTTTTTCCAAATCAACAGCTATGTGGGTAGACTTTCACAATTAAGAGTACAGGGATAAGAGAACACAAAGCTGTTTGAATCATGGGATATTGTAGATCATGTTGAGTAAGTGGGGTTCTTGATAGAAATGAAAGGTTAAGTTGAAAGCTTATAAATTAAACAAAAACAAACTTCTTAGAATAAAATAAACCTGTCTTCAGGTATATTTTTTAATTGCCTAGGGCTTCTAATGCTTTGGAGTGACTTTTATACAATAGGTTTTCAAAACTACATTTCATGGAAGATATTGTCTTGTATATGATTTCAAAAGATAGAAAGAGCAACCCCCCAAAAAAGAATTCATGATTTTCTTCACTGAAGAAGAAGAAGAAAAAAAAAACTTGATAATTTAGGTTTGGATTGCACTAAACCAGTGGTTCTCAAATTTTATGCATCAGAATAACTTGGAGGGCTTGTTAATATGCAAATTGTTGGGCACCTTTCCCATTCCATTCTGAGGTTTGGAGAGGCACTGAAGGACTGCATTTCTGAAAAGTTTCCTGGTGATACTGATGCTGCTGTGTGGGGACTCCACACTGAAAACCCACTGCTGTAAAATGATCTTGCAAAATACATAACGTATCAAATAGAAAGGTAACCATTATACAGTTAGCAACAGAATATATAACTAAAACTGATTCTGTAGACTTTGAAATGTTTTAGCTATTATTTCATTAATCTTAATAGTACCCTCACCTAGATGTACACCTATGTGCCTATTCTCGAACTCTACAAACCTATCACTTTAGGATCACTCCCTGATGACCTTTTTAAATTTCAACCTCTAGAAAGCATCTGGGGGAGATCTAATGACAGTGAGGAGACTGAATAATGAAAACAACACTATCCATGCACTTTAAAAATATGGAAAATAGAGTGAAGAAATTTATTTCATTTATATACAATAATTTTCCTTATATATTTTTCTGTGCTGAGAATCATCATTTTATATAAGGTCCATGTATATATATATATATATATATATATATATATATATATATACCACTTCTAAGAATCCATAAAAGAGGAAGAACTTAGAAACTCCATGAAGAATGCAAACAGCAGCCTTGAAAAGAGTGAACATTAATTCAAAATGTCTCCAAAGAATTAGGGTTCTAATAGTTTTACAATTAGAAGTATTTTTTTTCATAATGGAAATCTTTTTCATTTTAACATGGATATTATTTTTTACATTAAGAATGTCTATGACTGCGTATGAATGCTTAGAGAGAAATGTTTTAAAACCTACTTAGGGACAAATCAGATTAATTCAAAGCCATTTTTAAGGCTGCTTTTAGGGCCACATATAATAACTATGAGAAGATATTTGTCTATGACAACTGGGGTTTGGTTACTTGACTACCTAATGACCAGAGAAGGGGAGAATCTTCATGTTTGGAAAACAAAGATTTATGTCAGGAAGAAGAAGGAGCAAAGCAAGGGCTGTGGAGAGGAACTGGAGAATGAATGGTAACCTGTGACTGGGTGGCCTTAGGTAGGGAATAGTGTTATTTAGTAATAAATATTGCTTGAGAAATGAACAGCTCCTTCTATTTTCCTATCAAAGAAGGAATCAGAAGAAATTAATAGAGATTGTCATCATATCTTTTAACAAAGGATGTCACCATTACAACCATGGGCCTATTTTGTGCCTCTGTCAATCCCAGAAAAAAAAAAAAAAAAAAAAGGAAGAAATGAAATCTCTCAGTGAAATAAATTTATTTTTCTTTGCATAAGTACAGAGTATCACCAACAGGTAAAACTTGTTTTTATTTTATTTTTGTGCTTTTTTCTCCAGGAGAAACAGAATGTGGTTTTAATAATTTAACTTACAATGAAATGGGGAGGGCCTCAGTACTCAGCGGTGAGAATATTGAGAAATGTCAAAGGGAGAGACTCATTAATCATAGCCCACGGGAAGAGGGCATAAGAACCCTACCCATCCTCATGCCTCGTACCATCTCAACAGCTGACCTCTCTAATGAAGAGTGAAACAAGGTCATGATAATTAGTTTTTAATGGAGTCCACATGAAAAAGAATGCAACTTTGCTAGAGGAAAAGGAGAAGTGAGAATACTTAAAGAACAAGATATTTTCCTATAGGAGAGGAGGGATTTTCCGAAAGAAGAGGGCAATAGGACCGGCGGTCTAAGAGAAGGGAAGGAAACATTGGTGGGGAAGGAGAGTGAGGTAGGAATGGAATAAGGAAATGCCCAAGTATTTCTTCAGTGTGGAAGTACAGACATTAAAAAAGGGATCAGTCCCTGTATAGATGCAAGTGAAATTCCAAGATACCTAATATTAAACTGTCATTCCTACAGGAGAGTTAGTTATTTAAGGAAAGAAACTCGCCGTAGTCCCAAGGAAGCTGAGGGAAAAGGACTAAAGGAAGGGACGCAAATACATTCATTCAATGCTCCCAGCTACAGGCACCCAAGAGGGAGTCCTGTGTCTCTATAATTGTTACGTTGTGGTCATTAAAAGCAGGAAGACTGAGAAAGATCCACTGAGGACATTCCAGAGTCCTGAGGGAGTGTTCTTTGAGGGAAAACATTCTTGGAAAATAGTAAGTGAAAATATTTTGATTATCCCAAAAGGTATCCAAGGATTTCTCTTGAGTAGGGCCTCCGAAAATGGCTCAGGAAAATAAATGGAGTTTTGCAAGATGTATGTGTTTGAGTGTGCATGTGCCCTGTATTTTTTTCTGGACCTGGGCATAGTTTTTCAGTGGTCTGAGCCTAATTGGATAGATATGCAAATAGAAGGTTGAGCACTACAATGCAGGAAAGTAAGAGTTAACTTCACTAGGATAAAAAAGAAATTTTGTTTCTATTGTTTAAAGCACTGCTAGGTTTGCAAAAAAAAAAAGGCAAGCAAATCAAAAACTAAGACCTGAACTGTGGGCAATAAGCAAATGTAAAACTAGGGTTGCAGCCATGTAGACCTGCTTTGGGATTATGAGACTAAGTCTATGGCCAAAAGAAATATATAGGAGCCAGTTCTCAGATGCTGGCCTGCTAAAATGGTCTCATCAGTGCCCATTCACTCCCGGTCAAAGGCAAGCCTAAATTCCTTTTGTAAGAAATTTAGTGTCTTAGCATTGCCACAAATTGAGTGCAACTGATATATAGTTAAAAAAAATAACCATTTAAGTGTACCTTATAAATGAGCTTCAGCAAACCACAACTTTAGACCTTCAAAGACTACATTTGGGAATTATATAAAGAATATAAAAAGATATATATCTATGTGTATAGATAATATATAGATATATATCCATTTCTTTTTTGTTTTCATTTTAAAATGAAGAAGGGGACAGATAAAATGCAATATGAATATATATCTTTTACCTTAGTACATTTCTGATTCTTACGAAGATGTCATGACATTTAATATTTGCACATCTAGGCAGCTACACTTGTGGTGAGCATAACAATGAACAGAGAAGCTGAATTGCTATGTTGTATACCTGAAACTAATGTAACATTGTGTATCACCTATATTCAAATAAAAATATTTTAAAAAATGATTTGCACATCTATTTACTAAAAACTACTAAATCATCAAGAATTACACAAAAATAGCAGGTAGACTGAAATCCAATTGTAACAGATGTTCCCTATTTAAACAATGTTATAATACTTGCCATTAAAAAACTACTTAAAGCACAGAAATATGCTTTTCAGAAAATGACATTTAAAAAATTAAGAGAAATATTTGGCTAAGATAATGTTATTTGTGTGGTTGTATTAGAGTTTGGATTTTCTTTAATTTCAAACTTCAGATTTGGTGTTCAGGTACCTTGGGGTTCAGGCAAGGAAGGGCCAAATAAAGTCTCTTACTTCAGAATGTGACTCAAGCCCCTAACAGAATAGAAGGTAAATTCCCATAATTTTAGACAAGAAAAATAAGACAAAGAACGACACAAAAAAAGGTAGATGAAAGCAACTCGTCAGCATAAAGGAAGCTAAGAGTAGATTCACTACCCGCTTGCCTACATATGATGAGCAGAATTACAATAAATTGTAGTACATTAGTATTTAGACTAAATTGAGAAATTTGGGTGTATATAAAAAGCTGCAGGTGATACGAAAATATTTCAACTAAAATTTTGGGAACATTCCGCCCAAAATGTCAGGGAGAAGTGGTTTATATTGAAGGAACGAGCAAACACAAAAAAATGGAGGAAGAGTCAAAAGTAATAATATGTTAAGATATCACCGTTTTCTTTCTCTAGAGCTCTTATCTATATGAATTAGAGCTTTTCCTGGTATATCTCAATCTGGGGTGATACTAGGAAGTATATCACCTTCCCAAACTCTCCTGGCATGATATAGCCTAGGTTAACTGTAAATACATTTCTGACAAGCATTTGTAGAGTTAATCCCAACATAAACATTGAAGTTTTTGGATGTTCACAACTGTCTGTGATACTCTTACAATAAAAGGAAAAATAAATTAAAACTTCAGTCCCTACAATATCTTGCATATGGTAGAGATATTCTATCACCTTCCCCAAAACAAACAACTAAATTCCAGTCAAAACTATATTCAGAGAAGCAGAAAAAGAGATTACTCATAGAGATGACTACTTATAAGGAGAAACTGATTTTTTTCCATAATAAGTATGCATTATTCAATTACCAAACTGTTCTGAATGAAATAAAGAATAGCTGTGAGATAATTACATACCTGTGGTTTTGTAATACAGTTTGAAATGTCCTCCAGATTTTTAAACAATTTTCTCTGTAAGAAGAAATAGGCTTATCTAGTGTTCAAGCCCAAAGCACTCTTCAAATACTACACGCTGTACCATTTAGAATTTATGTAACATTTAGGGATCTTACTGAGCTGGAAAATAGAGAGGTGCTCTTTTTTTTTTTTTTTTCCAATTAGTTCTTCACTCATTTTCCAGTCTAGTAGCAAAATAATGCTCAGAAAGTGAAAGTCAGTAAAAATGCTGTAGGCTGTTCATGGTTTCCATTGGGAAGACAACTTAGAAATACCTGATAAAATTTATAAAGGTCTGAGGCAAAGGCATCTTAGTGTCAGAAGTAAAATATTTTTTTAAACTCATTTTGGAAAGTAACTGTAGATATGCTCTCTCCAGATTGAAAATATGTCAGATATGTTGCATAAATTGATTTAAAAAGCACAATATTATGCAAATTTTTCTAAATTAAGTTCATGGTTCAGTGATCTAAGCACCCCACTAAAAAATTAAAAGATGTTCTAAGGAATTCTGAATCTAATTATATATCAGCAAATAACTGCTGGATAAGGCCTTAGACAAGTCAAATAATCTTTCTTGGACCTACATTTCTTTACAATTCAATTTCTCTTTAAACATAGCAGTGCTCAGACAATAAAACAGAATTTAGTGAACATCTTAGAGAGCAATCCTAGGGAGTAGGAAAGTATGGGTCTCAAACAAAGCATCCTTTATTTAGATAGAGGTTAACTCTTTGCCCACTTTCCATTTTCACTGTAGTATAGCCATCTCCTGTAGAGAACTGGGGAGCTCTCTTCTGCAGATCCAGAACATACTCCACAATTGGTATTGAGAGTTAAATCAAAACACTCTGCATTACATGCTACTGAGATACTATGCCACTGCATAAGTTATTTCTCTGAGAGAAATCATCCTATTTTCAGCATCTCATAGGCTGAAACAATTAAAATAGCTAGGAAAATCACTTAATTACATTCTTGGGGCAACCTGAATTAAACAAAGGGCAATATTTTTAAAGGTCATATTTTTTATTTTATTTAATTTGACAGAAAGAGAGAGAGAGAGAGAGCACAAGCAGGGGGAGTGTCAGAGAAAGAAGCAATGGGGGCTTGACCTCAGGACCCTGGTACCATGATCTGAACCAAAGGTAGATGCTTAACTGACTGAGCTACCTGGGTGCCCCTAAAAGTCATGTATTTTAACATAATTTCTATTCTTTGCATCTTTCTACACAGTTTATATACAGCAGTGTATTTTTTTTCTAAGTTCAAATAAATTGAAGGGTCCTAATTTATTTTTGTTTAATTTGTTAAGACAAGGCTTTTTTTAAAACACACACAATTTAACATAATTATTATGACATAAACATAAAGGTTTGTTAATAACAGTGATGTCAATTTCAAAACTATCTGTTCATCAATCTAGACCTCAAATTCATATACCTGTATAATACCCACCTCCCCAAAAAAAGCAACAGAAAAATGAACACTTGTTGCTCTGAAAAAAACCTGAAATACCCTAGAATTCACTTTAAATTATCATCATCCAATCTGAATTACTGTTTCCAACCATCCACTTTAAGGCTGAGAGATGGCTCACATATTGATCTCAGATGTATGTACAGTGCTACTGATGGTGCTTAAATATCATTCTGTGAATTAGCTAATACTTATTAACAAGCATGTTTTCTGCCTATGTGCAGGAATTATATATGATACTATTAGCAGTATCAATTAGATAGATAAAGTAATAGCCTAATTGAATGCATGAAGAGTCTAATGGCTTTGCTTTTCAATAATGGATTGCACTCTATCCTCATGTACAATAAGCCAGATACAGGATCAATAGAATTTTATGCTTAGAAAAACTACTAGCCTGAAGGATACCAATACCTAATTTAGGACTCATTATAGAGGTTTTTTACTTTAACTAATGAAAAATATGCATAAAATAAAAGTCATTTATAAAAACCAAAGTTCATGTCATCTCAGCCTAAAACACCAGGACATTTATTATTATTTTTTATTTCTATATATGAACAATTCATTTTATAGCTGTAATATTCGGTTCAAAAATTTTCTTTTGTGTTTTGCTATTTATGACATTTTTGCATTATACAAAATGAACTTTGACATGGGCAAGTCAGTATACCAACATTCCACTGAGTAACTCAATAACCTATAATAAAACCTGAGGAAAAATGTGAAGTTATTGTAACTTGCCTGAGCACTCCCCTGGTAAATTTATTTTGGTGAAGAAACTAATCTTTATTTTGCAGAGCTTTTGAGAATGAGTGTCTCATATCAATCACTGTCTTGCATTCAAGTATAAAGCAGCCTTGGGAAAGCTTCAGGCTTCTAGGTATTTTCCAATATTCTTGATAGAAGCAATTCTGGGAAAGCAGGAAGGATGACAAATGGAATTCAAGTAAGGTGTATGTAGGTAACCTACTCAGATGAAGCTAGAGTATTTTTAAGCAACTGTAGAGTGAATGAGCTTTGTCACAATCAAGTTTTATAAACTCATAAGCCAAACTTCTTATACTTTCCTCATCATCTAAATCAATAACAGACGATACCAACTAGAATGGTAGCTGTTTCATAGAAAAGAAAAAATAAGAGGCTTATTGTGAAAATATGTTATATTGCAGCAGTCACAGTCTACAAGTGCACAGAATAATGACACAGGAGACTTTTAGTCTCCAAACACAGTACTAGTGCTCTCATTTAGCAGACTATGATTTAAATTTAAATATTCATATTGTAGTGGAATGTAGGGCAATAGGCAGAGTCAGACACAATTAGCTAGGAGTGAAAATTTGTACAAACTATCTGGAGAACAATTTGGTACATTCCTGTAAAATGCATGTAACTGTTGACTCAGCAATTTAATTGCATTACCTTCTGTGAATATACATTACCCATGGGATTATGGACTAGTATTTTAATTTTTTAAAATATTTTATTTATTTATTTGACAGAGAGAGAGAGAGAGAGAGAGAGTGTGTGTGTGTGTGTGTGTGTGCACGCGCGCGGGGGTGAGGGAGAGGCAGAGGGAGAGGAAGAAGCAGACTCTCCACTGAGCAGGGTGCCTTATGACGGACCAGATCCCAGGACCCTGGGATCATGGCCTAAGCCAAAGGCAGACACTTAACCAACTGAGCCACCCAGGCACCCCTGGGCTCGTATTTTTAATAAACACATTCTTAAAAAGAAAAAATAACCAGTACATATGTGCATAATTATTCATAAGGTAGTTTACATTAAGATAAATTTTCATTTTCCACATAGAGTTAAAAATTTATTTTTTCACCTAGTTATTACATTTTTGGTGGCAAAACCATCTTTAATTATCTAAACATTTTGGTAACATGATTCTTTCCTGGGTTAGAGAATTTTAATCCTGGGATATTTTGACCACTGTAAGTTTTTGAAAAACAGAAAATATAACCTTGCTTATCAAATATACTAAAACAACTATGATCATTTTGTTAAGTAATTTTAATAAAAATCAATACTCACAACATTAAGCTATATTAATCAATGTTCTTTTCATTAATGACATCTGTTAGCACTATATCATGTTCATTGAGGTTCTTATGGCACATGCAGCAAGCAGCATAGAAGACTGTCTTTAATGGACGGCTGCCTAGCGTTTCTGAATCAAATCTATCAGGCAGAGTACATAACAAGCTGTATTTCACACAAATAATTTTACTATTCTACAATGCTAAAATATTTATGGGACTTCCAGAAAGGTGAAGTAAGACCCTCAAAAAATCTTTTCATGAATAAAAGCAATGGAAACTACAGCAAAAACTATCAAAATCAACTTTTTCAGGACTTTCAAAATTAAAGACCTGCAACAATCTGAGGAGTGTTTATTCAAGAAAAACAGCTAAATCTGAATAAGAACAGTAAACTTTATGACATTTTTTCTTTAAGTTTTTTTATTGTTATGTTAATCACCATACATTACATCATTAGTTTTTGATGTAGTGTTCCATGATTCATTGTTTGTGCATAACACCCAGTGCTCCATGCAGTACGTGCCCTCTTTAATACCCATCACCAGGCTAACCCATCCCCCCACCACCCTCCCCTCTAGAACCCTCAGTTTGTTTTTCAGAGTCCTTCGTCTCTCATGGTTCATCTCCTCCCCCTCTGATTTTCCCCCCTTCATTCTTCCCCTCCTGCTATCTTCTTCTTTATTTTTTCTTAACATATATTGCATTATTTGTTTCAGAGGTACAGATCTGTGATTCAACAGTCTTGCACAATTCACAGCACTCACCATAGCACATACCCTCCCCAATGTCTATCACCCAGCCACCCCATCCCTCCCACCCCACCCCCACCCCAGCAACCCTGAGTTTGTTTCCTGAGATTAAGAATTCCTCATATCAGTGAGGTCATATGATACTTGTCTTTCTTGGATTGACTTATTTCACTCAGCATAACACCCTCCAGTTCCATCCACATCGTTGCAAATGGCAAGATCTCATTCCTTTTGATGGCTGCATAATATTACATTGTGTGTGTATATATATATATATATATATATATATACACACCACCTCTTCTTTATCCATTCATTTGTTGACGGACATCTTGCTCTTTCCACAGTTTGGCTATTCTGGACATTGCTGCTATAAACATCAGGGTGCGTGTAACCCTTCAGATCCCTACATTTGTATCTTTGGGATAAATATCCAATAGTGCAATTGCTGGATCATATGGTAGCTCTATTTTCAACTGTTTGAGGAACCTCCATACTGTTTTCCAGAGTGGTTGCACCAGCTTGCATTCCCACCAACAGTGTAGGAGAGTTCCCCTTTCTCCGCGTCCCCACCAACATCTGTCATTTCCTGACTTGTTAATTTTAGCCATTCTGACTGGTGTGAGGTGGTATCTCATTGAGGTTTTGATTTGGATTTCCAACATTTATGACATTTTAACCTTCTCTAATTCTATCTTTCTCTTGGCAGCTATGTGGTAGCTTTAAAAACCAAGACCTCCCAAATAAAGTAGCATTGAAATTTAGCTGTGAAGTAGCCCCTGAAATGGGCAGAACCAGTTTAGAGCTCTATGAAAGTCCCATTTTCAGACAATGGTCATTATTTGACCTGTCTTGCAACTTGTTGAAAAGCTTCATTCTCAGGGCTTGTCTTTATTTGACTTGATTCAGAGCTTACTCAATGCAAATGCAAATAGTCTTATTCCAAAAGTATTTGTTTAAAACAATAAGTGGCAATTGATTAACATCACAGCTGCTGAGGCATTGTTACCAGCTGGGACTTTCAAGGAGGCTGATCAAAAAACTTGAAACAACAGGAATCAAATGTTCACAGGACACTGAAAAGATAAGGCAACTTGGGAATATCTAGAACGCCACCTGCATACAGAGGGTGATTCACTTGCTCAGGAAAAACTTGAAAAGGCCTTTATTTCATATCTCTGGCTAGCCTTATCTCAAGGCAAACAGAAAATGAAGAATAAGGCAGAAATGGAAACTGTCTACTGGAGTGTTAAAGGCATAAAGATATATATATACAAAAAGCCTGGGAATATAAAAAATATATACAAAAAGGCTAGGATTCTTATTAGTTCAAGGTATTTAAGGAAATCTCTGCCTAATAATTATATGACCACTAAGCTAATCAGGCAAAGACTTCAGTGGCCATAAATGACAAACAATACAGATTAGGAGAACTAGTCCAGAAAGTCTCTAAATAAGCAAACATCAAGAATAGCAAAGGCAATCCCTGGATTAGGTAATGGGAGGGAAAGGAATCTGATTTCCAAAATTGCCACGTTGCATTTCTAATATATACGTCTGCTTCAATAATGTATAAAGAACACTTACAAGTCAACAAAAATAAACTACCACCACCACAATAAAAACACACACAATTTAAGAAATGGGCAAAGGACATGCATAGACATTTATCCAAAAAAAAAAAAAAACCATATAACAGTGGCCAACAAGCACATGAAGAGAGGCTTGACATTATTAGCCATCAAGGAAATTCAAATTGAAGCCACAAGATACTCTTTACATGCACTGGAATAACTGTAATAAAAAAAAAAAAAGACAGATAACTAAATTGATTGGTGGTATGGAGAAGTTTGCATCTTCATGCATGTTAATTGGGACATAAAAGGGTACTTGCTGCCTATTCAGAAAAATAGTTTGACAGTTCTTCAAAAAGTAACACATGGTTATCATACAGTCCAGCTACTCCATTCCTAGAGAAGAGAATTGAAAGCATATGTACACACACACACACACACACACACACACACACCTACACACAAATGTTCATAGCAGCATTATTCATAATAGCCAAAAAATGGAAATAATGCATAGGTGCATCAACTGATGAAGAGATAAATAAAAAGTGTCATATCCATAAAATGGAATATTACTTTGGACATAAAAAAAGAATTGTATTAAAAATGAAAATTTAGTTATCAGGAGTGCTCATCACTATTGAGTCATTGCCATCCCCTTATGCTTTCAATGAACAGAATTCAGAAATATATATAATGTGTGTGTACATACATGTGTTTCTATTTTCTTTATAACTCTACCTATAGCTATATACTGAAATTCATATGTTCAGACCAATATCTTTAATGCCAATCCAATACTACAGGTCCATTCCAATTTATTTTCTTCCCTTACTTGTAATTCTTTTATCCAACAGTGAGAAATCTGGCTCCTATTATTATCATTATTTTTATTTATTTGATCAATAACTAAACTTTAACTGGCAGCCATCCACCCTCTAACCCCAGCATAAAGGGGCATTTCTAACTTCACTTTTTTTCCAACATCCTTTCCTGGGCCACTACTGTCTCTACCTTTTATACAAATTATCTCCTCATCTGAATCAGGCTTCAACCCACCATGCCACGCTGCTAACACCCCTCCTTACTCATAGAGAACCTTTTTACTCTACACAGACCTCAATAAACTGTTCAGGATTAAACACCCCAATGGTGCCATCTTCTTCATCATACTGGTGTTGCCTCATCCCGTACCAGGCTTCCATTGTCACCTTGCCCCCATAATTGCTTTCCTCATCCCACTTGGGCTTCTGCGCCCTAGTGTAGGACTCCTACATTCCAAACCCCACATAGATGCCATTCTCACATACCTTAAACTCTGACACACATAATGGGTCATCTTCCCACCCAAACGTCCTCCTCACCGTACTTTGTCTCTGAAATTTTCCTCCACATCCATTACTCCCCCCCCCACTTCCTGAATGGTTATTCTCCTCACTCTTTTCCAGTTAAGACGCTCCCAAATGTCACTCAGCTGTCACCACTGAGTCCTCTCTGGAGGCTGGCTATCTCTCAGTCCTCTCATATGATGTCTATCTTCCTTGGGCTTCTCAAAACAGATTGAATCTATAGGGAAGAGTAGGGAAAGAAAGGAAGGAGAGGAGAAAAAAAAAGAGAAGGGCTATAATTTCCACCATATATAGGGAACATCTTACAATGTTTATGTGTCACATTGAAAATATTTTTATAATATTATGGTATAAGAACATATAATAGTTTAGTGAATATTTTTTCCAGTTTAAAGTATGTATTTATTTCTCATTATTTTTCACAATTGGAAACGCAAAGAGGTCAAATAATTGCATTATTTTTGGAGCTTTAAATGTACTTTGCCAAATTATTTTCTTGAGCTTTTGTGGTCATTTATATTGCACTGGCATTTATACTGACTTCTCTTGACTTTTGGCTTGGGCTATATGTTTATTATATAATACGAGAGATAAAATGTAACATATTATTTTATTTGGTGATTGGTTACCAGTAGGATTTGCTTTTGTTTGTGTGTGTAATATCATTGAATTTTTAGTCTAATAAATATGTTGTGAACCTTCTTTTTTTAATTTTTTTAAAGATTTTGTTTATTTATTTAGAGAGACAGAGATAGTGAGAGAGAACATGAGCGGGAAGGAGAGGGAGAAGCAGGCTCCCCACTGAGCAGGGAGCCCGACTCGGGGTTGGATCCCAGGACCCCGGGATCATGACCTGAGCTGAAGGCAGACGCTTAACCGACTGAGCCACCCAGGCGCCCCTCTTGTGAATGTTCTTAAACCATTGTTTTTTCTATTTTGTTCTATTCTATCATTAATTTGTATGTGTTCCCCAGATAAGATAGATAGATAATAGACAGATGATAGATAGATGATAGATAATAGAAAGCTTATATAGATAGAGATATAAGATTAAGACAGATACTTAACTCATGCCTACCAATCTTAGTGTGAATATTTTCCAAATTCAGTACTTGCATTTCTTTTTTGTTGTTGTTAAAGATTTTATTTATTTGTCAGAAAGAAAGATAGAGAGAAAGAGCACAGCAGGGGGAGCAGGAGAGGGAGAAGCATCTCCCTGCTGAGCAGGGAGCCCAATGTGGAACTCGATCCCAGGGCCCTGGGATGGTGACCCGAATTGAAGGCAGACACTTAACCAACTGAGCCACCCAGGTGCCCCAATACTTGCATTTCTTTATCAGGCTTTAGCTATAAGGATATTGTAATTTTGTAGGTAAACATTTAAAAGTAATTTATGATTTCTATTTGTGAGTTTATATTTCTAAAGTCCTGTATCATGAGGACTTATATAAACATAGACATATACCTATTTTTTCTAATTTGTAATCACTTATTTTTAAAATATAATTCTTAAATTGATCTAAAATCATTTTGGCAATAGGCACAAGTTAAGAATATAAATTTATTTATTCATAGTGAATTTATAACTGAGTTATTGAGTTACTTAAACTGCAACAGAGAGGCATACTTGTATCTTTTAGATTTTCATTCATGTCCATTTCTATGCCAGTTTAATATGTTATCATCATAATACATATTAATATTTTGTAGGAAAAGTCCCCTTCCATGACTATATTTTTCCCAAAAATTTCTTGTGCATTTACTTTGCAGCTGAATTTTGCTAAAATTTTTTTAAAGATTTTTATTTATTTATTTGACAGAGAGAGAGATAGGGCAGGAACACAAGCAGGGAGAGTAGGAGAGGGAGAAGCAGGCTTCCCCGGAGCAGGGATCCTGAGGTGGGGCTCAGCCCCAGGACCCCGAGATCATGACCTGAGCTGAAGGCAGACACTTAACGACTGAGCCACCCAGGTGCCCCAAATTTTGCTATAATTTTGTCATTAAAATATTATACTCACACATGGATTGGAATTTTGCTAAATATGCACATTAATTTTTTTGAGGATATAAAATGATCTTTTCATAGGACAGTTAGTTAAATTTTCATTTGTGGCCTTAGATTTTCTCACTCGTTAAGTTTGTAAATCCTGCAGATCTCCTATTAAATTTCTCTTGTTTTATATTTTTTGTTTTGTTTTATTTTTAATTTTCTTTTGTTTTCTTTAATAATAGAGTTCATTAGCTCCTTTTAATTTTTACCATATTTTATTAGCATATCAGAAGAATCTTGATTTTTCATATTCATCTATTGTAAGCCATCTTCAAAAATTCTAACAATTTTCATACTTTTTCAGCCAAATTTCTATCTTAAAGTGAGAATTTGAGTGTGGAATATATAATTTTTTTGTTTGGTTACCTATATTTAAAATAAATTCTTGTTGATTTAATAATGAATATGTATTTAAACTGTGGTTTATAGTAAAATTAAACCAAATCATATATATATTATAGAATTACACTCATATGGAGAAATCGAAAGTACTGGAAAATTATTTCCAATAATGTGTACTTAATTGAAGAGACTTTAGAACCCTCTCCAATGCCATGAAAACTAACTTGCAGAAGAAACTCAAGTCAATAGCTAACCAGCTTTTATGTTATATATTAGGTACTTAGGGAATTTTAAGATATGGTTAAGATATGCTCCCAAGCTCACAAAAATTTTCAACTTTTATATTAAATACACATTGATCCAAACATGCAATAATCACCTCAACTTAACTATAAGGCCAATGAACACGACTAGGTAAAGTGAAAATTGCAGGGTTGTCAAATTCAAAACAGATAATACAAAATAAATCTATATTCATAAACACTCCAGTTTTAGATAATTATTTTGTCTCCAATGGGTCTATTTTCAACTTCTAATCAGACAGTATTTTAGCAATTCATAAAATAGATGAACTTGGAAAAGTTATTCAACATTTCAGGGACCGTAACTTCTTCATCATTTTGGAGGGAACATTAGATAAAATTGTTAGAAGGCCTTTTTCTATATTTATGTTCATAATTCAAATCCTTAAAGCTAAATATTTAAAGCTCACTATTGGCCAACTTTTCTATTAGGATTCCTCATATATTTTAGTGAAATGATTTCACCTACTTGGAAACAAAACTTTAGTGTTAAGGAAAAATCAGGGGTGCCAGGGTGGCTCAGTCAGTTGAGCATCTGGCTCTTGGTTTCAGCTTAGGTCATGACCTCAGGGTCGTGAGAATGAGCCCCTTGTAGGGCTCTGCACTCAGCAGGGAGTCTGCTTGGGATTCTCTCTCCCTCTACCCCTCCTCCACCTGCTTGTGCCTGCACCCTTGCTTCCACTCTCTCTCTCTCAAATAAATAAAAAATCTTGAAAAAAAGAAAAAAATCAAATAATTCACTGGCATATACAATTACTTAATATCTCTTATTTAACATCTCTTAGCCATTGGGTTATCATGAAATGAAATATGCTAAGGAGGTAAGTACTCAGTAATATTAGGTTATTATCACTCAACATATTTATTGAGGCACAAGTGGTCTCCTATCATTTCACCAATAATATCCTAGAATTACTGATTGTAATAACTAAGTATTTGGAGATGTTGTCTAAACATTTTTAATAATCTGCTAACTTTGGTTCTTAAAGAAATCTCTATATTAATGAGAATTATAGTTCCTGAAAAGCATGAAGCTCAAGTATAATCACATTGAAATAATACTTTAAAAAATAGAAAAAAAAACTTTAATCTGTGTATTCCAATGGATGGCATATATTCAATGTATTACATCTTAAAAATTGCATTTGCAAAAGAAATAAAATAAATTTGCATTAGTTCATTGTCTTAGGTTCCTTGGATCTTAAGAAACACCACTTTGTGGGCCAATCATGGAATACAAATGCATATATGGGCCTGAAGAATATATGAGTAACATGTAGTTCCTACATAGAGGCTTTCAATACTTTATACTTGTATCTGACAATCTAAATATGTATATTAATTATGTCTTGAATCAATTAAGTGTTACAGTTAATGTGGAAAGGCATGATTCAGTTTGGGGCATTGGAAAAGTCTTCTCCAAGTAAGGGCTTCAGATCCAGGCCTGAAAGTATAGTGAATGTCAAATCTTGATGGGGAGCAAAGAACGAATTAGAGCCCTTACAGGCAGAACAATGATACTGATTCATAGAACGTGAAAAAATTTTTCAAGGTTAATTCAACACTGAATCTAACATGATCTTTCAAAATAATTGGGTAAGCCACTTCAGATGAATCCCTTCATTAGTAAAGTCATCCTTTCATAGAAGTATCTTCTTTAAGTTAACAAATGTTTAGTGAAGTTTTTAGCCACAATTATTTTAAGACTTTATTTATTAGACAGAGAGAGCATGAGCAGGGGAAGGGGCAGAGGGAGAGGGAGAAGCAGACTCCCCAGTGAGCAGGGAGCCTGACATCCAAGAACCCTGAGATCATGACCTGAGTCAAAAGCCACCCAAGGTGCCCCAGGCACAATTTTTTAAAATGTATTTATTATTTGGCTATATTTTTCTTTTCTTTTCTTTTCTTTTCTTTCCTTTTCTTTTTTTTTTAAGATTTTATTTATTTATTTGACAGAGACATAGCGAGAGAGGGAACACAAGCAGGGGGAGTGGGAGAGGGAGAAGCAGGCTTCCCGCCAAGCAGGGAAGCCCGATGCGGAGCTTGATCCCAGGACCCTGGGATCATGACCCCAGCCGAAGGCAGACGCTTAAAGACTGAGCCACCCAGGCACCCCAGGGAGTTTTCTGATTACTGATTCAATCTCCTTGCTGGTAATTGGTTCAAATTTTCTAATTCTTCCTGTTTCACTTTTGGTAGGTAATATGTTTCTAGGAATCTAACCATTTCTTCTAAGTTGTCTAATTTGTTGGTATATAGTTTTTCATAATATTCTCTATATAATTGTTTGTATTTCTGTGGTGTTGGTTGTTACTTCTCTTTCATTCGTGATTTTATTTATTTGGGTCTGTTCTCTTTTCTCTTTGATGTCTGGCTGGAATTTTATAAATTTTATTAATTTTTTCAAGAACCAGCTCCTGATTTCACTGTTCGTTCTATTGGTTTTTTGTTTGTTTATTTTCTATATCATTTATTTCTGCTCTAATCTTTATTATTTCCTACTTTTGCTAGTTTTAGTCTTCATTTATTGTTCTTTTTCTAGCTTCTTTAGGTGTAAGGTTAGGTTGTTTATTTGAGATTTCTCTTGCTTCTTGAGGTAGGTCTGTATTGCTATAATCTTCCCTCTTAAATCACTTTTGCTGCATCCCAAAGATTTTGGACCTTTGTATTTTCATTTTTATTTGTTTCCATGTAATTTTTTATTTCTTCTTTGATTTCTTGGCTAACCCATTCATTGTTTAGTAGAATGTTACTTAACCTCCTTGTATTTGTGGTCTTTCCAGATTTTTTCATGTGGTTGACTTCTAGTTTCATAGTGTTGTGATCAGAAAAGATGCATGGTATGACTTCAATCTTTTTGAATTTGTTGAGATGTGCTTTTTGGTCTAATAAGTGGTCTATTTTAGAGAATGTTCCCATGCACTTGAAAAGAATGTGCATTCTGCTGTTTTAGGATGGAATGTTCTGAATATATCTGTTAAATCCTTCTGGCCCAGTGTGTCATTCAAAGCCATTTTCCTTGTTGATTTTCTGTTTGGATGATCCGTCCATTGATGTAAGTGGGGTGTTCAAGTCCCCGACTATTATTGCATTACTATCAATTAGTTCCTTTATGTTTGTTACTAATTGTTTTATGTATTTAGGTTCTCCCATTCTAGGTGTGTAAATATTTACAAATATATGTCTTCTTTTTGGATTGTTCCCTTTATTATTGTATAATATCCTTCTTGTCTCTTTCTTCTTTACATATCTATTACTGGTTTTTGATTTGCAGTTACCAATAGGTTTGTATATAACATCTCAGCATCTTTGGCATATAGCAGTCTCCATTAAGTTGATGGTTGCTTAAGTTTGAACTAATTCTTTACTTCCCTCCCCTCCACTTTTTAGGTATATGGTGTCATATTTTATATCCTTTTATTTTACGAATCCCTTGACTGCTTTTTACAGAATATAATAATTTTTCATATTCTCATTTATGTTCTTTCCTTTCCACTCAAAGAATTCTCTTTAACAATTCTTGTAAGGCTGGTTGAGTTTTTGTCTGAGAAACTCTGTTTCTCCTTCTATTCTGAATGATGGCCTTGCTGAATAGAGTATCTTGGCTGCAGAGTTTCCCTTTTCAGCACTTTGAATATGTCATGCCATTCTCTTCTGGCCTGTGAAGTTTCTGCTAAAAAAATCTACTGATAGCCTTATGGGGTTTACTTTTATATGTAACTGTCTTTTCTTTTTCTGCTTTTAAAATATTTTATTACTACTTTTCGCCAATGGTCATTAAAATGGCCATTAAATTTTAATGACATGGTCATTAAAAGTGTCTTGGAATGGACCTCCTTGGGTTGACTTTTTGGGGGTTCTCTGCGCCTCTTTTATCTGGCTACCTGTTTCCTTTCCTAGATTAAGGAAGTCTTCAGTTATTATTTCTTCAAATAAATTCCCTGCCCCCTTTTCTCTCTTCACTTTTTCTGAGATCCCTATAATGCCAATGTTATTATGCTTGATGGAGTCACCGAATTTCCCTAAGACTATTCTCAATTTGCATATTTTTTCCCTCTCATTTGCTCAGCTTGGTTACTTTCCATTACTCTGTGTTCCAGGTCATTAATTTGTTCCTCTGCTTCCTCTAGCCTGCTATTTATTCCAAGAAATGTGTATTTTTAATTTCATTTATTGTGTTCTTCATCTCTGATTGGTTCTTTTTTATCTCTTTGTTAAACGTCTCACTGATGTCCTCCACTCTTCTCCAGTCCAGTGAGTATCTTTATGATCCTTAAATTCTCTATCAGACATATTAATTACATCTGTTTTGTTTAGGTCTCTTACTGTGGTTTGCTACTGTTCATTCATTTGGGACATATGTCTCTGACTCCTCATTTTGTCTAACTCTTCACGTTTGTCTCTGTGAGCTGGGAAAGTCATCTATGTCTCCTGCTCTTGTAGGAGTGGCCCTACAAAGAAGAGGTCCTGTAGTGCGCTATAGTGCAGTGTCCCCTGTCGCCCAGGACCTGGAGCTTCAAGAGTGATTCCTGTGTGTGTTTTGCCCTGTTGTATTCTTGACATTTTTGCCTTCAAACCAGCTGTCTACACATGCTCTTTGCCTATTTTGGGCAATGTTTTGTCCCTGGTGGGTGTGGGGTGTGTTTTAACAGGGTACATACTAGTCTACATGCTAAATGAGACCTGGAGCTGCAGCTGCTAGGACCTGGCCAGCTTAAGTGGATCTTCAAAGTGTATGTAGGTGAGGTACACACTGTTAACTAGATGCACTTCAGGCTTCTTCAGCACCTATCACAGCTGCCAGGACCAACACAGACAAAAGGTACAGGTAGGGAGATGTAGTGTTGGAAAGTTTTGCAGCAGTCTTCTAGGGGGAGGTTGGGGAGGGCAGATCTGCAGAAGCTTAGGGGGGCAGGGCTTGGTGCAAGCAAGTTAGGTAGGCGAGTGTTGGCACTGTGCTGGTTCCTGCAGGTGATTGTGTGTTTATGCTGGTTCATGGGGGAGGGAAATGGTGCTTGCCAGCTCTTTGTTCCTGGAGGGGTCTATCTGAGGTCTCTATCTCTCTGGGACATGCTCTGTGATGAGTAAATAATTCTTCCTGTGCATCCCAGTCATTTTTCAAACTGCTGGTTCTACACTGTATCTCTTCAGGCAAGCTTGTTGTGCTGTGTCTTTAAGGGTGGGACTCAGGTTCCTAACACCTTCAGGGCTCTCCCAGAGCCCAGCCCACTGATTTTTAGAATTCCAGGCTTTGAGTCTGGCTGGTTGTAAGAACTCATGAAATTCAGCCCTTCTCACTTTTAAAGCCAAATGTTATGGGGGTTCATCTCCCCTGTGTGGGGTCTCAAATGTGATCATTTGTTCCTTGCTCTTCACTGTGCTCCTGGTTCCCTCCTGTTCACTGAAGGCCAAAGTCTGTTTAGGTCTCAAATCATGTCACTGCCTTTCCTCCCTTCTTCAATGGCCTCTTCTCTACCTTTGATTGTGGAGTTTATTCTGCCAGTTTTGGGGTCATTTTCTGGGTTACGTATGCTTATGTGGGTGTTATCTAGTTGTATCCCTTAGATGAGGTGAGCTTACAGTCCTTGTACTCTGCCATCTTCCCCTCTTGGATATTCTACAGTTCAATAGAGTTCATATTCTTCTTCTTCTTCTTCTTCTTCTTCTTCTTCTTCTTCTTCTTCTTTCTTCTTCTTCTTCTTCTTCTTCTTCTTCTTCTTCTTCTTCTCCTT
>NW_027397066.1:95119602-95214763 GCF_003265705.2 Callorhinus ursinus | reverse complement strand
CTTCTCCTTCTCCTTCTCCTTCTCCTTCTCCTTCTCCTTCTCCTTCTCCTTCTCCTTCTTCTTCTTCTTCTTCTTCTTCTTTGGCTTTAAGTCACACTATGTCTCTATTTCTGGGCTAGTACTTTTGTCTTCATTTCCCCAAACATTTTAAAATTTCTTTCACAACTACTGCTTGCTTTAGGATCAAAATCAAGCATGTCCACAGATTCAGGCCTTGTTCACTCTTCATTGTTTTTGGTATGTGCCTATTCCACTGAGATATTGGGTTTTGTTTTAGACTAGACATTCTTTTATTCCCCTCTTTTTTCATGTTCTTTTCCTGAAGAACAGAAAGTTTTCAAGTATGAAATTATCTGTATCTTATAAGTCTAGAAGAGATAATTTTATTGCTAGAAATAATAACCTACAAATAATTGTTTCTCCTCCAACTTTGATTTCCAGGGCATAATACTTACCTAATTTTCCTTCAACCACACTGGTTAAGCCTTCACAATCTCTTTATTTGTTTTCTTTTATCTCTCATACTCTTTAATGTTATAGTGCCACAACTCGGACCCTGGACCTATTATTATCTTTTCTTTTGTACTCACACTCTTGTGATTTCATCTAGTCACTTGGTTATATAAATGTCATATTTACCTACAGCTCAAAACTCTAAACTTGAATTTCCTTTAAATTCTAGATTTGAATACCATATGCCTTACTCAACATCTCCACTGGAATATCTAATAGGTATCCAAACTTAATATGTACAGAAACAAGCTTCTGAACATCTGAAAACCACTCCTTCAACATCTTTGTAAAGCTTGAAAAGATTGCTTCTCATGAGCCTTATCTTAAGAAATTCATGCAGTCTTGCTGTATGAAAACAAATAAAGACAAAGAAGATAAGGAACTCATGACAAGTAGACTACTACACATGAGAATGTAAAAAGAATATCTTCTGAAATCTTTGGATGATGGTTAAGGGAAATTGAGGGTGTTAATTATGCAACATGACCAAAGAACAACTGTAAAGGTTGAAACAGGAAGTCTAAAATTCAACAAGTCAATTCAATACTTTTCACCAGAAAAACAAGAGGCAAAAAAATTGCTGATACAATGGGATATATGATGGGATATGTTGAAAGATTTACACCTATGTTAGAGAATGTGTAGAATTAGCACCATGAGCAAATAAAAGTATATAAATGAAACAAAGTCAATTATTAATATTAGACAAAAGTAGTTGCATGGAAAAAGATATGTGATAATAATCTCCTTATAAATAAACATATTTTCACATGGTCAAATTAATAAAAACCAGGAATACCAATTTAAAATTGAATACAATTTTATCTGAAAGATAGATCAAGGGGCCTGTAAGTGTGCAGGGTAGGCAGAGGGGGAATAGCAAAAGTGTTAAATCATTATCAACCAAAATAGCATGGCAACAGAAAATGTCTAGTGTAGATAAAGAGATACATATCATTAGAAATATAGAGTTAAATACCTAAAGAAACAGCTAAAATGATTACAGTTTGATTTTGGTGAATAAGACTACCACAGCAAGGAAAGGAATTGGGTAACTGAATTCTTCTTAAATTATAAATCTTTTAAGATGATTTGACTTGTGAAGCCATGTGCAAGTATTATTTTGATATGAATAAAACATTTTTATTTTATTTTTTTAACTATTTTATTTTATATTTTATTTGTCAGAGAGAGAGGGAGAAGTGGGGAGCCCGATGTGGGACTTGATCCCAGGACTCTGGGATCATGATCTGAAATGAAGGCAGACGCTTAATCAACTGAGCCATCCAGGCATCTTAAACAAAACATTTTAAAAAGAAATAACTATAGGGGCGCCTAGGTGGCTCAGTCATTAAGCGTCTGCCTTAAGCTCAGGTCGTGATCCCAGAGTCCTGGGATTGAGCCCTGTATCAGACTCCCTGCTTGGCGGGAAGCCTGCTTCTCCCTCTCCCATTCCCCCTGCTTGTATTTCCTCTCTCAGTGTGTCTCTGTCAAATAAACAAATAAAATCTTAAAAAAAGAAAAAAATTACTATAAATAAATAAATATATGTATATATTTCAAATTAAGAAACTGAATGAGAAATATTAAAATAAACATCATAATTTAGAATAAAGGTATAGCCAAGCACTGTTTCACTAAAAAAGATAAACAAGGGGCACCTGGGTGGCTCAGTCATTAAGCATCTGCCTTTGGCTCAGGTCATGATCCTGGGGTCCTGGGATCGAGCCCCACATCGAGCTCCCTGCTCAGCGGGGAACCTACTTCTCCCTCTCTCCCTCCCCCTGCTTGTGTTCCCTCTCTCCCTGTGTCTCTCTCTGTCAAATAAATAAATAAAATCTTTAAAAAAAAGATAAACAAAATTGACAAATCGTTAGCTGGATTCACCAAGGAAAAAAAGAACTCAAATAATGAAATCAGAAATGAAAGAGATGTTGCAACTGATACCACAGGAATACAAAATTCACCAGAGACTATTATGAACAAGCATACGCCAATTAAATAACCTAGAAGAAATGGATAAACTCCTAAAAACATACACTCTACCAAGACCAAATCATGAGAAATAGAAAATCTGAGCAGATTGGTTACTATTAAGGAGACTGAATTAGCAATAAAAAAATCTCCCAAGAATCAGAAGTCCAGGAACAAATAACTTCACTAATGAATTCTACTAAACACTCAAAGAATAATTAATAATCCTTCTCAAACTCTTCCAAAAAATTGGAAAAGGAGAGAATGTTTCCAAACTTATTTTACAAGCCCAGCATTATTATGATACCAAAACCAGATAAGGATACCACAAGAGAAGAAAATTAAAGGTTGATATCCCTGATGAACATAGATGCAAAAATCCTCAACAAAAAATTAGCATACTGAATTCAGTAATACATTAAGAGGATCATACACCATGATCAAATGGAATTTATCAAAAGGATGCAAGGTTGGTTCAACATCTGCAAGTCAATCATTGTAATCTACCACATTAACAAAATGGGGAAGGATAAAAATCATACAGTTATCTCATTAGACACAGAGAAAGCACTGGACAAAATTCAGCATCAATTTATGACAAAAATTCTATACAAAGAGGGTATAGAGGAATATACCTCAAGATAATAAAGGCCATATATGACATTCACACAGCTATTATCATACTCAACTCTAAAAAGTTGAAAGCCTTCCTCTAAGATCAGGAAAGAGATAAGGATGCCCACTCTTCACACTTTTATTCAAAATAGAATTGGAAGTCTTAGCCAGAGAAATTAGGAAGAAAAAGAAAAAAGGCATCCAAATTGACAAGGAAGTAAAACTGTCACCATTTGCAGATGGCACGATACTGTATATAGAAAACCTTAATGACTCTATCATAAAACTATTAGAACAAATAAATTTAGTAAAGTTGCAGGGTACAAAATCCATATAAAAATCTATTACATTTCTATGCACTAATAATGAACTATCAGACGGAGAAATTAACAAAACCCATCTACAATTGCCTCAAAAACAATAAAATACTTAGGAATGAATGTAATCAAAGAGATAAAAGACTTGTACACTGAGAACACTAATATATTGATAAAACAAACTGAAGAAGACACAAATAAATGAAAAGATATCCCATGCTCTTGGGATTGGAAGAATTAATATTGTTAAATTGTCCATACTTCCCAAAGAAATCTAGATTCAATGTAGTCCCTATCAAAATTCCAATTTTTTTCACAGAAATAGAACAAATAATAATAAAGTTTGAATGGATCCATAAAAGAGTACATAGCCAGAGCAATCTTGAGAAAGAAAAATAAAGCAGGGGGCATCATGCTGCCTAATTTTGAACTCCATTACAAAGCTATAGTAATCAAAACTGTATGGTATTAGGAAAAAAACACTCACACAGACCAGTGGAACAGAATAGAGAGCCCAGAAATAGACCCAAACGTATATAGTCAATTCATTTATTGCAAAGCAGCCAAGAATGTACAAGGGCAATTATTGAAAAGACAAGAAATAACAAATGTCGCAAGGATGTGGAAAAAAACAAGCTCTTGTGCACTGTCGGTGGGAATGTAAATTAGTGCAGCTACCATAGAAAACAGTATGGTAGTTCCTCAAAAAATTAAAAATAGAACTATCTTATAATCCAGCAATTCCACTTCTTGGTACTTATCTGAGGAAACTAAAACACTAACTCAAAAAGATATATGCATTCCCATGTTCACTGCAGCATTAGTTATAATAATAGCCAAGATAAGGAAACAATCTAAGTGTCCATCAAATGATGAATGAAAAAGAAAATCTGGCATGTGTGTACGTACATGGAATGTGTATGGAATATTGTTCAGCCATAAAAAATAATAAACCCTGCCACTTGGTCAAGGACATGGATGGTCGTTGAGGACATTTTTTCTAAATGAAATAAATCATAAAGAAAAAGACAAATACCATATGATCTCACTTATAGGTGGAATCTAAAAACAAAACAAAACAAAACAACCAAAAAAAATAAACAAACAAAAATAAGCTCGTAGATTTTGGCGATTGCCAAGGCAGGGGTAGGGGTAGTGAGTAAAATGGATGGAGGGGGTAAAAATGTACAAACTTCCAGTCATAAAATAAGTCACATGGATATATAATGTACAGCATGATGGCTACAGTTAATAACATTGATTCACATATTTGAAAGTTGCTAAGAAAATAGAATTTAAAAATCCTCATCATAAGAAAAAAGAATTATAACTATGGTAGTGACAGATGTTAACTAGGTTTATTGTGGTGATCATTTTGTAACATTGATACAAATATCACATTATGTTGTACACCTGAAACTAATTATAATTTATATGTCAATTTAAATAATGAATATGAGTAGAAATTAGCTAAATAATAAATAAATGTATTAGAGTTGATCAATAAATCAAGGGCTGGAAGTTCACTAAAAGTACTTTTCGTAAAGACCTAATTTTGCTCCCTCCTCAATCATCATACAACTACAACACTGAATTACCTTATAAAGGCATAAATGCAAAAAGATAGGGCAAATAGGTGAATAAGAAAAATAAATCATGGGGGCTGGTAAACAGATAGTTGAGGCAGAATCACTAAATCTAAATCCTAAGACAAAAAACTGAAAACTAGTCTGATTTTTACATCTGAGAATTTAAAGCCAAAGGATGTGATGGGGAAGAAGATGACAGACTGATTTAAAATGGAAAGTTAAAAAAAAAAAAACTATCTTAAGAGGCAGTTAGATTTCTCAATCCTCTCCTATACTATATAGATGGACAACTATTATTGCAATCTTCAACATAAAACTGAAGGTTTATTATTTGAGGAACATAAAACAGCATCTGTGGGCTGGGGGCAGAGTTACAGTTAATGACTCTGGGGACATACCACAAACATAGGAATAAAATAAGCACATACATGTGGGATGCTGAGCTGCTCGTCTTTTGCCCAACTCTTCTAAAACTTCAAGAGAAAACCTTAGTAATAAAAATAATCACCCAATAAGTATCACCAGCTTTCTGAAAGAAACTTCAGTATAAAAAGATAAAGACCAAAGGAAACAAGAAAAAAGTTTGGAGGAAGTGGAGAATATTCAAGAAGAATACCACTTACCCCACAAAAACCTACCATTAATATTAGGTGAGATGTATTAGGTGAGCTGTAATTTGCAGCTATCAAACTATAGAATGTTTTTAATAATAATAAAAAAATGAACTTTGAAAAAAATTGGTAATAGGAACAAACAAATATATAAATTCAGAAATATAGTTCAGGAAATCTCACAGAATGTAGAACAAAATGACAGAGATAAAAAAACAAAATAGGAGACAAATGCCAAAAAATTTATAGTCTAGTCCACTTGAAGTAAGTCAGAAAGATCCAAGAGAAGCTTACATAACAAAAAATTTAAAAAAAAGAAACTGATAGAATAACTGATATGAATTAATGTGTCAAAAGAACTTCAGACAAATAGGGGAGTTTATGGTTGAAATAGTGGTAAGTACACAGCAAATCTAAGCAAATGTAAAAACAAGACAAATTAAACTTAAGAAAAGCAAAAAAAAAATGTGTAACTGTATGTTCCATCCCTTAATATATCACATAGTCAAAGTAATATAAACTTCACATATATCCTTATTTGAAGAATGGAGGAACAGATGGATGAAAGAAAAGTGGGGGGGTGGGGAGAAGAAAAATGTAAGGGGACTTGTTGAGAGGAAAGAGAATTAAATCCTCATATTCCAGAGTTGAAAGTGAGCAGATTTATGACTAAAAATGAAAAGCCAAGACAAACAATATATAAAGAAAAGAAGTAAGAAAAGAGAAAGTTATTCCTTTTAGGCGAGGCAAAAGAAATAAGAAAATGGAAACTACCATTTGCCCTAAAATATTTGCAGTATTAATCAAGTCTTTAAGTTATATGCAAGCATAACTTTATTTTAAAATTTAAAATTATAAAGTTTAAAACCCTGGGGTAATATTTCATATGATGATGTCAAATTTTGATAGCATATCTTTGCATTTTATAATGTTTAAAAGAACATATTCCATATCCACACTTGGATAGTTTTATGATTTTAATTTTAATTACAATGACCATTTTATTCAGAGTGCCAGATTAGAAAGTATTTTTCATCTGTTTGTGAAAAGGTATGTTTTTTTAAATTGGAATGTAAATTGTTGATGTTACTAAACACACTGCTGTCTTCTGTGGACTTTTTCTTGAGGGAGGTGGGGAGGTATCAAGTGTCTCTTCATAAAGGAAACAATGTATTGATTGACACATTTTTCTCTGCCTTTTAATATAACACATATGTAACCTTTTTAATATACTTTATTTTTTACCATCCATATATCTGTAGATAGCCAATGTTTTAAATCCCTGAAATTAAAAACATTCACCAGTATCTTTAAATGGTTACCTATCCTTTATTATTTTCCCTGTGCTATTTATTAATCCCTTTGACTCTACAGATTCAGATCTCTCTTTGGTTCAGGAAAAGTTCTTTTACATTAATTCCCACATCCTCAGATTTTAACTAAAATATCTTTTTTTTAAGATTTTATTTATTTATTTGAGAGAGAGAGAGAGAATGAGAGATGAGAGCACGAGAGGGAAGAGGGTCAGAGGGAGAAGCAGACTCCCTGCTGAGCAGGGAGCCCGATGTGGGACTCGATCCCGGGACTCCAGGATCATGACCTGAGCCGAAGGCAGTTGCTTAATCAACTGAGCCACCCAGGCACCCTTAACTAAAATATCTTAATCTCAAAGAATCATTTCTCATCTACTCTGCAAATTATGTTCTCGTTGAAGCGCATACCTCAGCCTCATTCCATAATTCCCTGTGTCAGTCAGTTCCTGATTGTTTCCTTGGTAGCACTGCCATGGACATGTCCATCTGTACTCTTCATCTGTTCACAGAAGGTATTACTTTATGTCATGCCCAGAATTAGGATTTTTATATAGAACTAGATGCTTTTAATTCTAGTTTAATTTATGTTTAGGACTCAAATGGTCATAGGATATTAAATTTCCTTTGAGTGTTAATCCTGGTCAAGAGGAAATATTTTCCTGCTGAATACATTGTAAAGAGAGAGTGAGAAACACAAATAAAGATGGTTATGATTATATTCCATAGGTTTCAATTTTCGAAGTAGTGGTTAGACACATAAACTAGGTGGTTTCAGCATATTAAACGTCTCAATAGAGTTTAAGTCATTGATCATATAATTTGTTTTTCTTATTTCTTTAAATACAAAGCACTTAGTCATTTGAAATTGATGTAAATAAACTCTACCACCCAGATTGGCTAAACAATAGATCTTATTTCTAGTACTAAAGTACTGGGTAGTATAATAGCACCACTGATTTATTTGTTGTGCCTGGGAATTACAATATGGAACAGTCTGGTTTCTCATTAGGAAGAACATAGGCTTTTGCATTTCTTGCGAAGTGACTGAAGCTCTATGATGTAGTATGTAGTCATAAAAACATAGTCTTGGGGGCACCTGGGTGGCTCAGTCGGTAGAGCATTAAGCCCTTGATCTCAGAGTGGTGAGTTCAAGCCCCACACTGGGCGTGAAGCCTACTTAAAAAAGATAGTCTTGGTTTCTAGATCCCAAAAAACCAAACCAAAACAAAACAAAACAAAAAACTGAAGCAACCTAGTTAAGATTAAACAAAAATAATTTTTAAAAATACAAATAAAAGCCTTCTTAAATATTACACAAAATAATTCTAGAGTATAAATGTCCCATGAATATATCTCCAAGTAAGTTTAACAATTAAAATCCTTCATCACTTAACTGGTAAAGGTTTACTGTGTAATCTTACTTTTTTTCCATAGTAATATTGTTTACAGTTTTGTTCTGCTCAAGGGCATTGTGATGAGAAAACAGCAGTAATTAAGTCAGGAGTTGCCATTCTAGTCCTATGTTAATTCAGAATTTAATGCACAACTCAAAAGGAATATGAGAGGTGTTTATCTTTTTTTAAAAAAGATTTTATTTCTTTGGCAGAGAGAGACACAGTGAGAGAGGGAACATAAGCAGGGGGAGTGGGAGAGGGAGAAGCAGGCTTCCCGCTGAGCAGGGAGCCTGATGCAGGGCTCGATCCCAGGATCCAAAAAGTCCCATTTTATATAGTAACCCATTATTTTAGACTTTTGTTTATTGCTCTAGAAAATGTTATCATTGTAGTGGAGTCAGGCAGACAAGGAGAAATTAATTTAAAACCTATCATGTCCTCACATTGAGGTCTTTCAACCATTTGGAGTCTATTTTTGTGTGTGGTGTAAGGAAATGGTCCAGTTTCATTTTTCTGCATGTGGCTGTCCAATTTTCCCAACACCATTTGTTGAAGAGACTGTCTTTTTTCCACTGGACATTCTTTCCTGCTTTCTAGAAGATTAGTTGACCATAGAGTTGAGGGTCCATTTCTGGGCTCTCTATTCTGTTCCATTGATCTATGTGTCTGTTTTTGTGCCAGTACCATACTGTCTTGATGATGACAGCTTTGTAATAGAGCTGGAAGTCTGGAATTGTGATGCCACCAGCTTTGTTTTTCTTTTTCAACATTCCTCTGGCTATTCGGGGTCTTTTCTGTTTCCATACAAATTTTAGGATTATTTGTTCCATTTCTTTGAAAAAAGTGGATGGTATTTTGATAGGGATTGCACTGAATATGTAGAATGCTCTAGGTAGCATTGACATCTTCACAATATTTGTTCTTCCAATCCATGAGCATGGAACGTTTTTCCATTTCTTTGTGTCTTCCTCAATTTCTTTCATGAGTATTTTATAGACAGGAGTCCATCAAAATCCTAAAGGAGAACACAGGCAGCAACCTCTTCAACCTCAGCTGCAGCAACTTCTTCCTAGAAACATTGCCAAAGGCAAGGGAAGCAAGGGCAAAAATGAACTATTGGGACTTCATCAAGATAAAAAGCTTTTGCACAGCAAAAGAAACAGTCAACAAAACCAAAAGACAACCGACAGAATGGGAGAAGATACTTGCAAATGACACATCGGATAAAGGGCTAGTATCCAAAATCTATAAAGAATTTATTAAACTCAACACCCAAAAAACAAATGATCCAATCAAGAAATGGGCAGAAGACATGAACAGACATTTTTCCAAAGAAGACATCCAAATAGCCAACAGACACATGAAAAAGTGCTCAACATCACTGGACATCAGGGAAATCCAAATCAAAACCTCAATGAGATACCACCTCACACCAGTCAGAATGGCTAAAATTAGCAAGTCAGGAAACGACAGATGTGGGGGGGTGCAGAGAAAGGGGAACCCTTCTACACTGTTGGTGGGAATGCAAGCTGGTGTAGCCACTCTGGAAAACAGTATGGAGGTTCCTCAAAAAGTCGAAAATAGAGCTACCATACGACCCAGCAATTGCACTACTGGGTATTTACCCCAAAGATATAAATGTAGGGATCTGAAGGGTTACACGCAACCTGATGTTTATAGCAGCAATGTCCACAATAGCCAAACTATGGAAAGAGCCAAGATGTCCATTGACATAAAGAAGAGGTGGTGTATATATACAATGGAATATTATGCAGCCATCAAAAGGAATGAAGTCTTGCCTCACTGATATGAGGAATTCTTAATCTCAGGAAAGAAACTGAGGGTTGCTGGATTCTGCTGGTTGGTGGGGGGTGGGAGGGATGGGGTGGCTGGGTGATAGATATTGGGGAGGGTATGTGCTATGGTGAATGTTGTGAATTGTGTAAGACTGTTGAATCACAGACCTGTACCTCTGAAACAAATAATACATTATATGTTTAAAAAAAAAAGAAGAAGATAGCAGGAAGGGAAAAATGAAGTGGGGGAATCGGAGGGGGAGACGAACCATGAGAGACTATGAACTCTGAGAAACAAACTGAGGGTTCTAGAGGGGAGGGGGGTGGGGGGATGGGTTAGCCTGGTGATGGGTATTAAAGAGGGCACGTACTGCATGGAGCACTGGGTGTTACACACAAACAATGAATCATGGAACACTACATCAAAAACCAATGATGTAATATATGGTGATTAACATAACGTAATAAAAATAAATAAATAAAATTTTTAAAAAAGTGAAAAAAATGAAACCTATCATGTCCTGACAAATCATATCAACACAAAAAACTTTTAGGAGACAAAAAGAAATGTAACTTTGGATATTGTACTGCCACGGTATCAAAATTTGGCAATAATTTAGCAAACAACAGCAAATTGAGCTTTATGTATTAACAGTATATGAATGTAAGAAAAGGCACAGGGTTTGAATTAATGCATGAATAACACAGAGGGGGAGTCTAACATGAAACAAAAAATAAGAATAAAAGTTTGTGTGGATCCCAGTATATATTCAGTATTAGAGCCAAAAACAGTGTTCTCGTAAGTTGCCATTTGAGAGCAGCAAGTAAATACTATCATTATTATTTTCTATTAATGAAAACATGTAAAGTGATTGGAGCAGATAGTCTTGGTACAAATGATTCCCAAAATTTTTACATTTTGTATCCAAAATATAAGAATAAAACACTAATAGTACATTTCATTATTATATGATTACATAGTGTTGGCATTTTAATTTTATCCATGGCATCAAGCATATGTAAGCAGTGGACTTTGTATATTCTAGTAACTTCAGTGAATTCCTTTTTAAACTGTCTTTTAGGTGAAAAATCTGGAAATAGATTTAGAATGTATGCATTTTAGAAAAATATTTGATAAAATATTGACATGTCTGTAGGCAGCATGACACTTTCCAGTGAACTACTGACAGCTGGAGAGCATCATCAACCCAGTTTGCATTCAGCTGTTTCAAATGGCATACATTCTCCACAAAATGGCATAGATAAATTTATCAATTTCTGCAGGATGTAAATTATAGATTCTGTTTAAGAATGTGTTAGGCATGCAAACTAAAAAGAAAAAAAATGAGCTGACAGTTGAAAACTTCTCAAATTATATTCTCTAAAATACTTGTTAAGCATTCCAATTTAGTAATTAATTTCAAATTACTGGATTAATTAGTATGGCAAAGGTAACAATATTGAAGAATAGCTTTTATGATATGTAAAATCTTAATAAATCTAATTTTATATTATATATTTAAGAGGTCATTCTCCACACTTTTTGTTGTCTGGCTAAATTATCATAGGAAAATATTGTTATCAATTTGCAGCATTTTTTTTTCACCAAATCCTGTGTCATTATGACAAAGATTACTTGTTTTTCACCAAAATCCTTTCTCCACTCATTCCATAAAGACAAAATAAATAAACAAAAACAAATGAACCTGTAGCTGCTAAACACACCACTGCTTAGCTAAACTATCAATTTTCGATTCTAGTCTTCCTTGTAGTTAGAAATGGTGAATAATTTTTGCTAATCGAATGGAAACCAAAGTGATATCTGTCACTTCCACGTCTGGATGTTACTTCCTTTCCTCTCCTTGCCAGTGGAACTGAGACATGGCAGTGACCCAATTTCAACCACTCAAATAACAATACCCTAGTACAAGGTTTGGCAAACTGCAGCCTATAGGTCAAATCTCTCCCTCTGCCTGTTCTTTTAAAAATTTTATTAGAACACATCCATGCCCAATCATGACATAGTCTATGGCTACTTTTCCAGCAAAACAACTGAGTTGAATAGCTGTACCAGATACCATATACCTTGGAAAGCCCAAACCGTCTACATTCTGTCTCTTGACAGAAAAAGTTTACAGACCCCTAACCCAGAGAATAGAACAACAGTATGGAAGCAGCCTGGGTCCCTGGATGAGCACAGTGATTGAGCAGAACTGTACCACTGTCTTGTACTCTTCCCTCCAGAAGTGTTAGATGAGAAATTTATTTTTTTTAAGCCACTACATTATTGGGTCTCCTAATTACCAGTAGTTTGATGTTTTCTGACATTAAGCCACTCCAGGAAGGATATGAACATTGGTAAGGAAATAATGTAATAGAAAACCAAAATATAAACCTAAATATCTAATCAACAGTGTCCTAACTCTGTAACATGACTCTACTTTATTTCTGGGGAATTTTCCTCTTTCAGAATAAATATCATAGAAACAAACATGCTATTTTACAAATTAGAATAAAGTACGTTGTTGGATTTTACAATAGACCTTTAAAGAAAGTCTCCTTGAATTTATAATTCATATGAAGGTAATATAATTAACTAGTGTCATGAGTATTATGTGTTCATGACCCAAATGTAGACTGTATACAATAATAAAAATTGTTTTAAAAAAGTCTATTTACATTGCTAGTCATGTTTGTTGCTTATTTGTGAACAATACAGTCTCTTATTAAATTAAGCAAAAATAATTTATTAATATTAATTTAGATAATCTCTAGGATGGAGAAACAGGCTCAGAAAGTCAGCAGGAGGAAAAAGAAGCTGATCAGCCAGAGCTATGACCAATTATCACTCACTTAACCTTTCTAGTGAAGATATCAGCTGCCAACCTTCAACACCAGACTCCATACCTTGCACCATAGGGAGTGTTTGAAATGGACACTGGATGCTATTAGCAATCATGCTACTATTTCTCATGAAAACTCCATGTTGCTGCTTCTACTAGGGGCAACATTTAGTCACAAATGCATTCTTTGGTTCCCGCTTCTTTGTATCACTAAATCCTGCATACAAGTCAAAGGTAAGGACCTCTGAAGATAAGTAATTTTTGTGTAATCTAGGTGAGAGAGGCAACCAGGGAAGTAAATATCCAGTCATTTTTGGTTTCCTATAATTAGAGTCAAATTCTCTCCTTGTGGACATAGAGATTCTCCCAGTAAAATGAGTCATATGTTGGGAAGCCAAAAAGAAAACGGAAGTATCCTAAATATCCACACTTTGGCTTCACAATGTCAGTATAAACCTTTCCTCCTATTGTTTCACTCCCCCCAGCTATATTCTTATTAACATAATTCAATTATCCTCAAACAATACAAAGTGTACCTCAAGGCTAATCAATTCCACATTCATCTTCAAGCCCACTATCTCTGGGTGATGGCCACTCCTTCTTTAGTTCTCTGCACTCAAACATGAAATAAAAAAATTCTCTACATAAATATATATTACATATATTGAAGAGATATGCATGTATAATACACATGAATCCATCTATATGATATATAATATGTACGATAATGCAGAAAAATAAGTATGATATACATATGTATATAATAAGAAAGAAAGAGAGAGTGGTATACGGCAAAGTACACGGTTCTCACTTCACTTTTCTTACTGCTACTGGTGCATAGTACTTGTGATTTCTCTCTTTTATGCATTACATTTTAACTTCAACTGTTTAGGGAAATGAATTTTTTCAGCCTGAGACACCTAAAACTTTGTCCCATGGGTTTTAAGCCATGGGTGACCTGCACATAAAGTTATATTGGTGGTCTTAAACTACACAGACAGTACACAAATGGTCCTATGTATATAGTTAAGATTTCTTAACTTTATGCCAGTGTGTTTGTTAATGAAGGGAACACTCTGGGCTCCCATTCCCTACTCCTTCCTTTTTTCTTTTCACAGCAGTAATCTTCTTCACTTGTCCCCCAACAGACACTACAACTTCCTATTTATTTTGAAAACAGATTGTTAATTGTAATCAAATGATCTATCCCACTTTGCCATCTTGGAGGCAAGATACATGTATATTGGCACTGAGAAAAACGATCTCATATACAGATCACTGATCTGAGCGTATTTTGAATTATGCTTAGTGTTGGCATCCTTATTCTTTAAGGCTAGGTGCTTTGGGGTAATGTATAGCAACACCAACAGATCTCTTTAATGATGCCTTCATTTGCTCTGAAATAAAATCCTAAATAGGAAGCAGTATATATGGGCTACCATGATATAATCAAAGGCATTCAATGCAACCACAGAGGCTTTCAATAATCCTGAAGAAAAGAAGGCAGGCATGGAAAGCAAAAATAAATTCAGAATAAATGCATATTTCCCTGAGGAACATCACTGTCTACTTTGTATTAGAAATGGTTCCAGTGTAATCAGCTGCTTTAGAAAACAGGCTGGTCACATGGTGTAAAATGCCAGATTAGGCTCATGACTGTTTCTACTGGAGGAAAATTGGTTCATATGAGAACTTCATGAGAGGAGGAACATGTTATTGAGGTTCTGTAATAACTGCCATCCTGCCATTAAATCCACACATGTATGAATTCTGCTCAGAGTCCTTTTCTGATTGTTCTTTCTAAAACACCATTTGTCAATGTTTAATATTTATCCCCTTACCCTGACAGCACACATAGCATTATCTGACATAATATTATATTTTTAGGTTCTTTATTTTATTCACTAAATTGTAAGTCAAGGATTTGCCTGATTTGTTTCCTTCTATATCCCCAGCACCTAAAATACTGCTTGGTACATTCAGACTCCCAAATAATCTTAATATTGGTTGAATGGTTGAACATAATCATTGAACAAACATGGTAGAAGATAGAAAAGAGTGTTGAATTAATATTCTATAAATTTGGATGATTTCTAAGAATCTTTTCATAAATTAGGTACTTTAATGATAATTCATAGGCCACCTATATTTTTGTGCTACAGATTATTAAAATGTCTTCCCCAATCTTTTTTTTAATTAACACATAATGTATTATTTGTTTCAGGGGTACAGCTCTGTGATTCATCAATCTTACACAACACCCAGCGCTTACCATAGCACATACCCTCCCCAATGTCCATCACCCAGCCACCCCATCCCTTCTCCGGCCTCCCCTCCAGCAACCCTCAGTTTGTTTCCTAAGGTTAATAAGAGTCTCTTATGCTTTGTCTCCCTCTCTGGTTTGGTCTTGTTTCATTTTCTCTTCTCTTCCCCTGTGATGTTCTGCCTTGTTTCTTAAATTCTGCATATTAGTGAGATCATATGATAATTGCCTTTCTCTGATTGACTTATTTCACTTAGCATAACACCCTCTAGTTCCATCCACGTCATTGCAAATGGCGAGATTTCATTTTTGATGGCTGTGTAATATTCCATTATATATATATAATGGAATATATATATATATATATATATATATATATATATCTCCATACACACACACACACACACACACACACACACACACACACACCCACACCACATTTATCCATTCATCTGTCAATAGACATCTGGGCTCTTTCCATAGTTTGACTATTGTGGACATTGCTGCTATAAACATTGAGGTGCAGGTGCCCCTTCAGATCACTGCATTTGTATCTTTGGGGTAAATCCAGTACTGCAATTGCTGAGTTGTAGGGTAGCTCTATTTTCAACTTTTTGAGGAACCTCCATACTGTTTTCCAGAGTGGCTGCACCAGCTTGCATTCCCACCAACAGTGTAGGAGGGTTCCCCTTTCTCCTCATCCTCACCAACATCTGTCATTTCCTGACTTGTTAATTTTAGCCATTCTGATTGGTGTGAGGTGGTATCTCATTGTGGTTTTGATTTGTATTTCCCTGATGCCAAGTCATGTTGAGCACTTTTTCATGTGTCTGCTGGCCACTTGGATGTCTTCTTTGCAGAAATATCTGTTCATGTCTTCTGCCCATTTCTTGATTTCCCCAATCTTGACACCGGTTCTTAACTATTGCTTCTTCAAAGCCCATAATCATCTAGCAAAAGAAAAAAAAAAAAGATAGCTTATAAGTAGATGCAGACATATTTCTTAGTCCTGCTCTTCTAGGCAAAGGGAAAGTAAGAGATATTCCCTAAGTTCTGCCTAGTGGAAAAATTCCTAATTGTTCTGAACCTTTTTCAGAAGATTTCAACATATTGGGGGGCACCTGGCTGGCTCAGTAGGTTAAAGCAGAAGGCTCATCTGCCTTCTGCTCAGGTCATGATCCCAGGGTACTGGAATCAAGCTCCATGTAGGGCTCCCTGCTCAGTGCGGAGTCTGCTTCTGCCTCTCCATGTGCCTTTCCCCTAGCTCATGCTCTCTCTCACTCTCCCAAATAAATACATAAAATCTTAAAAATATATAAAAAGAAGATTTCAGCATATTGGAAAGAGGCATCTGTGGGGCATAATAGGAATCAATGCTCTATCATCCTTTAGTTGACTTTACAAGTTTTTTTTTTCAAATCTATGAAAACTTTTGGCCCAACCTATAATAATAATAATAGATGAGAAAACATTTAGAATGAGAAAACAAATGGAATAATTCTACCTAAAAATGTCTTTTCCAACTATACTACCCAATTTAGGAACTTTGGAAATAAGCCTGGTATTATTATGGGGTCTTATTGGCATTACTTTGAATCACACTTCTTTCAAAATTCTTTTTAGTAACTTCTGCATGTGCACTCACAGTGGTGAGAAAAGGTTCCTTCTGGATCTGCAGGAATTAGTGTTAGCTCCCATAATTATGGATACATTTTAATATTTTGGTTTCCTTAGTTCACAGATACTCTAGTAATTATTCTTAGAAGCCTGGGAAGGCAACATTTACAACATACTGTAACAATGTTAATGCAGTATTATCATATCCCAGTTGTATACTATTTTTTTTAAATGTGGCTATCCAGGTATTCCAGCACCGTTTGTGGAAGAGGTAATCTCTGCCCCATTGTATTACCTTTGTTCCTTTGTCAAAGATTAGTTGACTACATTTATTTGAATATATGTAAGTATATTATTGGGCTCTCTAGTCTTTCCATTGAATTTTTTATTCTTTCACCAAACAATACTGTCTTGATAACTACAGCTTTATAGTGAATCTTGAAACTGGGTAGTTTCACTGTTCTTTGTTCTCTACCTTCGATATTGTGTTGGCTATTCTGGGTCTTTTGCCTCACCATGTAACTTTAGAATTGGTTTGTCAATATCTTCAAAAAAAAAAAAAAAACTTGCTGGGAATTTCTGTGACTGAATCTGTAGATCAAGTTGGTAAGAACTTACACCTTGAGAGTCATCCTATCCATGAACCATGGAATATCTCTGCATTTATTGAGTTCTTCAATTTTGTTCATCAGGGTTTTGTAGTTTCCCTCATACAGATCTTTTACATTGTTAAATTTATACCTAGCTATTTGGCGGGGAGGTGGGGAGTGCTAATATAAATGGTATTGTGTTTTTAATTTCAGATTCCACTTGTTCACTGCTGGTATATTAGGACTTAAGTATATTAACCTTGTATTCTACAACATTGCTATAATTGCTTTTCAGTTCCAAGAGTTCTTTTGTTGATTCTTTTGGAATTCCTACGTATAGGATCCTGTTATTTCTGAATAAAGATGGTTGTATTTCTTCCTTCCCAATGTGTTTATCTTTTATTCTTTTCTTGTCATACTGCATTATCTAAGACTTCCAGAACGATGTTGAAAAGGAGTGGTTAGAGGGAACAACCTTGCATTGTTACTGATCTTAGCAGAAAAAGTTCTAATTTCTCCCCAATTAAGTATGATATTAGCTACAATTTTTATATATTATTTTCCAAATTGTGGAAGTTCCCCTCTATTCTTGGTTTATTGAGTTTTTATCATGAATAGTCATGAAATTTTGTCACATGCTTTTTCTGCAACTATTGATATAATCATGTGATTTTTCCTTTTTAGCCTGTTGATGTGATGGATTAGTTTATTTGATTTTCTAGTGCTTAAACTGTCTTGCGTACTTGAACTAAATTCCACTTGTTGTGGTATATAATTCTCTTTATATTTCTTTGAATTTGATTTGCTAACATTTTGTTGAAGATTTTTACATCTATATTCATGAGAGATACTGGTTTGTAGTCTTCTTTCCTTTCATTGTCTTTGGTTTTTGTGTTAGGATAATGCTGGTTTCATAAAAGGAGTTATGAAGTATTCCTTCTGCTTCTATCTTCTGAAAGACATTGTGAAAAGTCAATATGATTTGTTCCTTAAATGTCTGGTAGAATTTTCCAGTGACTCAATCTGGGGTGGGCTTTCTTTTTACAAATAGAGTCTCAAAACCTGATAAAGAGAATTTTGTAGATCCATTCAAGGAAACTTAAGGTGCTTAAAAAAGATTGTACATATTAAATATATTCCCACACCCATATTTTCTCATACCTTGGGATTTTTTTTCCTCTATATAATATCAAGCAATATCTGAAACTTCAGGTCTATCATTATCCTGTCACTGTTGAATCAGAGTTTTATTTTTTATTTTTATTTTTTTTTCCTTTTTTAAAAATTTTATATTATGTTATGTTAATCACCATACATTACATCATTAGTTTTTGATGTAGTGTTCCATGATTCATTGTTTGTGTATAACACCCAGTGCTCCACTTAATACGTGCCTTCTTTAATACCCATCACCAGGCTAACACATCCCCCCCTCCTCTCTAGAACCCTCAGTTTGTTTCTCAGAGTCCATAGTCTCTCATGGTTCATCTCCCCCTCCGATTCCCCCCCACCTTCATTTTTCCCTTCCTACTATCCTCTTTTTTTTTTTTTAAACAGAGGTACAGGTCTGTGATTCAACAGTCTTACACACAAATCAGGGTTTTAGACAACCATTAAGGCAAATGAGGTCGGGCCCTTTCCACTAGGACTTGGTGCTATGAAAGAAATGTTTTAAATTTGGGGAGCCTGCAAAATAAAAGCAAAACAAAAGACAATATCCTCTAGAAAATTGAAGAGTATGAGAGACATCACAATATTCAGTTTGGCCAAGACACAAATAAAAATTACTCAACCTTAAAAAACAAACAGGCAAACAAACAAAACTACCACACACACAGGAAAACTGAAGAGTCACTGGCTCTGAGCCAAAGCCTATGTGTGATCTGTCAAGCCCAACCCTAGCCTATTACAAAGAATTTATCAGGAAGGTTTCATTGAGGAAAATTGTCCTCCTCACACTAAGCAAGTACACTACAGTCTCTGAAAGCACTTGTAATCAAGGACTCAGGAGCTGACAGCCCATGGTCTTACACAGTACTGCATTGTGAACCCAGGTGCCTCCATTCAGAAACCTCCTTAAATGTGTGAGTATATTGGGGGGAAAGCAAAGCCTGACCCAGGTGCCTCTACCAAGATCTCATGTGGAGGGGAAAGGTGGAAGCTTTGAAAACATCTTTACTCAGACTCAGTATTTTTTCACTCCGAGCTCTTCTCTTCCTCCTCCCAGGTATACAAAGAGCATGAGCCTTTCATTTGGACTCCCTCAGCAGTGAACAAATCCTCATGTCTGAGCTGATCCACCTGACCCTTACCTGATGCTGTTCTGTGGGGAAGAATGGAGCATGAGGGAGCCAGTGCATTTTCCCATTTGGTCTCTTGCTTACACTATCACAGTAAGTGATTAAAGACTTGACAGTTACCTTCATTTGGGCTTGTTTTACTGGCCACCTAGACACCTGGCAGCCCAGCTCTTTCCAGCTCAGCTCCTGATAATTCTCTAAGGAAAAGAGAACCGACAAATGCCAATCCTGTGATGACAAAAACTTCAATGTGGCTATTATCGAGTAACTGGAGACAGATGTAAATATTGAGATGAAAGGAAGGATAGGAGTTCTCAGCAGAGAAAAAGAAACTATAGAAAAAACAAAATGAAAATTTTTGAACTGAAAACTATAATATTCAAATAGCATATTTGCTAGATAAGCTTAATAGCCTATCCAAAGAGGGAAGCAATGGTGAACTTGAAGACTGAGGAATATAAATTATCCAGTCTTAAAAATGAAGAGAAGAAAAATTGGGAGGACAAACAAGAAAAATGGAGGATCAGACCAGACTAAAAAAACTAAAAAGGTCTAATATTTGCATCACTGGAGTCCTAGCTGGAGAGCAGAAAAATGGTTCAGAACAATAAAAGAGATAATGGCTCAAAACTTTGCAAATTAAAAAAAAAATACACATTCAAGAAGTTCAGAAAACCCTAAACAGAATAAACTGACCCAGATACATCATTTAAAAACTGCTAAAAATCAAAGATAAGAGAAAAAAAATGAAAGCAGACAAAAAATGATATAGTACATATAGAGGAGCTAATAGAATGACTACAGTTCCCTGCAGAAACTATGAAATGTAGCAATATCTTTAATTGGTTGTGGGTGGGGGGAGAAGTAGCAAAAGTAGCAATCAAGAATTATATATCCTTCAGGTATGAAAAGGTAAATAAATGATATTTTCAGGGGTGCCTGGGTGGCTCAGTTGTTTAAGCAACTGCCTTCTGCTCAGGTCATGATCCCTGAGTCCTGGGATCCAGCCCAGGCTCCCTGCTCAGCCTCCTTCTCCCTTTCCCTCTCCCCCTCACCCCTTCTTGTGTGTGCATGTGTGCTCTCTCTCTCAAATAAAATCTTTTTTAAAAAGTTATTTTCAGAAGCATAAAAACTAAAAGAATTTGTCAACGGCATACCTTCTCTCAAAGAAATACTAATCTAAATTCTTTGGGCTAAATAAAAATGATCAGAGGGAAAGTTGGAAATTCAGGATGAAAGCAACAGAAATGACAACTACATATGTAAACACAATATATTTCTACTATTAATTTTTTAAATATATATATTACTGGTGAAACAAAAGTTACAAAATTGTCTACTGCGTTTTCAGTGTATATAGATGTACTACATATGTCAACTATAACAATGTGGGGAGGATAAAGGGGCTTGTATGGTTGTAGGTTTATATATTTGTTTGCAGTGGTAAATATAAATTCCAGGTAGACAGTGAAGGATTAGATGTAACAATCTACAATAATCACACACACACACACACACACACACACAAAATACAAAGAGATAGAGCCTAAAATCCAATTGACAAATTAAAATTGAATACTAGAAAATATTTAAATAATCCAAATATGACAAGAAAGGGGAACAGAGGGACTGAAAAAAGTGGGGAGAGGGAAACAGTAAAAACTAATAAAATAATAGACCTAAATCCAACCATATCAGCAATTACATTAAATGGAAACAGTTTTACAGTTTCCTTTTTTTAAGATTTTATTTATGTATTTACTTGAGAGAGAGAGAGAGAGAGAGAGAGAGAGAGAATGCGTGATCCAGGGGAGGGGCAGAGAAGTAGATTCCCCACTGAGCAGGGACCCTGACTTGGGACTCGACCCCAGGACCCCGGAATCACGACCTGAGCCGAAGGCAGATGCTTAACCAACTGAGCCTCCCAGGTGCCCAGTTTTATAGTTTCTTATTAAGCATATATTTACAGTATGCTGTAGAAATCCCACTCCTAAGTATTTAACTGAGAGAAGTAAAAACTGTGTTCACAAAAACTTGTACGTAACTGTTAGTAGTTTTACTCATAATTGTCAAAAGCTGGAAACAAACCATGTGTCCTTCAACTGGTGAAGACATTTTAAAAAAATTGGTAATCCATATAATGAATAATACTCAGAATAGGAAGGAACTAAATATTGATAGATGCTAAGTTTATTTAGCATGACAAATATAAGCATAGCAAAATTTATTATGCTAAGTTAAGCGAGACTCAAAACCCTATGCATTGTATGATAACATTTATCTGACATTTTGGAAAAAGCAAGCCTATGGAAACAATGGACAGTCACCTTGAGTTGGGAGTGAGGGGATGGACTGATTATAAAGGAGAATTGTGAGGGATTTTTGGATGATATTAAAATTGATCTGTATCTTAAGTGAGGTGGTAGTTACATGACTGCATTTGTCAAAGCTTAATAAACTCTATACCATAATAAGTAAGTTTTACGTAAAGTAAAAACAATTATTAAAAAAAAAAACAGTGCCCTGCAGGAATATTCAATAAATGTTAGCTATAATTGTTATCATTATCCCCATTATAATAATGTTCTAATGTATTTAAATATGGAATGACATGTAGTCTAACCACATCTATAAATTGACCTCCATCTAAAATTATGTTCTTGGGGCACCAGGGTGGCTCAGTCATTAAGCGTCTGCCTTCGGCTCAGGTCATGATCCCAGGGTCCTGGGATGGAGCCCCACATCGGGCTCCCTGCTCAGTGGGAAGCCTGCTTCTCCCTCTCCCTCTCCCCCTGCTTGTGTTCCCTTTCTTGGGGTGTCTCCCTCTGTCAAATAAATAAATCTTTAAAAAAATAAAATAAATAAAATAAAATTATGTTCTTCTCTGCTCTCCATTCCCACATGTATTTGTTCAAATTTTGCTTATTTAAATGTCTTGAAATACTTTTGTGAGGCCAGCCATCTAGCTTTGTTCTTGACTTTATAATTTGACCACAGAGACTTGAGGTCCTGACTCTAGTTTTGTGTACAGAAGTAATGAGCAGTATTAGAAAAGGAAGGTTAGGAAGGGAGATTTTAGGAAAGAGGGAAAATGGCTTTTCTTCACATGCAATTTGCTTACATTAAGTTATTGCACAAACTTCAACAAATGCAAGAAACCATTCCCGAATAACAAGGTACCAGTTGTTGAGGTGAGGATCCCCTAAGGGGACTGGGAGGGGAATTACCAGAAGCCCGGATTCCAATTTTTAGTATCTCCCTTTATCTTTTATTAAGCACCCTCAATTTAATTTTTAAAACCTTGTGAGACTGTAAATCCTACTAAGATTGCAAATTGGCAACAAACCAATTCAGTCTTTTCATATGAAGTTTGGCTGCCTTGGCACTATGACTGAATGAGTTAAGAGAGTTATAGAAGTTCCTAGAATGTAATTTGTGCCTTGAGATTAAATTGTAGGTGTTCGATTTGTCTTTCTCTTTCTTCTGGTAATCTATAAATATTAGAGGCATCTAATCCACCTCCAATCCTTACACTCCCATCCTCTACAAATAGTTGTGTTATGACATTGTTATTGTTTTATTACTAGTTTTAATCAATGGCCACTTGATCTGTCAAAGTCTTTCCTTAATTGTGTCCTTTAATTCCAGATGACTATACATTATAATTTATTGTTTTATTATTGCATGCTATATGTTGCCAAATTCTAATTATGTAATACTTGCTGGATTTTTAATTGGTCTCAGTCCCAACTAGTGCCAAACAATCAATCTCATACTACCAATTAAAAAAAAAAATCTGTGTGCAACCAGCAACCATTCCTGGTACCTAAATCTCTATGTCAGCTTCAGAAATTTCAAGAAATGCGAGCTGATTCTGACTTGAAGCAGAAAAGTTGATTCTGATTTGAAGCAGGAAAAAAACAAATTCAATGAGTCTCTGAAAAATCTGGAGAAGCAGTCTGCCCTAATTTCCAGAGTTCAGAAAAAAAATTGGAAAATATGTACTAAATACCTAAAATTACAAAACACGGACAAATGAACAAATGTAGAAATGAGCAAATATTAGAAGACACCTACAGGTGAGTTTGGTCAAAATTGCAGTTTTGATCAAAGTCAAGGAAATATTTCAGTCTATTTCATAACTTCTATTACTAACACTCTCATGATAAAAGAACATCACTTTTGAGACTTTTTATCTAATAATGCTTTTTTTTAATTTTTTTAAAATATTCTATTCATTTATTTGACACAGAGAGAGAGCGAGAGAGGAACACAAGCAGGGGAAGTGGGAGAGGGAGAAACAGGCCTCCCACGGAGCAGGGAGCCTAACGCGGTGCTGGATCCCAGGACCCCGGGATAGTGACCCGAGCCGAAGGCAGACGCACAATGACTGAGCCACCCAGGAGCTCCCTAATAATGCTTTTTTAAGCACAATTTCATCTGCTTTTATTTTATATTCCATTTTATTTAAGCAGCCTTATAAAGCTGTTTTATTTTTTAAAAAAATTAACATAGCTGAAAGAGTATTTGTGGGTAAGAGATAGGGTCCCAGAAATGACATTCAAATTCTATTTATTTATTTATTTATTTATTTATTGCTCATATGAGTGGAGGAGGGGCAGAAGGAGCAGGAAAGAATCTTAAGCAGGCTTCATGCCCAGCGCAGCCACAGAGGCGGAGCTCCATCTCATGATCCTGAGATCGTGACCTGAGCTGAAATCAAGAGTGGGATGATGCTCAACTGACTGAGCCACCCAGGTGCCCCAATGATTTTCAAATTTTAAATACTGGTAATATTTGATTACAAAAGAGTTGAAATATTCGACTAGTTTATTTCACATACACATATTATTATAATAAAATCTTAGCTGTTATAAAAGCAAAAATAGAAATCCAAAGGGTATAAATACTGCAGTGAAAAGAGAAGTACTTTTTGTCCCTAAGGTGTTAGGATGCTTACTAAAAAGATTACTCTTAAGCTGGAACAAGTAGTTAGCAATATGGTAGTAGTTAAGAACATAGATTCTGGAAATTTACTTTGGGTGCAAATATTAATTCTGCCACTGTTATGGACTGAATATTTGTATCCCTCCAAAATTCATCCTGCCTCTGCAATAGGAAACTATTAGGAGTTGTGGCCTTTAGGAGGTGATTAGGTCATGAAGGTAGAGCTCTCATAAATAGGATCAGCATCCTCATAAAGGAGACCCCAGAGAGCTTTCTTGCCCCTTCTGCCATCTGCGGACATAATAAGAAGGCCATCTATGAACCAGGAACAGTCAGCGTGCACCTTAACCTTGGACTTCCCAGCCGCCAGAACTACGAGAAATAAATGTTTAGAACTGCCCCCCCATCTATAGTATTTTTACTGTAGCGGCCCAAACAGACTAAGACAGCCACTAACCGACTGATTTAACAAACATAAAGCCCATAGAGTAATGTAGAATCGAGTTAGGGGCAAACAGTTCTCATGACATAGAAGAGGAACTTGTGTTTTGGCATGTGGACAATGGAGAAGGGATACTGTGAGCCATATCACAAACAGGAAAATGCAGACCGTTTGAACAATAGGAATCATTGCTGTTTTGCTGGAATGAAGTAAGAAATTTTAGTAATAAACCTGGGAGTACAGGGAATATAGGGAGGATGTTGACAATCAGAAGGGATTAATTTTATGTGCAAGGAGAGCTAGTGAAGGTATTTAAGCTTGCAAATTACATGGTGTTAGTAGTAGTGATTGTCATGGGACTGTTAGCCTTATTTTAAAAAAATACATGGTAATTACAAAATAAATGTTTTTTTCAGTCATATGTATCTAACATACAGGGTACCCTGGAAATCAAACTGCAAAATCACAAATAGGGGTAAATTGTAAACTTTTTCTTAATATCAAAATCTCTAGCTCAGGAAGAAGTAATTCAACTTTCTGACAAAACAAAATGCAAAGATGCCAAATATAAAAATATATACAATACCCAAATGCTTACAATCTGTAAAATTCTAAAAAAGTTGGTATCATTTCAAGGAACATAGAATACCTAGCCTTTAGGAAATTGCAGGCTTACAGACAAGGAGATAATGAGTTATTTGAGACAAGTATAAAAAATTAGAAAATAATATAATCTTTTAACAACAGATCTTTTAAAATTAACTGATTAAACTTAAAAGACTATTTATTGAATGTCATTTTAAAATTAATAATTGAATGTTTTTCCATATCCTGAAGGAGGACTAGGTCCACATTAACTATAGTCAATAGGAACATCTATTATTTATTAGTCATATTGGATGTTCCAATCACTTGGCAGCCTTCAGGCATATTTCTAATGGAAAGAAGGATACTATAGGATTGCAAAACAGTCTTAATTTGCAGATTTAAGTATAGAAATTCAAAGCTAAGTTGCCTACAAAGACAATGGTTTTATTTGCATATTCATCTAAGTACCACTTAAAGTAGACCTTTAAAAAAATAAGTTTATTTCTGTGTTATTCTGTTCATATAGCCACATTTAACAATAACTAATATTAGGACCAATTACATCCTGAATGTCAGTCACCTGGGAAAGCTGTAAGTTATAGGCCTGCAGGGTAAGTGTCAAGTGAATGTGTTTGGAATGTAGCCATTATCTGATTAGCAAATCTGGTTTCAGCATATTCAACTGCCAGGCATATGTAATTTTCCCTGGATTCCTAAAACACAATGGTAGAAAGAAAATAGGGTATTCTACAAATCCTAGACAGCTAAGGCAGTGGGGGTAAGGATCAATTCCAATTAATAAACACTAGATACCTAAAATTGTTGAAATCAATGGACTAAATTTTGTCAAATCCTTTTATAAAATCTCCTTTACAGCTGCGTCAGCTCTATATTTAATTTTTTAATTTTTTCAAATATATTGACCATATTTATGATCAGATACTTGCTGTACTTAGATTGCAGACTATTTATATGTCTTCTCTCCTTAACTGGATTTTTAAAATGCTTGTCAGTTAGGTCATCTATTACTATTATATGTCTTCAATGTTTCCTTTTGCCTTGTGCAATGCAACATATAAAGTAGATATTAAAAGAATTCTTAAATGAATTAGTGGATAAAGTAATAGATTTCTAATTCTTGAAAGTATGAAACATACTTGCACAATAGACAACTTCATGAAAAACACCCAGAAACTTTTGTGGACTCAGAAAATGAGAATAGGATTTTTGATGCATTGAAGGGATGTATATTAATAGGCTTTTTACAGGAACCAAGGTAAGACCTATGAATAAGATCGGTGTTGTCCAAAAGTGACACTATTAATTTGGCCGAGAAAGCTTGATAGGCTTGAAGCAAGCAGTAAATGATTCGCTCTTTCCTACTGACGGAAATTACTGACAGTAATAATAAGAAATATTAAATATTAACTCTAGGAGTCAAGATTTAACTATTCATATGCTGTATTGCAAAATGATCTTTGGTGCAGTATCTTTATGAACATGTTAGAAGTGTAAAAAGATTGCTGTCACCCCATGAAAATACTGTGTGAAGGGTAATTTAGTTATTTATGGATTATTCTAAACTCTGAATCCCTAAATGGTAATCTAATTCCCGACATTAAATTCTCTAATGAATTCTACACAGTTTTATAACTTTTCAAAAAGCTAGTGAATTTGTATTCTTGTATTTATGGCTTAAAAAAACAGAATAATTCACAAAATGTATCTAGTATGTCCATAATGTTTTTATACAGAAACACTTTCATTATTTTTGCATAATGCAACATTCATAAATAGCACTTGTTAGGGTGCTTCACAAATATCTTTTTTCAGTTTTTCCTTAGAAGGAGGAGAAGGATGTAAAAGAGGAGGAAGTGTAACAGCGGTGGCATTTCTAGGACTTCACTCCTCCATGGCCACTGAAAAAGTGGTTGCTGACCTGAAGTCATGGTTGGGCCCATGAAATACGCACATCTTGAAACATAATGTGCACCCTAAAATATAAATTCACATTTTAGCAGTACAATACTTTCCTCGAATTCTCCCTCATTTTAAATGAGAAAGTAAATTAAATTTTTGTAGTCTTCTATTTACCCCAACTGAAAGATCTTTTCTTTTTCTTCCTTTTTTTATTATTATTTTTTTTTTAAATTTTGTTTATTTATTTGAGAGAGAGAGAATGAGAGATAGAGAGCACGAGAGGGAAGAGGGTCAGAGGGAGAAGCAGACTCCCCACTGAGCGGGGAGCCTGATGCGGGACTCGATCCCGGGACTCCAGGATCATGACCTGAGCCGAAGGCAGTCGCTTAACCAACTGAGCCACCCAGGCGCCCTCCTTTTTTTATTATTATGTTATGTTAATCACCATACATTACATCATTAGTTTTTGATGTAGTGTTCCATGATTCATTGTTTGCGTATAACACCCAGTGCTCCATGCAGAACGTGCCCTGCTTAATGGCCATCACCAGGCTAACCCATCCCCCCAGCCCCCTCCCCTCTAGGGATGGGGTGGCTGGGTGATAGACACTGGGGAGGGTATGTGCTATGGTGAGCGCTGTGAATTGTGCAAGACTGTTGAATCACAAATCTGTACCTTTCAAACAAATAATACATTATATGTTTAAAAAAAAAGAAGAAGAAGAGGGCGCCTGGGTGGCTCAGATGGTTAAGCATCTGCCTTCGGCTCAGGTCATGATCCCAGGGTCCTGGGATTGAGTCCTGCATCGGGCTCCCTGCTCCTTGGGAGCCTGCTTCTCCCTCTGCTTCTCTCTCTCTCTCTCTCCCTCTCTCTCTCCCTCTGTCTCTCATAAATAAATAAAAATAAAATCTTAAATAAAAAGAAGAAAATAGCAGGAGGGGCAGAACGAAGGGGGGGAAATTGGAGGGGAAGATAAAGCATGAGAGACAATGGACTCTGAAAGATCTTTCCAAATTAAATTATATCCAAATTTTTCTATTTTTCTCCAATCTATCCTTTAAATATTGTAAGGTAACAAAGCCCATACCTATGACTATGTCAGGAGTACCTTTGTGATTACAAAAGCTACTTCTCAGTGGTAAAAGAGGTTAGCTACCCCTAATGTACAATATAACACATTTGTTTTAAGTATCTATATAATCAAAACACCTTCATTATATATATATGTTATATATATATGTTATATACATATATATGAAAACTAGCAAATAAGAACATTCATAGAAGAAAACTAAGCTAAATATGAGAATGATCAGTTGATGAGTTAGGAAAAATCTAAATTCAACCTTAACAAGCCTATCCATGACTCTTCTCAGGTCCCAAAGGTAATATCTGTAAATTAATTCTGCCAAGATTCTAGCACTTGATAAGAAGTATACAGCTTTACCTCAGGAGGAAATAGACATAGGAACATGGATTTTAAAAAAGTATCATTCAGGGACACCTGGGTGGCTCAGCTGGTTAAGCTTCGGCTTTAAGCTCAGGTCATGATCCCAGAGTCCTGGGATGGAGTCCCAGTGGGGACTTGCTCAGTGAGGATGCTGCTCCTCCCTTGCTCAGTGGGGAGCCTGCTTGCTCAGTAGGGAGCCTGCTTCTCCCCCTGCTTGTGCTCTCTCTCTGACAAATAAATAAATAAAATCTTTAAAAAAAATCATTCAAAGGACTGAGCACAGCTTAAATCTGAATAACAGCATTTTATTCATATTTTATAATAGAAAAAAAAGGTTTTAAGAAGAAACCTCAAAAATTATCCTGCTTTTTCTTCTATCAGTAGACCTGGCATGTCACAAATAAGTATTTTTAGAAGATGAAACTGGCCTAATTTCTCAATTAAAAAAAAAGGGAAGGAAATTTACCAGAGAAATCTTATCATATACTTAACCTTTTCATAGTTAATATAATATGCCTTCATATATTATGAAATCATATTTATGATTTTATTTAAACAAAGAAATATGCATCTATCTCTTTTTTCTCATAGAGGTAAATGACTTATACATCACCTTTATTAATTAAACTCAGTTTAATTCCTGCTCAACCAACATATTTTTAGAGTTCCCTTCAATTTTTTGTGCCCTGCCTGGGTGGTACATGAAAGGTTCCCAGAGCAGTGATCTCCTCACTTTACTGTTTAAAAATTAAGTTACTTTTGAATATATCTTTAGTTATTTATAAATTATATGACTATATTATATTAATATATAACATACATAATAGAGCTAGATAATACTGAAAAGAATAATGGGATGAGACAAAAATAAATGTGATAAAGTTCTATTATTTTCTTCTCATACCAACATTGAAAAGCCCCATTGGGTGCACATATTTGAGAGTAAATAGGTCATGAATATTCATGTATTTAAGGATGCCTTAAATCATCTTTCCTTCGTTCTTTTTCCATAATTGATGATGCCACCCTATTCAGAAATTAAATTTCAAAATATAGACATCATTACTCTCTTTCAAATCTGACCAATTTTCTACATATCTTCTTATGTTGCCCAGGCCCAAAACTAGTAATAATCTTTTAAATAGTATCCTGTCAGTGGTCAGAGTAACCTAAAAAAATTAAAATAGACCTTAATTTTATTTTACAAATCAATGTTTAATAGATATAGATAACTGAGTAATTTGTACCACATAATATTTTTAACAGCTCACTTTTTCTTCTTTTTTTTAATTTTCACATTTTCATTCATTATAATCACATCCTATTAAGGAAATAATTTTAATATTCTTTTTATATTCACATTGAACTGTGTGAATTTCATTTTTTGAAAATTGGGATAAACATCTTTTTAGTGGTTAAATGTGAATTGCATCTCTAATTCTTAAAAAGGAATATAAAGGTAAATTAAAAGCAGAGTGAAAAATAGTCTCAAATATATTTTCCCCATGCATTCACTGTATCTTAAATAATTTGCATTATATGTATAAATTTTTATTTTATATGTTAAGCTATATTAAGTACATATGTTATGTTTTGAAATCAAAGTAACTTATTGGCCAAAATTCTAGGTCATTTGGATTGACAACACTTTCCTGATAAACGTGTCTGTTTTTTGTTGTTGCTGCTCTTTTAGGAACCAAAATTTATTCACATATTAAGTTTTTAAAAGATATCTACATAACACCTTTAATCTATGACTCAAAGCGTATTATAAGCATTAACAGAGGCTGAGGACAAGTGAAATTTAAGGCAAATATTACTCAACACACTGTATAGTTAGATTAGTATGAGTAAGCCCTAAGTATAATTATTAATGACCAGTATCAATCCTCATTCATAAGTTACATGTTTCTTATTTCCACACCTGTAAATTCATGAATTCCAAGCAAATTTGACAAGTAAACATTCTAATATTGACCCAATTATTAATCTTCTCAATGTATGTTCAGGATTTAAATAATAAAAAATCAATTATTTAATGATTAACTCCTCCCCCCAATGGCTTTGTCCTTTGCCACTTCCTGTTACTGTCTTGCAATAATGAAAATACAAAATATGTATTTAGCTCTTACATACAATATGTTAGTTTGTGAGGGCCACAGAATTATTGAATGTTCATATTTGAAGGATATTTGGAATGGAATAACTGCGCAAACAAAGTGTCTGGTGAGAGAAAATGATGCAGTGGCAACAACTGTTCTTTTTAATTATAATCCTGAATTTACAACTTCATAATATTTATATATATATATGTATATATAAAGAAAATGTCTCTTAAAATATTTGAGAGAGAGAGAATCAAATGTAAAGCAAACAGGAAAGTGAATGACAGTAAGGCAAGTAAGAAAAAGGTACAGTTAAGTCTTTTTACTTTATTTCAATTTAGAAAGTGTAAATTTATGAAATTAATTATAAGCTAGAATTTTACCTACTTGGAAAGTATTTTTAAAGTGCACTTTTTCAATGTCCTTTTTATTGTTGCACCTGATAAAGCACATGGGAGAATAATTATATTTTATACCAATATATCTATTAAGAACTTCCTCCTTGAGGTGCCTGGGTGGCATAGTTGGTTGGGCAAAAGACTCTTGGTTTCTACTCAGGTCATGATCTCAGTGTCATGAGATCAAGCCCTGCCTTGGGCTCTGCGCTCTGCACAGTCTGCTTGAGATTCTCTCTCCCTCTCCCTCTGCCTCTCCTACTCATGCTCTCTCTCTAAAATAAATAAATCTTAAAAAAAAAGAACTCCCTCTTTACAGAGTCTTTATGAACTCTTGCTCTTACCATTACCTTTCTTTGAACTATCTTTCTTTACCTCCCATGTTACTATTAAAAAATACTATTATACAGGCATACCCAGGAGATATTACAGGTTAAGTTCCAGACCACCACAATAAAGTGAGTATCACAATAATGTGAGTCTAAAAAATAATGGTTTCCCAGTGCATATAAGATATGTTTACACTATAGTCTGTTAAGTGTATAATAGTACATGTCCAAAAATGTATATACCTTAATTAAAAATACTTTATTGCTAAAGATTGCTAACCATCATCTGAGCTTTCAGGGAGTTACAATCCTTTTGCTGGTAGAGGGTCTTGCCTCAGTGTTGATGGCTGCTGACTGATTAGGGTGGTGGTTGCTGAAGGCTGGGGTGGCTATGTCAGTTTCTTATAATATGACAAAAATAAAGTTTGCCATATCAATTGACTTTTCCTTTCACAAATGACTACTCTGTAACATCATTATTTAATAGTTTTACCCACAGCAGAACTTCTTTCAAAATTAGAGTCCATCCTCTCAAACCCTAATGTTGCTTTACAAACTTAAGTTTATACAATATTTCAATCCTTTGTTATTTTAACAATCTTCACAGCTTCTTCACCAAGAGTAGATTTTACTTCAAGAAACCAATATCTTGGCTCATCCATAAGAAGCGACTCCTCATCTGTTCAAATTTTATCATGAGATTAAGCAATTCAGTCATATCTTCAGGCTCTATTTCCTCTGCCCAAGTCTTGCAACCTTCAAAGTCATCCATAAGGATTGGAATCAGCTTCTTCCAAATTCCTGTTAATGTTGATATTTTGACCTCTTCTCATGAATCACAAATATTCTTAATGACATCTAGGATGGGGAATCCTTTTCAGAAGGTTCTCAATTTACTTTGCCTAGATCGGTCAGAGGAATCACTGTCTATGACAGCTATAGCCTTGCAAAATATATTTCTTTAATCTTCATTTTTTAAAGATTTTATTTATTTATTTGCAAGAAAGAGAGACAGAGCAAGTAAGAGCACAAGTGGGGAGAGAGGGAGAGGGAGAGGGAGAAGCAGACTCCCCACTGAGCAGGGAGTCCTACCCAGGGCTTGATCCCAAGACCCCAGGATCATGACCTGACCAGAAGGCAAACACCCAACCTACTGAGCCATCCAGGCACCCCACAAAATGTATTTCTTAAATAAAGACTTAAAAGTCAAATCACTCCTTGATCCAAAGGCTGCAGAATGGATCTTGCATTAGCAGCCATGAAAACAACATTAATCTCATTGTATATCATCAGAGCTCTTGGGTAACCAGATGCATTATCAATTGGCAAGTAGTATTTTGAAAAATATCTTTTTTTTTTCCTGAACAGTAAGTCTTAACAGTGGGCTTAAAATATTCAGTAAGCCACATTTTAAACAGATGTGCTGTCATCCAGGCTTTGTTGTTCCACATATAAAGCACAGACAGAGTAGATTTAAGGGCCCTAGTTTTTGGTTATGTTTGTTTGTTTATGTTTTTTGAATAGTAAATGAGCATTGACTTCAACTTAAATTACCACCTGCATTAGCACCTAACAAGAGAGTCAGCCTGTCCTTGGAGGTTGAGGCCAAGCACTGACTTCTCCTCTCTAACTATGAGTCTTAGATGACATGTTCTTCCAATAGAAGGCTGTTTTATCTACATTGAAAGTCAGTTGTTTAATGTAGCTGTCTTTATTAATTATCTTAAGCTGAACAACTTGCTGCAGTTTCCACATTGGCACTTCCTGCTTCACCTTGCACTTTTATGTTATGGAGATGGTTTCCTTCCTTAAACTTCATGAACTGACCTCTCTTAGCTTCCAACTTTTGTTCTCCAGCTTCCTTACCTCTCTCAGCCCTCAGAGAATTGAAAAGAGTTAGGGCCTTGCTCTGGATTAGGCTTTGGCTGACAGGAATGTTGTGGCTGGTTTGATCTTCTGTCCAGACCACTAAACTCTCTCCATACCAGCAATAAGGCTGTTTTGCTTTCTTATCATTCATGTGTTCACTGCAGTAGCACTTTTTAATTTCCTTAAAGAACTTTTTTTTTTTTTTTGTATTCACTAATTCGGCTAACTGGTGCAAGAGGCCTAGCTTTTAGCCTATTTTGGCTGTTCAAATGCTTTCCTTACTAAGCTTAAACATTTCTAGCTTTTATCTTAAGGTGAGAAACATGTAACTCTTCCATTCACATGAACAATTAGAGACCATTTTGTTTTAATTGGTCTAATTTCAATATTGTTGTATTTCATGGAATAGGGAGGTCTGAGGAGGATGAGAGAGATGGTGGAATGGCTGGTCAGTGGAGCAGTCAGAACACACAATGTTTATCTGTTAAGGTCACCATCTCATATGAACACGGTCTATGGTGCCCCCAAACAATTACAATGGTAACATCAAAAATCACTGATCACAGATCACCATAACAGAATAGTAATGAAAAAGCTCGAAGTATTGTATAAATTCATACATTTTGCCTGTAATTTAAACAAATATTGGAACTGTATTTCTGCTTATTTAATATGTAAGCAATTTGTATGGCGCAACATGGGTAATATATAGAAGGTATGATGTTATTTTGTTAAGAAGAATGACTATATGTTTATGGGTTGTATTTTTCATTTACCTTACTTTGTTTCAAAAGTATCATGACAACGACCTAAAACAAAAAAAAAAAAAAAGGAGAAGGGATTTCAGCATTTGCCATTATTACTACAAGAACGCAGAAGAAAAGCTAATGAGAAGCTGGGATAAAAAACTGCCTTCCTGGTCCTGAATATGGGATTGGTTTCTTGTGTGTGGTAACAGTACATAAAGCATTTTTATTTCTTGCACTGTGCTGAAAGGAACACTGCATAAAAACATGTTTGCTTCTAATATGCAGTGTTCTTCAGCATTAATATCTAAATATTCAGTCATAGTTCAACATGGAAATGGGTTACCCAAGAAAGTATAGAGACTAATATGTTTTTATAATAGTGTAAAGATTATTTTTTATATATTGAATTATTAATGTGAATAATTATAGGAGTTGATGAGAAGAGAATTATAAAAAGATTTATGAGATTAAATTATCCTTTTTTCTTATTTAATTTAAAGATGGTATTATGTTTTTGTTTTCAAAATATAATAAGGCATCATAGTTATTAAATTATACATGGTTTAAAAACCAAAAACTTATCTAATGAGTTAGAACTAGTCAAGCCCATAATAATTATGCTGTTAATCACAACTAAGTTATCAAGAATATAGTTTGATTTCCATGAACGTATATGTGCACATTTCAATCCTGCACTTTAGAAAAAGTCAAAACATTCTTCCAATGATGGACCTTTAAATACTGAAGAGCTAACTATATCCTCCTTATACTTGCTTGTTTCATTCTAAGCATTCACATATTCTTCTGTAATTACTTAAGTGTCATATACTTTAGATACTGAATTTTTATATTTCTTCACCTAAGTCCCCTAGTTAATCAGGGCAACACTTAAAATGGGTTATCTAGGATTGACTGTGGTAACTCAAATGTGCTCGCCCCATCCAGAATACACTGAAATTATTACTGTTCTTGCCTCCTATACTGTATCAGACACTGTTCACTGACTGTTTAACCTTCACTCACTACTTTAAATTGCTAAGAACGCTTACTTTACTAATAGTATCCCTCACATAAAATGCACTGCAAGGGGTAAATCCTAAACCAATTATAGTGGTCCCATCCAGTGGTGTGCTGAGAAATGCTTAATAATCATCTCTGTAGACTAAAGGAGAGAAAAGAGAGAGAGAGGGGAAGAGAACTCTGATTTTAGTGACTGGTTATTTTAATGTAAATATCCCCACCATGGAGTATTCTAAGCTACTAACATGATGTCACTGAATATGGAGTTAGAAACTGATACCTACAATCAGTCTCATGAACTGGCTCAAGCCATGCCACTTGATCTCATCTCAGACTGGAGCTGGTTCTACGTGAGAACCTGGTTTTGATTTACATGTGTATTTCAGCATTAACTAATAAAATGTGAAATAAGGTTCTCTTTAACTACCATGTAATCCCACTCAACTTCCCAGAAATAGCTAAAGTAAACTGTTCCATGTTTACCCATCCAGGTCATTATGAAGATGGGTAAGATAGAAATTGATTTACATTTAAAACATGTATACTCATAATTATGTGGCCTTCCGTAATGGAGATCTATTCATATTCAATTAATAGCTATTCATATTGTCCCATAAACATGATTTCTTACATTAACAATACATCTTGAATACTGAAAATTCTTCCATAATTGTCAATCTGATGTTTACATTTAATCTTTAAAAATTTGCTTGACTTCAAAGATCTTATTTTTATTGTCCATAAATCTTAATTTATCTTTATCTTTTTATAAAAAAATAACTGTGCATATTTGCCTCCTATTTGCCATTGAGGGTCTTGCTTTTTTTCAGTTAAGTTGTAAACAGGTTTGGCATATAAAGGATATAAGCCCTCCAATATATAGAGCAAATATTTTTGCCCAGTTTATCTTTTTTTAAAAAGCTACAATAGTTAAAAAAAAAAAAGCTGCAACAGTTAAATGTTGCAATTTTTTTCTTCTTAGGTGTCTAACCTTTATGGACCTGCTTCTAGCATGAAAGAAGTTCTACACACTAAAATAATAAAAATAGTCACATGTATCCCCTAGCAATTTTATAAATATTTATACTTGTACAGTTTGAATAGTTATGTGAAATGAACATTCTCACCGCATGGTCTCTACACAGGGAGGGGATAGGGAAGTGCTGAGAGGCGGAATGAGGCACAAACTTGAGGTAGGAATAGGGGTATCTCCTGAGTTTGCACTTGCTTTATTCCATCTTGAGTTGTCCTTTGCATCTAATGGTAACTCATGTTAGCTGTATCAAGCTGGCTGCGACAAAAATGCTCTCTTTCATTCAAGTGTGTTTAGGACCTGACATTCAGAAATGTACAGGGGAGGCTGGGAAACAAGGGAAATAAATTTCCCCTTCTTCATAGTTTTTGCACAAGCTTAATTTTGAATTGCATTTTTAGGTGGAGATTCCCCAGCAGTAATTGTTTTCTCCACGGGAAGGTGATCTCAAGAACATTTTTTTCTGTCTATTTAAAGATGTTATCATTGCTGTTTTTCTCACTCAGTCAGCACACACCATTTATTCTTAGTATTAGAGCTTGGGAAAGAGCCTAAAACCCACTCTGCTAACCTCAGGCTGACTTTGTGCTTTTACTCCAAATTAAACCACCACATCTACTTACTGCACAAAGGCATAATCAGTGATGGCTGCTGCTTCTCCAATAACAATGTCATGGTTATACTTTTCCAAAATAAAATCTCTACCTTCCTTTGCCTTCAGCTGTTGCCATTGTTTGAGTTTATTGATTCTTCTTCAGTTGTTCATATAAAGTGCTGTTTTGGCATAATGCCTAGTGATCTAATTGCTGTTATTAACTCCTCAAATTCCCTCTCTTAGTTTTTCTTCTTAACACATTCATCTAAAAACAAGGAAGAGGAAAAGGAAACTTCTATGAATATCTAAATACTTTTCTACACCTACCTTTGGCTTGAAGTAAAAATGTCCATTGTGAAGAACTGCCATAAAAAAACAATCAAATGTATACTTAAAAAAAAAAAAGGCTATAGCTCTTTTACCTTCTTATAGCACAGCGTATCTTTTTAATGCCCTTCTAGTTTCATGAAAGCCTGCTTCTTCTTACAGAATAAATAAATGTGATATAAAAAAAATTACAGAGGCACCTGGGTGGCTCAGTTGGTTAAGCATCCAACTCTTGATCTCAGCTCAGGTCTTGATCTCAGGGTTGTGAGTTCAAGCCCTGCATTGGGCTCTACACTGGGTGTGGAGCCTCCTAAAAAAATTACACAAGGGTGCTTATAATTTATATAAGTGTATGTAAATTTATTGTCTTCAAATAAATATATTCATAAAATGATTAACAAAGACAGGTTCTCTTGAATCAACTCCCATCTGTGCTTAAAATGACCTTTAAACTCTGAGAGAAGTGCCCTTTTGCCCACCATGTATGTGCTTCTATTTTCATTTTGAATAAAATCTCTTCCAATAGGCCTTTTCTGACTGATCCACTGAACGGTGTTTTCTATTTATACTTAGTACTGATGACATACAGAATCAGTATCGTTGGCATAGTCAACACAACATAATACTTTTTGAGCACCTACTCTTTGCCAGACACACCTCTAGGCACTGGATCATATATGTAGAATGGACATAGGTCACAAGATCTCCCTCACACTACTTGGTGCTATAAGCTCTTGTTAAAGCTTAAAATTTAACTTTTTTTTTTTTTTCCTGTAGGAATATCTATCTTCCCTAAAGAGATACTATGACTTCCCATTCTTTTAGATGTTACAAAAGGCACCAGAGAGACTGGGGTCCCCAGGGTTGAAACAATATCTATTCTTCTTAATTTCCTAACACCTACCATAGTGCTTAATATATAGATAAACATTCAATAAATGTTACTAACACAGGTTTGCTTGTATGCTATAAATGCTCCCTACCTCAATCACATAAAAGAACAATTTGTGCATGTCTTTGTAAGCATGTCCTTGGAGATCTTTTAAATAAAGCTTCAATGGTTTGCAGCAGGAAAATGTGATCAAGCCAGTAAATAGGTTCATGAAAATGTGATATAAGGGTGTTGCAAAATGAAGGATCAAAACAGGAGTGAAGTCAGTAGGCAAAGAGATCAAACCAAAGAACTGAGAACACAGCAAGCCAAAATAAATGGGCTAATCAGTGTTTTGAGGCTACAAGAACTGGTAGAAAAATACTGGTTCAGACTTAGCAGCAGGATTAGGTCCTAACAGAATTAAACTCATGGCAATCATAAATGTCAGCCTGTGCTTGATGTTACCTATATTAATCCTAACCCATCTGCCTCTCATTCTTCCTCCCAAGTTCCTATTTATTTATCAGAAATCAAATGGAATAGAGAAAAGTAATTTGAGGATATTTAATTACAATGTGATATTTACATTAAGAATTTCTTCCAGGGCGCCTGGGTGGCTCAGTTGGTTAATCAACTGCCTTAGGCTCAGGTCATGATCCTGGAGTCCCAGGATCGAGTCCCGCATCGGGCTCCCTGCTCAGCAGGGAGTCTGCTTCTCCCTCTGACCCTCCCCCCTCTCATGTGCTCTCTCTCTCTCTCTCTCTCTCACTGTCTCTCAAATAAATAAATAAAATCTTTAAAAAAAAAAAAGAATTTCTTCCAGAGTTCAAGGAACTCCATGGGAAGTCAGTGTTTGATTCTCCAGTTCACTGCTGCATCCTGCTATACAGAGCTAGCCCTAGAAACAAACTGGAGATGACATTGTACGTAGAGTGAGAAGTAACTAAGGGAAAGCTGAAAGAAGTAGAGAAGTAAAGATTTGCTGTTCCTCATCTCTGCCAACAAAAAGGAGTTGGGCTCTATTTATTGCATCTTTCATGTAATCTTTTTCTGTCCTTGTGCAGAACACACAGTGTTAGTTTACTTATAAACGTATTATTCCCTTAATATGAGAACCAGGTATACCAAAAAGACTTAGAACAATGGTTGAAATGAGGGCCTTGCTGAAATTTTCTTTCTGCCTCCAGCTCTAAAATGCAATTAATGTTCTTAAAGCTTCTAGTAGGCTCTGCTGACAGCCATGGTATCGACTTCAAAATGAGGAAAATTAAACCTGCCAGTAAGTTTGCATATACTAAGCTATCCAGTAGAGATTATCTATGGAAAATCTTTGTATTAATATTATTTTCAAACATAATACCAGGGGAAAATGCATAACAAATATGTTACACAGCATACAAATAAGTATAGTTAAGAATATGGAGCACAGGGGTGCCTGTGTGGTTCAGTCGGTTAAGCATCTGCCCTCAGCTCAGGTCATGATCCCAGGTTCCTGGGATCAAGTCCCTCATCAGGCTCCTTGCCCAGTGGGTAGCCTGCTTCTCCCGCAGCCTGCTGCTACCCCTGCTTGTGCTCTCTCTCACTCTCTCTCTCTGACAAATAAATAAAATCTAAAAAAAAAAATGTGGAGCACACAGAATTTCTCTATCATTTCCTTGGATTTTTGTGGTTTTCTTTTTTTCTTTTTCTTTTTCTTTATTTATTCATTTACTTATTATCATTATTATTATTATGTATTATGTATTATTTGTTTCAGGGGTACAGGTCTGTGATTCATCATTTCCTATGTTTAATAAGCTAATAATTATCTTAGATATTATATATCTTGTTTGTTATTTTTCCTTAAAGGAGCCCAAAATGAAGCTATCTGAGCATATATTGATAAAAAAATAACAATTTCTTAACATTAAAAGTATGTGGATATAAAGAATAAAACTAGAGATTGTCATACTAAACAAACAAGTAATTTAAATATATCCAGATGTTTTAATTACAGATTCAAAAATATCAACCAAATATGTCTTATATCCACATGCAATAACCCTAATTTATATTGTTGAAAGTCTTACCTAGGATGTGTTAGGCAAGATACTTAATCACAATTGGTCCTCTTTACCTCAGTCCACACATGGAAAAAGTGAAGCATTTGTGCCAGAATATCTCAAAGACTTTTTAGCTCCATAGTTCTTATGTTCACCTTTCACTGCCTCTAAGGTTTCCAAAATGTTAAGAGTGCAATGGTGCAGAAGGGTTTATCTTATAGAGGTTTAAAAGGGCAATAAAACTTAGCTCTGTCATTTATAGATCGGTGGAATTGGTTCATTCCTTAAACTTTATATGTCTAATTTGAAAAACATGGAAAAACATGTAATCCTTATGTTAATAAATTAAAGAATATATACAAATTACTTAACAGAATGGCTGTCATTCATTCTGTATAGGATATGTTTTAATTATAGAGCTACTATAAAACTTAGGGGCTTCATACGGAAGCCAAATCAGGAGAAAACTGCAGAACATATGTTCTTCAAAAACAATGTTTTTGGGTTTCAAATTCACAGTAACTTAAGGTTCATGCCAAATTAAAATTTTTAAATAATCATCCATTTTATATCAACTATAGAAACAAAAAAGTTCATAAACTTACATAGATATGACTGAACACGTACACAAAGATACACACATATAAACACACACACACACACACTGACACACTGACACACTGACACCATACACAACTCCTAGGAGGAAGAAATGAAAGGGAAAAAAATCAAGGCAAATAAAGTAACAAATTATGAAAATAAAAACAGGCCAAGTTCACTGAAGAGAAAGGTTTAATAAATTAGTAACAAATGGGAGCAAGCATCTAGTAGAAACATTCCTAAAGAAAAAGAAAGAGATAAAGCAATTCAACAAAAGCAGGTCAAAGAAAAAGATAAAAAGGTATTCACCTCAAAAATATATTAAATATGAAAATTAAGGCAACACTGAATAGCCAAAGTAATCTTGAAAATGAAAGCAAAGCTAGAGGCATCAAAATTCTGGATTTCAAGTTATATTATAAAGCTGTAGTCATCAAGACAGCACAAAAACACTGGCACAAAAACAGACACGTAGATCAATAGAACAGACTACAAAACCCAGAAATGGACCCACAACTATATGGTCAACTAATCTTTGTTAAGCAGGAAAGAATATCTAATGGAAAAAAGTCTCCTCAACAAGTGGTGTTGGGAAACTGGACAGCAACATACAAAAGAATGAAAATCAACCACTTTCTAACACCATACACAAACATAAATTCAAAATGGATGAAAGACCTAATGTGAGAGAGGAAACCATCAAAATCTTAAGAGGAGAACATAGGCAGTAACCTCTTTGACATTGGCTGTAGCAACTTCTTAATAGATATGTCTCCTCAGGCAAGGGAAACAAAAGCAAAAATGAACTATTGGGACTTCATCAAGATAAAAAGCTTCCAAACAGCCAAGGAAACAATCAACAAAACTAAAAGGCAACCTACAGATTGGGAGAAGATACTTGCAAATAACATATCTGATAAAGGATTAGCATCCAAAGTATATAAAGAACTAATTAAACTCAAAACCAAAAAAAAACAAATAATCCCTCAAGAAATGGACAGAAGACATAAACACACATTTCTCCAAAGAAGACATACAGATGGCTAACAGATATATGAAAAGATATTCAATATCACTCATCATCAGGGAAATACAAATCAAACCACATGAGATACCACCTCACACCAGTCAGAATGGCTAAAATTAACAACAAAAGAAACAACAGGTGTTGGCAAGGATGCAGAGAAAGAGGAACCCTTATTCACTGTTGGTGGGAGTGCAAACAGCCACTCTGGAAAACAGTATGGAGGTTCCTTGAAAAGTTAAAAGCAGAACTACCCTATGACCCAGCAGTTGCACTACTAGGTATTTACAAAAAGGATACAAAAATACTCAAGGGGCACATGCACCCCAAAGTCTATAGCAGCAGCAGCAGCAGCAGCAGCAGCAGCAGCAGCAGCAGCATTATAACAGCAGTCTAAAGCAGCCAAAATATGGAAAGAGCCCATACGTCCATTGACTGATGAATAGATAAAGAGAAGGTGGTAATTATACATATACACACACACACACACACACACACACACACACACACCACACACACAATGGAATATTAGCCATAAAAAGAATGAAATCTTGCCATTTGCAATGACATGGATAGAGCTAGAGTGTATTATGCTAAGTGAAATAGGTCAGTCAGAGAAAGACAAATACCATATGATTTCACTCATGTGGAATTTAAGAAATGAAACATGAACATAGGGAAAGATAAAAAAAGAGAGAAAGGCAAACCATAAAACGGACTCTTAACTATAGAGAACAAACTGAGGGTTCATGGAGAGGAGGTAGGTAAGGGATGCGCTAAATGGGCAATAGGTATTAAGGAGGACACTTGTGATGAGCACTGGGTGTTGTATGTAATGAATCACTAAGTTCTACTCCTGAAACCAATAGTACACTATATGTTAACTAAATAGAATTTAAATAAAAACTTAAAAAAAAGACAACACTGATATTCTATTTGTATGTTTCAAACTGAAATAGATCATAAAGTTATAATAACATGCTACTTAGTATGGATATAGAGGAGAAAACAACAAATAACTATCCAAAGATTATAATACCATGTATTGCTTACCATAATAGAAATATAAACAAGTAATACATAAAAAAAACAAGTAAGGTATGTAGTTGGATTTTGTACCAATAATATTAGTTTTATAACTCCTAAAATAAATTTTGATAATTTTCATGTTAATTTGATCCTAAACTCTGAATCTGGGAATAGAACTAGATTGATAATCTGTATATTCCCATTGGGCAAATCTGGGCAATTTCTTGATAAGCATCAAAGTTCTAAAAATCATGCTTCATCTTTTACTCAGAAATTCTACTTCTAGGAATGTATTACATAATTATTATTGTCTTCATAATACCTAATAATTATTGAGCCGTGCCATATTCCAGTTACTATGCTTTTTTTGTTTTTAACACTTTATTTATTTATTTGACAGAGAGAGAGAGCACAAGTAAGCAGAGCAGCAGGCAGAGGGAGAGGGAGAAGCAGGCTCTCCGCTGAGCCGGGAGCCCCATGTGGGGCTCGATTCCAGGACCCTGGGATCATGACCTGAGCCGAAGGCAGACGCTTAACCGACTGAGCCACCCAGGCACTCCTCCAGTTACTATGCTTAAGAGATATTAACTCACCCAATCCTCACAACTCAATGAGACAACAAACATTTTTATCTACGTTTTCAGTTAAGGAAATGGGTACAGAGATTAAATAACACAGCCCAAGCCATTTAGCTTGAAAGAGGCTGACCCTCTATTTCTACAACCTGTATTTTGTCCCCTATATCATGTAATTATGTCCAACAATAAGCTATTTCATTATTATTTTTTAAATCCTCATCCTCATTGGGTAATAGAATAATGCCATTAAAAACAGAGTTACATAAGACTATTTCATGGCATGGCAAAATGAAGACAGATTGTAAAAATGAAGGATCAAATTTAAACTACCTAGAATTATGACTCCATTACTGAGGGGTGGGCAGGATAAATAGACAACGAATAATAATGTTCATGTCTGTGTTATAGGTAATTTTAATTTTTGTTCTTTTTGCTTATATTTCTTTCTTTAAAAAAAAAGATGTTATTTATTGAAAGAGAGACAGCAAAAGAGAGAGCATGAGCAGGAGGAAGGGCAGAGGGAGAGGGAGAAGCAGACTCCGGTGAGCAGGGAGCCCCATGTGGGGCTTGATCCCAGGACCCCAAGATCATGACCCAAACCAAAGGCGGACACTTAACCAACTGAGCCACCCCTGCTTATATTTTCTTAACATATTCTACAATGAACCTCTTTGTTATTGTAATATAAAAATATGTTTACTTGTTTGTTTTTATGCTGGTCCCTTTGGAAGGCCTTGAGGAACTGAACAAATCAGTTGTTTTTGAAATGTTTATTTATTTTGGCTGAAGCTTTTTCAGTGTGTGGGAAGTAGATACTTGATTGCTACCATAGGTGGGTAGATAAGGAATAACCTATTATTTTAAGTAAGATTCACATGACCAAAATTATCATCTTAACTTTTACCTCATTTTGTTTGGTTTTGTGTCTGTTTTGTTTCTAAAGTGTGATTTTCACATTTAGAAAAGTGACTTATTAAATTAAAGCTGCCATAAATTATCCAATAGTACCTTAGAATATGAATATTTGCATAGGATTTCAATAAGCCAAAATTCAAGAATTTGACTAAAGCTATTTAAAAACCTGAAACACACTGAATATTTCTTTCATCCATATTTCAAACATTCAACATCTAAATTCCTGCTTTGATATTCTCAGATTTTAATTTTTTTTTCCTGCCCAATAGGTCAGTTTTGAGTTTGTTTTTAATACCAAATGGTGAACAAAATTTGTCTCACTTAAATATCAAAGACCTTAAACAAACATATTTGTTTCACCTATTATAACTGTTTAAAACCCCAGGAAAGGAGGGCTGATACTAAAGAATTCTAATTATGTCTGTAAACTCCCTGTGATGTATTCATTAAAAAGCAAGAGTGGTACCTACAAAGCTTCTTAAAACAAACTAAGCAAATGTTCAATATTACTGGGACTGGAGTAGATTTTTACAGCCCATGCTATGGTTCCTGCTAACATTTCCTCTCAACTAATTGTTGCCAAAGAGACAAGTTAAATATCAGCCTCCAAATACACAGTTTGTTATAAAGAACTCATCTGAGTCAGAAGTGAAATCTAACAAAAGTACTGTCAAAAGGCTTCACCATTTTAAGTATCATTGAAATAGGCAGTTTTCTACTAAAATAGGCAGTTTGTCCCCACTCTACTGTTGGGCTGTCTACAATCCTATTTATTAGTACATTGTTTCAAGTGAATTAGACTCATCATTAATTATTTATGGTATTTCTTGTCTTTTGTAGGCTGCCATATATAAGAAATGTGAATTCTAGTGCAAATGTTAAAATGCAGACTATTATGTTCCACAACCAGAAATTCTGATTCAGTAGGTCAGAACTATTTGATAATCACCTAAAGAGTGATAATCTTCCACATAACAGCATAATTACTCAAAAATGTATTACCTTTATCCTTATTATTATTGTTATTCCATGAGTAAAGCACTTCTTCTATACAGTAAAATCTTTTTCTTTCACTTTTTAAAGTTTCGACTCTATTTTGATTTGCATTATTCTAAACTCAAGGTTAAATTCTGATTCGGTAATAATGAATAAAGATCAGATTTTATGTTATTTTACTATGTGTAATTCTCATTTAACTTGGAAATACTAGTTTCTAACACTGTAATAAATTTTAGTTTTGTCTTGATGTGCAATAAAAAGCTTTATACAAAGACAGCTCTGCTATGAATTTTCTTCTATCTAGAAAATGTGCATTTTAATTTAGTAAAATAAATAAATAAAACTAGGAAAATCTGATTATCTGAAAGACAATCCTGAGGAAACAAAGTATTAGGCAAAGACTAATATGAGACTTATAAGAAAGATAATAAAAACACACATTTAAAAATAGCAAGCATATAAAAGTAGCACTGCATTGAATATAGTGGATATTATAAACTTTATTATAAATCAAAGGGTAGCTTTATAACTTTGTCTAGAGTAAAAATATGTCTTAAACACTAGAGGTATGAAGTCTATAAAATGAAGGCAGAATTGAAGCAGATCAAAATGGCAAAGAGAAAAATCATCATCCTGAACCATAACTAGTTATGATTTCTCATTGTACAAATGTGCCTTGAATTTCCCCATTACTGGAAAGTTATTACACTCAATAACTATTGACCTCTAGGTCACATATTAAAATCAACCAGATCTACAACTCCATTTAAATTATAATGTACCTCTCATTTCCTGGAAGAATCTCATCATGGAGATCATAATTGCAAATTGGCCACCATACACATTAGAAGTACTTAGATTTATTTTAAATTAAAAAGTAGCATCTAGTATATCCCATCAACATAATAGAAGGCTGTTTATAACACATTTAAAAGAATTAAGTTTGAGCATCTACTTACCTACTCTTAGAAGGATATAAGATACATATTTAAATTAATAACACAAATGTCTCTTCAGATGAATGTGCATAGAAAACAAGTATTGTAACAAATACAATTCACCTTTATTCTCTTGACATAGATTCTTAATCAAAATATTGTAATTATAATCTACTTCCTATAAAATCTGTCTTTGGCCAAAAGGAAATAAAAAAACCAAGACAAATTTTATTTTATCATAAAAATGAGGCCTTATAATGTCTCTACTTACTAATAAAATTCTATGTGAATTACTTGCTTCAGCAATGACATATCATTTTAAATCCAAAATAGTTACTTCTCATAACTAAGCAAATAAGGCAATGAGACTCATAGTAATATTTTAGAAGCACAATTTCCAGGTGGGAAATTAAAGAGCCCCAAAAGTAGAAAGAGCCACCTGTTTTACAAGAGTTCAGTTCCACAAAAAACATCCAATGAGGGTAATTATCTGTTGCTGTCTGAAATACCTTCAAAATAGAGACCTTTTATCTATTATACTTTTAGTCTAGGCCTCATAGCCCATATGCCAGGTAATATTTTCTAGTATAAATCCATCTTGTGGGAATGTAAATTTATTGGGTTTTATCATAATCTTAGGGGGAATATAAATTAATGATTTTGCCAACCTCAGTCTAACCCAGACTATTTTTTAAAATCATTATTTATTTGAAAGAGAGAGACAGCTTACTCTCCCCTCCTTACTGTGAACACTGTGACATCACCACAGCTCCTAACGTGTCCAAATTTCTAGAGAGTTTAACATCAATTACTGGTATCAGGTTCGCATGCACAGTTTCTTAAGGAAGGTGGTAGTGGTTGTTTACTTGTTCATTTGTTTGTTTTTTATCTAAAACTCAAAGATAAATCTAAAAAAACTTAAGAGAATTTGAAAAAATTTGTTATTTTAGATGTAATATGTAATATAATACTAATGGTGATAAAACCAACTTTAATTTCAATATATATCACTTTGCTTACATGAAATAAAGAACTTAATTTAAAGATTAAGGAAAAAACACTGAATGCTAAGATTACTATGTAATATTATATATTACATGTTCTTACAAGCTTTAAATTCCTTATTTTAAACAATTTTTTAGAAAAAATATTCTGTTATGATTACTTTGGTAAAACAGCCCTGTTCATTAAAAATAAACTACTATTATTAGAGCTCAGTCTTAGTCACTCCTTATTTGTGAGGCACACAATTAATAAGTGTTAATATTTTCAGTTTGATTCACCGTAATTCTCTCTTTACTACTAGATCTCTTTTATAGGCATTTAAATATACTGTATTTTTTCTGCTAAGTTAAATACATATATAAAAAATGCATATGGGGAAAAATACCCTCTTTTTAAAGTCCTAATCAACCCTCTGCCCCCTGCAAATACAACTCTATGCATTTAGTCCTTTACATTTTAACTTCTTGAAAATGTTGTATATTGGGGTAGAATTAAGCCAACAAAGAAAATACACTGTCTTTTAAAAAATTGAGTTTGAGAAAAAGTGGAGCCAAAATCTTAAGTGCCATCAGGACTATCTTACTGCCTCTTTTCTGCTATTCTCTGTTTGTCTGATGACTTCTCTTCTACAGGTGTCTTCCTTTTTTCCATACAACATCTAGTTCTAAGGTCATCTACTCACACATCTTACAAGAACAGAAAAGAATATCTTTCTCCCAGCTCTAGTTTTTTTTTTAATTTTTTATTGTTATGTTAATCACCATATATTACATCATTTGTTTTGGTGTAGTGTTCCATGATTCATTGTTTGTTCATAACACCCAGTGCTCCATGCAGAATGTGCCCTCTTTAATACCCATCACCAGGCTAACCCATCCCCCTACCCTCTTCCCCCCTAGAAACCTCAGTTTGTTTTTCAGAGTCCATCATCTCTCATGGTTCGTCTCCCCCTCTGACTTACTCCCCTTCATTCTTCCTCTCCTGCTATCTTCTTCTTTTTCTTTTTTCTTAAAATATGTTGCATTATTTGTTTCAGAAGTACAGATCTGTGATTCAACAGTCTTACACAATTCACAGCGCTCACCATAGCACATACCCTCCCCAGTGTCTATCACCCAGCCACCCCATCCCTCCCACCCCCGACCACTCCAGCAAACCTCAGTTTGTTCCTGAGATTAAGAATTCCTCATATCAGTGAGGTCATATGATACATGTCTTTCTCTGATTGCCTTATTTCACTAAGCATAACACCCTCCAGTTCCATCCACGTCGTTGCAAATGGCAAGATCTCATTCCTTTTGATGGCTGCATAATATTCCATTGTGTATATATACCACCTCTTCTTTATCCATTCATCTGTCGATGGACATCTTGGCTCTTTCCACAGTTTGGCTATTGTGGACATTGCTGCTATAAACATTGGGGTGCACGTACCCCTTCGGGTCCTTACATTTGTATCTTTGGGGTAAATACCCAGTAGTGCAATTGCTGGATTGAATGGTAGCTCTAATTTCAACTGTTTGAGGAACCTCCATACTGTTTTCCAGAGTGGCTGCACCAGCTTGCATTCCCACCAACAGTGTAGGAGGGTTCCCCTTTCTCCACATCCCCGCCAACATCTGTCGTTCCCTGACTTGTTAATTTTAGCCATTCTGACTGCTGTGAGGTGGTATCTCATTGAGGTTTTGATTTGGATTTCCCTGATGCCGAGCGATGTTGAGCACTTTTTCATGTGCCTGTTGGCCATTTGGATGTCTTCTTTGGAAAAATGTCTGTTCATGTCTTCTGCCCATTTCTTGATTGGATTATTTGTTTTTTGGGTGTTGAGTTTGATAAGTTCTTCATAGATTTTGGATACTAGCCCTTTATCTGATATGTCATTTGCAAATATTTTCTCCCATTCTGTCGGTTGTCTTTTGGTTTTGTGGACTGTTTCTTTTGCTGTGCAAAAGCTTTTTATCTTGATGAAATCCCAATGGTTCATTTTTGCCCTGGCTTCCCGTGCCTTTGGTGATGTTTCTAGGAAGAAGTTGCTGCGGCTGAGGTCGAAGAGGTTGCTGCCTGTGTTCTCCTTTAGGATTTTGATGGACTCCTGTCTCACGTTTAGGTCTTTCAACCATTTGGAGTCTATTTTTGTGTGTGGTATAAGGAAATGGTCCAGTTTCATTCTTCTGCATGTGGCTGTCCAATTTTCCCAACACCATTTGTTGAAGAGACTGTCTTTTTTCCATTGGAGATTCTTTCCTGCTTTGTCAAAGATAAGTTGACCATAGAGTTGAGGGTCCATTTCTGGGCTCTCGATTCTGTTCTATTGATCTATGGGTCTGTTTTTGTGCCAGTACCATACTGTCTTGATGATGACAGCTTTGTAATAGTCTCCCAGCTCTAGTTTTAACTCTGATTACCATCATCTGAGTCACATGTCTACTCCTTTTACCAATAATTGTGACCAAGGGAAAGGAGTATTTATGATTGGTCTAATTTAGGTCAAGTGCACACTCTTGTGCTAGAAGAATAAGGGAATGGAGACTGGGAAGACTAACATGATAGTATTGCACTGTCCCTCAAACCTTCTCTTTCCTACACATTTTCTATGACAATTTGTCTACTTTAAATATCATCACTAAATTAGCAATCCCAAATCTGTATTACTAGCTCAGATTTCACTATTAAACTTCAAATCAATATTTAAATGACTCAGTGCATCTTGACCAGAAAGTTCCCATGCATTTCATATCAGCATGTCCAAAATCCCACCCAAACTTGCTTCTACATCAGCCTTTTCTAGCTCAGTAGACTCCACAAGTCACTTAGTTTATTAAACTTGAAACACAGTAAACCTCTTCGAAAATTGAAAATTGTATTTGCTTTATCTCTGTATTGTTAAGTCCTACTCAATCAAAATTCTTTAATATTTCTCATCACTCACTTATTACATCCCCATTATATATTCCTAGTTCAGGCCAGCACTCCGTCTAGACTAGACTACTAATGTGGACCACTTACTTATCTCACCACCTTTAGGCATAATCACTTCTAATGTTTTCTACAAATTAGTATTTTGTCAAAGCAATAACTATAAAATATCCATAGCAAGTGTGTGAGCTTCACACAACAAAATACTTATAATAAAAATCATATTTACTTCAAGCTACTTAATAGAATTTAATCTATTCTACATACTATCCCACCAAAGGAGTACAAAATTCAATGAAGTCATTGGAAGATAGATATCTTAAAGTACAGCAAAAACCTAACACTGGACATAGGTTCATATTTATACCTATCAATAGGGGTATATTCCAAACCAACATGATTTTTGAAATTCACATCTTTCTGAAACATATCTCTCTCAATCCTACCATCTACCATGCATGTATTATTCGAACATTTCAAGGACCAAGTATGCTTCCTAGTTTAGAGGGATGCATTCAGCATCTCTCCTTGGATAGCTGCATCTGCCTCCTCACTTCCCAAATCTTAGCTCCATTTCTCCCACACTTGTGTATGAGCCTAAACTAGAAATCCCAAAGATCTCTTTAAGTTCTTAAGTCCATTTTGTTTGGAATAAAGAATGTTTAAATATTGATTAACTAAGTGCCAATATTCTAAACACAGATGGTTTCATATAAAAATATGGACTTACAGTTTCTTTTGAAAAATTGAACATCTGCCCAACACTGAATCTGTATTTCCTCATGTGCAGAAAGCTGAATAATGGCTTTCTAATTTATAACACTTCTATTCAGATTAGACAGTGCCTAACAATTTTTACTTATGTTTTTATACTTATTCACCTTTGTTGGCAAATGTACACATCATGATATTCAATTCTAAATGTTTCAGTATTCATCTTGAAGAAAAAAAAGCCTAAAAGAACTTTTTCTACATAACCAGAATACCATTAATATATCTAAAAATTAGCAAAATTAATTAATCACATAATATGTAGACTATATCCAAAATCTCCAATTATTCCTCTAAATATCTTTTACATTTAATTATTTAAATTGCTTATTCATTTCTTATTCATGACCAAATCTACTCTTTTAGTTTACTTACACTATTCAAGTTCCCATTTGAGTTTGTTACTTGATTTAAGATAAAAGGCAACCAGGCGCCTGGGTGGCTCAGTTGGTTAAGCAACTGCCTTTGGCTCAGGTCATGATCCTGGAGTCCCGGGATCGAGTCCCACATCGGGTTCCCTGCTCATTGGGGAGTCTGCTTCTCCCTCTCCCGCTCCCCCCTCTTGTGCTCTCTCTCTCTCTCTCTCTCTCATTCTCTCTCTCAAATGAATAAATAAAATCTTTAAAAAAAAAGATAAAAGGCAACCTTTGGAATGGGAGATGATATTTGCAAATGACATATTTAATAAAGAATATCCAAAATATCTATAAGGAAGTAATCAAATTCAACACCCAAAAAACAAATAATCCAGTCAAGAAATAGGCAGAAGACACAAATAGACATTTTTCTAAAAACATAAACATGGCTAATAGACATGTGGAAAGATGCTCAACATCACTTATCTTCAGGAAAATACAAATCAAAACTACAACGAGATATCACCTCACAACAGTCAGAATGGCTAAAATTAACAACACAGGAAACAATAGGTATTGGTGAGGATGCAGAGAAAAGGGAAATCCCTTACACTGTTGGTAGGAATGCAAACTGGTATAGCCATTCTGGAAAATAGGATGGAGTTTCCTCAAAAAGTTAAAAATAGAACTACCCTACAACCAGCAATTACACTACTAGGTATTTACCCAAAGAATACAAAAATACTGACTCAAAGGGGCACATGAACCCCAATGTTTATAGCAGCATTATCAACATAGCCAAATTATGGAAAGAACCCAAACGTCCATCGACTGATGAATGGATATATATATATACCACCTCTTATATATATACCACCTCTCTCTCTCTTTCTACACACACACACACACACACACACACACACACACACACACAAGGGAATGTTACTCAGCCATCAAAAAGAATGAAATCCTGCCATTTGCAAAGATGTGGATGGAGCTAGAGTGTATTATGCTAAGTGAAATAGGTCAGTCAAAGAAAGACACATACCATATGACTTCACGCATATGTGGAATTTAAGAAATGAAATAGATGAACATGAGGGAAAAAAGAGAGAGGCAAACCATAAAACAGACCGGTAACTATAGAAAACAAACTGAGGGTTAATGAAGGGGAGGTAGGTGGGGGTATGGGTTAAGCAGGTGATAGGTACTAAGGAGGGCACTTGTGATGAGCACTGGGTGTTGTATATAAATGATGAATCACAAAATTCTACTACCAAAACCAATATTACACTGTATGTTAACTAACTGGAATTTAAATAAAAACTTGAAATAAAAAAAAGGATATTAGGAAACAAAACTAATTTTAAAAATGTCTTAACTCTTCTCCTTGAACAAAGGAAACTCTTAAGACTTCAAAATCTGAAAATCTGACTAATTTAGCTTCCTATTTAACTTTATTGTGGGAATGGTAGAAGGAAAGTATAGCTGGAAAGATAAATTAAAACCAAACTTAAAAGTTCCCATTTTTCATGATTCTTTTACAGCAACAAGCATAAATTTGTAATTATAGAACTTTTTCTGACACATATAAATCTTTGTTAACTCTTAGTTTATGCTCATATTGGCCTAGAAAAGGGGAGATGGACTCTAGGCTTGGGGAAAGGAAAATGAGTCATAAAAAAAAGAGATGCAGAGACACTTACCCCAAGTCCTGGAAGAGGAAGAATGCTTCAATGGTTCCCCAGTGGCTTCCCATGGTTCTGGGAATAGAATAAAAATCTCTGAATGTGACTTCAAAGCCACATCATAATTTGTCTTCTTCTTATATACCAATTATTTTTCTGCCATTCCACCTAAGCTGAATGTATTATGTTCTCACCAACTCTGACCATTGCCAGGAACACTTTCTCAAGCCTGAAGTCTTAGCTGAAATGTCACTAACATAATGGAAACCTCCCAACTACCCTTGTCTGGATCAGCAACCCTCAAAGCTTCCTCAGAGCCCTCTACCTCCATTGACAGGTCACTGTACATGGTCCACCATGATGATCAATTATCAGTCTTATCAATAAGACTGCTTGCTCTGTGAAAGCTAGAGCCACCTCTAGCATGTCATCATTTTGTGTTCAGCATATTGTATGGTCCTGAGCATGTAACACATCTCCAGTGAATGAATGAAAAAATACAAACTTGTAGTTTTATTCTAAGACAATCTTTGTTGAAAATTTAGGATGGGTTCATCAGATATACTGTAAAATATGTTGCATACACTTCAAATCTCTATCTTATTTCTTCTTGAATGCTGCTTCACTGCCATAAATAAAGGCTAGGTTATATTGTAGGGGAGAGAGAGAATTTAAAAGAATGATGTCTTAGCAGATCATTCATGTGTTCTAGTGCTGTTTCTGCACATTGTCAGCTGATAATATACTTCCTGACTACATTTTTCCCTTGCTCCACCAATAAATCACAAGAATCAGATTTCATTCCTTCTATACATCTCATCAAAGGGGAGAAATTTTAAACAATATTATTACTAAAATATTGATTTTGGACTATAAGAACTCAGAAACAGATAAATGGCAGAAATGTGGCTTCAAATAGTTAAATTCAGTGAAAGATTGTGTAAAACAATTACCAGTACAGGGGCAAAATTTATGTCAAGCCAGTACATTAAAAAAAATAAGCAAAGATATAAACATGTCAAGCTCTGGTCAAGAACTTCTGAATTTGGTTATGTCCCTGCCCAACAATATGTGATCTTGTGCAAATATCTTACCTGTCTTGGTCTCATTTCCTTCAGCTGTAAAATAAGTGTTTGGTAGATACACTCTCTAATGTCTACTCTATATTGAAATGTCTCTATTTAATTTCCTCTATCTGCTTTCAAACTCAGTATAGTGGAGACAGCACATTTATTTGACTTAATGGTTAAGCAATTTTCCTCCTTTCTGAAATCCTCATATATGGTAAAAAATACACACACACACACACACACACACACACTATATATATAACATACCACTTTTTTCTCATTATCTCATTTCAAACCCAAACAAATATGTATATGTATATATACATGTGTATGTGTGTATATATATATATATATATATATATACACACATATGTGTGTGTATATATTCCCTTTTTATACATGAAAACACTGAAGCATTAAAAACTTTAGTAAATTGCCCAAATATATGTTGACTATTAAGGGATAAAGAAGCCAGAAACCCATGTCTCTGATTCCTAAGCAAGTATTCTTTTCATTCCAACTCATTACATAATCATGTCTATTTCCAAGGCTTCTGGTTTTTAATGTATAATTTAACACTTTTTACCCCAGAATGATCTGCAGAGTGTGTTAAATATGAATGATCAGCCTGGTTCCTATATTTGGCTGGCTGTGAACAATGAATGATGCCCTAACAACTGGCAAGGAGTTAGGAAATGAGTCTACTATCTGGTACTAAAAAAATAATTGAGAAGATTAGAATACATGTATATTGAAGTGGTTTTAAAACATGATTGCAAATTCTTTGATACCCATCCCAGTTAGATGTGGAGTTAATTCTCTCCCCTTGAATACTAGCTGGTCTTGATGACACATATTGTAACAGAATACTGAAGAAGTGACACCATGACTTCTAAAGATAACTTGTAAAAGCTTCTACTTGGCTTTCTTTCCTGGAATCTTGTTCTTAAAACCCACCTGTCATGTTGTAAGAAAGTCTAGGACACATGCAGAGGACATGTGGAGGTGTTCTGACTGACAATTCCACATGAGGTCCCAGCTAATGGTCAGCATAAACTGCCAGATATGAAAGTGAAGACACTTCCCAGACAACTCTAGTTCTAGCTACCAGTTGACTGAAACTTCATGAGAACCCAACTGAGAATAGCCTAGTTAAACCCAATCATCCCCAAATCATGAGATATTTTGGAATATGTTATGTAACAAAAGATAATTGAAACATACACATTTTATCTAAAATTAGATATATTTTTCTCTCAATCACAAGAACAAGAGACAGATATTAAGACTAATACCTTCCCCTGTAACTTTAGGTTGCACATAGCTTATATAGTGATGCAATAAGAACCCCTATAATTAAGAATTTGGACACTAGAATCAGATATTCTTGGTGTATAGTTCTGATTCAGGTATACTTCATTGTGTGATCCTAGAAAATTACATAATCAAAGACTCAATTTCTTAATCTTCAAAATTTATAAAATGCCAAAACTTAACTTGTTAGTTTTTCTAAAATTATAATTAATATTAGTCATACAAAGTGACACAAATACTAAATCTGTTAACTTGTTAACTTGCTGATTAGAGAACTCAGAGTATATTAACTTTGATTCCATCCCTACCACTTTAGCCCCATATACAGGCTGCCCTCATTCTCATATTGTCCAAAGCCCAGCCATAGATTGCTCTGCCAAAAAACCACTGAACTCACTTTCAGGAGATTTTTAAATCTAAAGAGAAGGTGTGCAAATCAAGAGTTAACTATATGCATCAAACTTAACTTGATTTTCACCATAGCCAACTTATTGGAAGGACAAACTTACAGAAGCATTTGCATTTATTCCAAGACTAAAAAGCAACACATTTAATAATACAAAGATGATGATTATAATGATGACAAAGTACACTAAAATGTTATTTTAGCACAATACAAATTTTTTTCACACTTTCCAAATGCTAGAATTAAGAAGAATTAATTTTATGGAAACAAGTCAAGTCTGGAACTAGTTTTACTCTCTAATACTCACTTGATTTGAAAAAAAAAATGGTAAGGAAGTTCTGAACAAATTTAAATATTTCCATTTATTTCTCAAACAGCTTGATATAATAGGCAAAACCTCTTAATGAAGAACTTTATGACTTATGAAGCTCATGTCATGAACATATAAAATTCTCACCAGATTTTCTTTACTAAAGAAACATACTAGCCTATGAGAATTGAATTTGACAACTTAATTAAAAATGATGATTTAGGGATGAATTTTCCAGAACTCATTCAAATCTATTACCTTGCACTCACAGGTTTAATTGCTTTTAAGAATGAAATAATGGAGATATTTAAAAAAATGCATATTTGCTATTCTTCAATTTTTGAAAACGTATTTTTTAAATAGCTACTTATACCTATTCAAGAGTTAGGAGGAAATAATTTTCTACCTCAGATATGGTATAGGTAAAGGTATGATTTCAATCTTTCCTAGAACAGATCTGCAAAAACAAATGCTTCATGAAAGCAAGAGGTTAACTTTGCTGTCCATGGTATGAATAAAAAGTGTTCAAGGAGTTTTATCCTCAGCTAATTGAATTGCACACACAAATACTCCTCTTATCCCATGGATTTTCTAACAGGCAAGGCAGGCCCAACAATTCCATGCTGTTCTCAAAAATAACACTCAATCTACATTACTGACTAAAAATTATTTGTAGCTTGGATATGCATGACATCTTTCAAAGGCAGAGGAACTAAGTTGATTCTAATAGATCCTAAATTACTCTTTTTCTCTTGAGGAATTCGGAAGAGGTAAAGGAAAAGTCTTTTATCAAATATGATAGTTATAAATGCCTGGTTTATATACAGTGGTTATTTAATAGTACTAAATTTTGGAAAACACACTTTTCTAGATACTTTCAGTGTTTTCATTGATTCCTTTGAACTGCTACTTCCTTTTGTTTTTTTAAAGATTTTATTTATTTATTTGACAGAGAGAGACACAGCGAGAGAGGGAACACAAGCAGGGGGAGTGGGAGAGGGAGAAGCAGGCTTCCCGCCAAGCAGGGAGCCCAATGCGGGGCTCGATCCCAGGACCCTGGGATCATGACCTGAGCTGAAGGCAGACACTTAACGACTGAGCCACCCAGGTGCCCCGAACTGCTACTTCTTATCCTACACTTAGGATCATTGCTTTTTTTCCACAAGGCTCAACTCACTCAAAGTTTCCTTTTATTTCATGTCTCCGATTACCATGCTCCATTAATATTTAAAAAAACTTATGTATAAATTATGATTATACATTACACTCCTGTAGTATTTTTAATAATTTCCCATCTGGATTATAAATTCCATGAGAGTGATATTTCAACTTTTTCTTTTTTTTTTAAGTTTCTATAAGGATTTAAACTTTTTTTTTCAATGGGAAGATGAAGATCATTTGTGAAATGTGGAGGAAGATCTGCAGCAAAGAGAGGACACTGGAGTATTTGACTCTAATCCACAGCTATAAAACAATTAAGTGGATTTGGGAAGTTATCACAGGTCAAAACTGAAATCTGGACAGGTCATAGAGCATGCAAATAGATTTAGGCCACTTTCCCAGGAAAAAATTAATGAGAAGGATGCTAGATTGAATGAAGAGAGTAGTGAACTACAATCTGGTACATTAGGTAAACACAGCCCACATTCCATAATAAAAGATAAACTTAGAACACATTCTAGAATATATGGTCTCAGGATAGATTTCAACTCACAATGAGTTGAATGCTTTTTATATTACCAAAAGAAGCATTATAACACCTGGTATGGCTGATTTTGGATTCCTTCCTTGTTTTCCAGTAGAATTACATTTTCTTCATCAAATTACATGTTTTTCGTTTGCAATAACCTCCCAGCAGAACACCTCACACACATTAAACACTGAATAAACATGTCTATCTGCTGGCTTTCACTGCATTAGAAAAGAAGTACTTTCCAAAATCATTTCTTTACATGTAATGCAAATTTATTGGGTAAAGCCCAGTGATATTTTAAGTAAATCTTTCACAAATTAACTTATTCAGGAAATTATTGAATACTTAAATCATTCTGTTATTAGTGCTCTGAATCTGCTGAAATGAACAAAAGGTCAAAGGGTCCTTTCTTTGAGGTTAACCAGATAATTGCAATATGGAGAGAAGTTAAAAAAAAGTGATAGGAGGAAAGATGGCAGAAGAATAGGGGACCCTCGTTTCATCTGGTCCCTTGAATTCAGCTAGATATCTATTAAATCATTCTGAACACCTGTGAATTCAACCTGAGATCTAAGAAAAGAATTGCTGCAATTCTACAAATAGAAAAGCAACCACTTTTTGCAAGGTAGGAGGTGCAGAGAAGTGAATTTGAGGGGATATATCAGAAGATAAACCATGGGGGATGAGGGGGTGGGAAGGGAGCCTCTGTAAGCCAGCTACTGGAAAGTGATATAGCAACAGAGTGCAAAACTGGAACTTTTAGAAGTCTGCTCCGATGAGGGACTTCCCTGTCTGAAAGGTACTCAGGTGGTGACGTGGGGCAGAATCCTAGGTGGAATAGTAATAATCCATGATCCTTGAGGTCAAAGAAAGAATGGGGGTCCCTGAGTGAGGCAGAGTTCCTAAACAATGGAGTGGGGAATTAGGCTGTTGGCATAAACTGGAACTACAGCACAATCAGGTGACTCCTCTCCAAGCAGGGGCCCAGCAAGCAGAAAAACCTTGGGGAAACCTCCTCTTTCCCCTGGGAGGATTGGTGTGTGTGCATATCGCAAGAGTCTTCAGAGTTTAGTGCAAACAAAAGTGACTGACTGCTTTTCCCTGAGAGTGCACTGAAGAGTGGGGGATGGAATCATCCAGCACTGGTGGTGGAGATCAGGGTGCTGCCATTTTTGTTTCCATCCCCCAAAGCAGCCCAGAAAGCCTTCAGGGAACAAAAGCCACATAGAGCAAGCAATCCCAAGGAGCTTACAATGAACCCACCCCCTGGCAAGAGGCAGTACAACTCTGCCCAGGCAAAGACACCTGAGAATCAGCAAAACAGGCACCTCCCCCAGAAGACCAGCAGGAACATCAGGCTAATACCAAGTTTATGTATCACACAGAACGGAAAAACTCCAGTGCTGGGGTAATAGTATATAGAATTCGAGGTTTTTTTTTTCTCATGAATCTTTAGTCATTCAGTTTAAAATTTTTGTTTTTCTTTTTTTTTCCTTTTCAACTAGTTTCTTATTTTATCAACACCTTTTTTAAGTCTTTTTTTTTAATTTTCATTTTTACATTTACATTTTATAAATATATTCTTTATTCAATTTTATTTTTGTATGTATTTAAGTTTTTCCTTCTCTACAATTTTGGCATTTAGTGTCTTTTAACAGACCAAAATACACCCAGGACCAAGTATACCACCCTATTTTGTCCACTGGTGAGATTATATTCTCTGTTTCCTTTTTTTTTTTTTGGTTTCTGATCTTTTTGGATTTGTCTAGTATGTATTTCACTGGGGTTGTGGTTGATATTTTGAATTTTGTACTCTCATTAATTTATGCTTCTTTGGGCAAAATGACTAGAAAGAGAAATTCATAACAAAAGAAAGAACCAGAGGGAATACTCTCTGCCAAAGATTTAATCAATATGGATGTAAGTAAAATGTGGGAGCTAGAGTTCAGAATAACAATTATAAAGTTACTAGCTGGGCTTGATAAAAGCATAAAAGACACTAGAGAATCCCTTAGTGCAGAAATAAAAGAACTAAAATCTAATCAGGCCGAAATTAAAAATGCCTTAACCGAGATGCCGTCTAAAATGGATGTTCTAATGGCTAGGGTAAATAAGACAGAAGAGAGAGTCAGTGACATAGAAGACAAAATGAGGGAAAGTAAGGAAGCTGAGGAAGAGAAAAACAACTAATGGATCTTGAGGGTAGGCTTCCAGAAATCAGCTATACCATAAACCAAAACAATATTAGAATAATTGGGGTCCCAGAGGAAGAAGAGAGAGGGAGAGGGAGAGAGAGAGAGAGAAGATATATGTGAGCAAATCATAGCTGAGAACTTCCTAATCTGGGGAAGGAAATAGGCATTCAAGTCCAAGAGGCACAGAGAACACCCCTCAAAATAAAAAAAAATACATCAATGGCCTGATACATAATAGTGAAGCTTGCAAATTTCAGAGATAAAGGGAAAATCCTGAAAGCAGCTCAAGACAAGAGGTCCTTAACCTATAAGTGTAGAAACAGAAGACTGGCAGCAGACTTATCCACAGAGACCTGGCAGGCCAGAGAGGGCTGCCATGATATATTCATGGTAATAAATGATAAAAACATGCAACCAAGAATACTTTATCCAGCAAGGATGTCATTCAGAATGGAAGGAGAGATAAAGAGCTTCCAGGACAAACAGAAACTAAAAGACTTTGTAATCAATAAACCAGCCCTGCAATAAATAATAAAGGGATCCTGTAAGCTAAAAGAGAGCCCAAAAGTAAAATAGAACAGAAAAAAACAGGGGCAATATACAGAAACAGGGACTTTACAGGTAATACAATGGCACTAAATTCATATCTTTCCATTGTTACTCTAAATGTAAATGGGCTAAATGCTCTAATCAAAAGATACAGGGTATTAGGTTGGCTAAAAAAGCAAGACACATCTATAAGAGACTCATTTTAGACCTAAAGACATGACCAGATTGAAAGTGAGGGAGTGGAGAACCATTTATCATGATAAAGGACAGCTGGGATAGCAATCTTTATATCAGACTAATTAGATTTTAAACCAAAGACTGTAGTAAGGGATGAAGAGGGACACTATATCATACTTAAAGGGTCTATCCAGCAAGAAGATCTAACAATTAAAATATTTATGTTTGGGAGCATAATTGGGAGCAAGCAATTATATAAACCAATTAATAACAAAATTAAAGAATCACATTGATAATAATACAATAACAATAGGGAACTTTAACAACCCACTCACAGCAATGGACAGGTCATCTGAGCAGAAGATCAACAAAGAAACAAGGGCCTTGAATGACACACTGGACCAGATGGACTATATAGATATATACAGAGAATTCCATCCTAAAGCAACAGAATACACATTCTCCTTGAATGCACATGCAACAGTCTTCAAAACAGATCACATACTGGGTCACAAATCAAGTCTCAACTGGTACCAAGATTGGGATTATTCTCCACATATTTTCAGACCACAATGCTTTGAAACTTGAACTCAATCACAAGAGGAAATTTGGAAGGAACTCAAATACTTGGAGGCTAAAAAGCATCCTACTAAAGAATGAATGGATCAACCAGGAAACTAAAGAAGAATTAAAAAAAAAATCATGAAGGATGCCTGGGTGGCTCAGTTGGTTAAACAACTGGCCTTTGGCTCAGGTCATGATCCTGGAGTCCCAGGATCCAGTCCTGCATCAGGCTCCCTGCTGAGCAGGGAGTCTGCTTCTCCCTCTGAACCTCCCCCTCTCATGCTCTCTCTCTCTCTCACTCATTCTCTCTCTCTCAAATAAATAAAATCTTCAAAAAAATAAATAAATAAAATATTTTTTTAAAAATTCATGGAAATAAATGAAAATGAAAACACAACTGTTCAAAACCTTTGAGATGCAGCAAAGGCAGTCCTAAGAGGGAAGTACATAGCAGTACAAGCCCTTCTCAAGAAACTAGAAAAGTCTCAAATACACAAGCTAACTTTACACCTAAAGGAGCTGGAGAAAGAACAGCAAATAAAGCCTAAACCAAACGAGATGAGATATAATAAAGATTAGAGAAGAAATCAATGAAATAGAAACTAAAAGAACAGTAGAACAGATCAATGAAACCAGAAGTTGGTTCTTTGAAAGAATTAATAAATTTGATAAACCTCTAGCCAGACTTATCAAAAAAAGAGAGAGAGAGAGAGAGAAAGGACCCAAATTAATAAAATCATTAATGAAAGAGGAGAGATCACAACCACACCAAGGAAATACAAACAATTTAAAGAATATATTATGAGCAACTATATGCCAACAAATTAGGCAATCTGGAAGAAATGGATGCATTCCTAGAGACATATAAACTACCAAAACTGAAACAGGAAAAAATAGAAAACCTCAGTAGACCCATAACCAGCAATGAAATTGAAGCAGTAATCAGAAATCTCCCAATAAACAAGAGTCCAGGGCCGGATGTCTTCCCAGGGGAATTCTACCAAACATTCAAAGAACTAATATATTCTTCTGAAGGTGTTTCAAAAAATAGAAATGGAAGGAAAACTTCCAAACTCATTCTATGAGACCAGCATTACCTTAATCCCAAAACCAAACAAAGAGCACACCAAAAAGGAGAATTACAGACCAATTCCCTGATGAACATGGATGCCAAAATTCTCACCGAAATACTAGCCAATAGGATCCAACAGTACGTTAAAAGGGTTATTCACCACGACCAAGTGGGATATATTCCTGGGCTGCACGGATGGTTCAACATTTGCAAATCAATGTGATACATCACATTTATAACAAAAGAAAGGACAAGAATCATATGATCCTCTCAATAGATGTAGAGAAAGCATTTGAAAAAATACAGCATCCTTTCTTGATTAAAACTCTCCACAAAGTAGGGATAGAGGGAACACACCTCAATATCATAAAAGCCATCTATGAAAAGCCCACAGGGACTATCATCCTCAAAGGGAAAAAACAGAACTTTTCCCCTAAGGTCAGGAACATGACAGGGATGCCCACTCTCACCACTGTTGTTCGACATAGTACTAGAAGTTCTCAGAAATCAGACAACAAAAAGAAATAAAAGGCATTGAAACTGGCAAAGAAGAATTCAAATTCTCATTCTTCTCAGATGACATGATACTTTATGTGGAAAACCCAAAAGACTCCACCTCAAAATTGCTAGAACTGATACAGGAATTCAGCAACGTGGCAAGATATAAATTCAATGCACAGAAATCAGTTGCATTTCTGTACTCTAACGAGACAGAAGAAAGAGAAATTAAGGAATCCATCTCATTTACAATTGCACCAAAAACCATAAGTTACCTAGGAATAAACCTAACCAAAGATGTAAAGGATCTGTACTCTAAAAACTATAGAACACTTACGAAAGGAACTGAGGAAGACACAAAGAAATGGAAAGATATTTCATGTTCATGGATTGGAAGAACAAATATTGTTAAAATCTCTATGTTACCCAGGAAAACCTACACATTCAGTGCAATTCCTATCAAAATACCATTGATATTTTTCACAGAGCTGGAACAAATAATCCTAAAATTTGTATGGAAGCAGGAAAGACCCCAAATAGCCAGAGGAATGTTGAAAAAGGAAACAAAAGCTGGAGGTATCATGATGCCTGACTTCAAGCTCTATTACAAAGCTGTGATCATCAAGACAGCATGGTATTGGCACAAAAACAGACACATAGATCAATGGAACAGAATACAGAACCCAAAAATGGACCCTCAACTCTATGGTCAACTAATCTTCAAAAAAGCAGGAAAGAATGTCCAATGGAAAAAAAGACAGTCTCTTCAACAAATGGTGTGGGGAAAACTGGACAGCAACATGCAAAAGAATGAAAATGGACCATTTTCTTACACCATACACAAAGATAAACTCAAAATAGATGAAAAACCTCAATGTGAGACAGGAATCCATCAAAATCATAGAGGAGAACACAGGCAGCAATCTCTGTGACCTCAACTGCAGCAACTTCTTGCTAGATACATCTCCAGAGGCAAGGGAAGCAAAAGCAAAATGAATTACTGGGACTTCATCAGGATAAAAAGCTTTTGCACAGGAAGGAAACAGTCAACAAAACTAAAAGACAACCTACAGAATGGGAGAAGTTATTTGCCAATGTCTTATCAGCTAAAACTATCCAAAATCTATAAAGAACTTATCAAACTCAACACCCCCAAAACAAATAATCCAGTCAAGAAATGGGGGAAAAAATTATAATTAAAAAAAAATAAAAGGAGAAATGGGCAGAAGACATGGACAGAAATTTCTCAAGGAATACATACAAACGGCCAACAGACACATGAAGAAATGTTCAACATCACTTGGCATCAGGGAAATACAAATCAAAACCTCAATGAGGTATCACCTCACATGGGTAAGAATGGCTAAAATTAACAAGTCAAGAAACAAATGTTGGTGAGGATGTGGAGAAAGGGGGACCCTCCTACATTGTCGGTGGGAATGCAAGCTGGTACAGCCAGTCTGGAAAACAGTATGGAGGTTCCTCAAGAAGACCCGAAGACCCAGCAATTGCACTATTAGATATTTACCCAATGATACAAATGTAATGATCTGAAGGGGCATATGCACCCCAATGTTTATAGCAGCAATGTCCACAATAGCAAAACTATGGAAAGAGCTGAGATGTCCTTCAACAGATGAATGGATAAAGAAGACATATATATATATATATATATATATATATATATATGTGTGTGTGTGTGTGTGTGTGTGTGTGTGTGTGTGTATGTATGTATGGTGTACACACACACCATTGCAAATGGCAAGATTTCATTCTTTTTGATGGCTGAGTGATATTCCCTGTATATATATATGTGTGTGTGTATGTGTGTATATGTGTGTGTGTATGTGTGTGTACACCCACATCTTTATCCATTCATTTAAAACACAAAAGAAAGTCTAAACCAAGTCTTTGCAACTCTAATGTTATACTGTCTGGATTGAAATCTTGGCACTCTAATGCATTAGTTATACACATTTGGAAAAGTTTCTTATTTTTCTGGGAATGTTATATATTTCTCAGAGCATACTCTGCTGTAAAAGAGAATACAAGTAATATATTGAAGCAAATTATTGTGGTTTGATTTATTTATTTATAAATGTTTTATTTATTTATTCATGAGAGTCAGAGAGAGAGAGAGAGAGGCAGAGGCAGAGGGAGAAGCAGGCTCCCCGCCTAGCAGGGAGCCTGATACAGGACTCGATCCCATGACCCTGGATCATGACCTGAGCCGAAGGCAGATGCTTAACCATCTGAGCCACCCAGGCGCCCCTGTGGTTTGATTTAAAGGAGATATTACATTAAGTTACTTATCAAAGCCTGGCTATTGACAAAAAATGCTAATACTCAGTAATACCCATGTTCTTCCTCTTTAATCTAGAAATAATTCTAAACTATATTTTCTAACTACCTAGCATATTGGTAGGATCATGTGACCCTATTCTGGGTAAAGCAGTGTGGAAATTTTATATATATATATATAATATTTATATATATAATATATATAATTTTATATATATAATATTTATAACGATATTTATATCTCCAAAACCTTGCATAAAATATCCCATGAGCAATACGCTTGTTTGATTTATGAGGCTAAATACATTTGAAAAGCAAGTAAATGGACAAGAAATGTAGAGTATGGTTGGCTGCGGTAGTTACAGCTACTTGAGGCTTGCAATCACAAATAAAGTGAGATCATTCAGTATAGTTGCAATTTTGTTTTATCTTGTTTGTTATGTTTTTGTTTTTTATTAAAGATTTTGTTTATTTATTTGAGAGAGAGAGTATCAGCAGGCACAAGTAGGGGGAGGGGCAGAGGGAGAAGGAGAAGCAGATTCCCTGCTGAACAGGGAGCCAGCCGCGGGGCTGAATCCCCAGACCCCGAGATCATGACCTGAGCTGAAGGAAGACACTCAAACGGCTGAGCCACCCAGGTACCCTGTTTTGTTTTTAAAGTAACTATATTCAGTTGCACTGGTGCAGAGAGATGAATTTAAACAAGGCTATGGTTTTGCCAAGAATTTACACAAATAAAGAAGCTATGGAATTGAGGGAGTATACAAAGAAGTGATTATACTGATTGAACATAAATTAAGAAGGCATCAGGAAAACCAATTACATGAGGGAAATCCAAAAGTTGGTAGGACAATATATTTGAAGACTCAGTGTGGTTGAAAGATTTTTGAGATCAGGATAAAAGAGAAAATAAGCTAGGAAAAAATAAAATGTAATGGTCAGAGGTTAGAAGCATGAAATCGACTCTATGGAAGTTTTGCAGTTATTTGTATCAACAACATTGTAAATATGATTATGAGTATGAGGTGCTGAGATAGAGTATAGACAATATCTTTAAAGAGGATTTCAAGGAGAGGATTGTCTATAACATTAGAAAATTACCTGCATGACTGGAGAAATTACAACAAAGTGAGATTTATATTATTGGGAATAATAGTGAGCTACAGAGCAAAAGCAATCAAGACTCGGAGTTGTTATGGTAAAACATTAAAAATAAATATGCTTTTTCCTTGTCAATTAGAGACATCTATAGGACCTTGAGGAAAAGGTGGAGTATCACACAGAAATGTGTAATTTTAGAGTTAATATCACTTTGCTTTAGTTTTCTTTTGTTTTGCTTCCTAAATAGACTTTTGAAAATCAAAATGAAAGGTACTGAGAAAAGAGAATCATCCAGTTTATACTATAAATAGATTAATGGACAGTAGTACTAAAAAGAGCAAAGCTTGCTCTTTCCCATTATAGAGACTACATGGGGGCAGCTGGACCAAGGTATGGAGAGAGTGCATTGGGGCAAGAAACAAGGTAGTAGTCTTGTTAGATGGTCACCAGAGAGAGATGATTGAGTCAAGTGGAAGCCAAGCCAACACCTACATAGTATCATCCCATATCATGTGACAGAGAGTTTCCCAAAATGCCCATGCTGAGGAGCCTTGCTCACATCTCATTCAATATGTTGAAGTGTTACCAGGCCATTGTCTGTCGGTCTTCCTGCAGAAGGACTGTCTCTGAGACACTGGAATTTGAGTATCTATCTGAGATTTAACTGTGGTTGCCTTTGTTAAAGGCCAAGGGACATCCCCACCCCAAAATAGAAATAGAGTCCTTAATCCCCAAAGATATAGAGACATTAATGGGAAAATTCCAGTATAGGTACTTGGGTGGGGCTAGGTAACGCTCCACCCCCATAACACCTGGTGACTCTTGATGCAACAAGACTCATTTTGATAAAATTAGGCCATGTGACTTAACGATAATTTATTCAAGAATCAGAGAAAATGCCAATCTGTATTTCATAAATCATAATTGTCAAGAAAAGAAATATTGAACTGAATTTTTTAAGTTCTAAAGGAAAAAAGACATTGTCCTATAAGCCAAACTCGAGAAAGACTGTGATTAACATTTTCAAAGATAAAATGTTGACATTGATAACTTGACCAGAAATTAAGGCAACACACCTATAGATAGTAATGCAGCTATACATGGAGTTCTTCATTAATGGGTTTTATCTTTATAGAACATTTTTAAAAGATGGAAAAAGAGAGTTAGGTAATATACCAAAAATTACATTAAACTAGAATAACATTTTCTGATAGGTTAAACAATAGAATTAATTGATCTTTGAGAAACAGAAACAATAAAATAATTACTTGGGCAAGAACATAAAAGAAAACAAAAAGAGATAAGATTGAGATGAGGCAAATAAAGAACACCATATCTTTTTTTGTTTTTTCCTACCAAAAAGTTGTCTGTAAATGGCAGGTTCCCTCTGTCTATAATATTGTGGAAAGTTAGATTATTTTTATTTATTTTTTTGAGTAGATTATTTTTAAATTAGAAGGCATAACTTCCAAGAACACAATCGGTTCTGAAACATTTTTCATATATACCCATTCCAGTTCATTTTCATGGTCATTATTTTGGCTCAGATAATGATCATCTAGTTCCCAGCAACAGAAATCAAGTAGAATTTCTCTCTTTTCTCTGTATTCTACATTCCACAAACAGCATTTCTTTATTGACACAAGAAATCTTTATAAATAAACTCATATATTTAATATTCCACACATGGGACATGGGCTAATTTCCTCGTGCAGCAAAATGAAAACCCAGCATTCCTTTCTACCTGCACAGTATAAATTGTTAATTGTCTTTGGTCAGCTGGCAAGTACTTCTTTCAAAGGTCCCCCCGGGTTTAGCTTTTTAAATTGCATCTTCTATTCACTCTTTTTCAATCTATATTACTCAACTAGGGAACTACCTTTTGGCTTCCCTCCATTTTCCCACCAAAATCTATCATTTTAAGGCCTGTAGAAAGTGTTGTTTCTATTAGTAAGGTAATACTTTCAGGATAGTATCTTTTCAAGGCAGGTAATTTACATAGCTGCCCTTTACTATGAGTTGTTTTGTCAACTCCAGGAATGCTTCAGAATTGTCAGTATGGACCCTGAAAATTGAGTAGAAAAATTTTGAAATGAGCAAAATACACAGGTCTCAGAAAACAAACACTGCCATTTAGATTATTAGCTCAAAGAAAAATCTTGGAAAAGTAAAGTAGATTTACTACCATGCTCTCATTATTAGTTGGCAGTGGAGATAACTGTAATTCATTAGACTGAAAATGTAACTTCTGTCAACTAATTATGCAAATAACTAGTAAGATTAGTTTGCATGTATATTCTTTGAAATATACAAATTTGATGACAAAAGAAGTAAGCATTAATAACCACTCAGTATCATTACCAAATACATCATTTTCCTGATTTGTGACTAACTAAACTTAAACTATGAGGGATATATAAAAAGATTGGACAAATACATCATTTTATCTTTTGAAAATACTTTATGAAAGCAGTATAATTATCATTGTCTGCTAACAGTATTCTCATTTTTTATCACTTGCCTTGTTCTTAAAAATTAAAAAAGTATGTGATAGGTGCTTGGGTGGCTCAGTTGGTTAAGCAACTGCCTTCGGCTCAGGTCATGATCCTGGAGTCCCAGGATCGAGTCCCACATCGGGCTCCCCGCTCAGCAGGGAGTCTACTTCTCCCTCTGGCCCTCCCCCCTCTCATGTGCTCTCTCTCTCTCACTCTCTCAAATAAATAAATAAAATCTTTAAAAAAAAAGAAGTATGTGATGTTTCTTTCAATAAACTGCAATTCAATGAAAGTGACATTATAGCTGACTCTTTTGTCATTTCAAAATCTAATATAATTCATGTGCATACTTTTCTTATTATTAGCTTTATCCTGGAAGAGTACAACCAATACATTGAAAAAGTAGATGAGTGACAAAGTATGCATTCTTCCTGAACTATTACTATCAAAAACCAAGGTCCCAAAGTTGAGAAAAGATTAAAACAAATGGGCATTAAGAAAAAAAATCAGTTATTATACTTGTCCCATCTTGTTCTTCTTGTAACCATGTATAAAGTAGTCATCATCTAAAGTTTGAAAGAGAATATAATTAAATATTTTAAGTTGTCAGTTCGCACCTTATTTATTTGAGATTTAGATTCAAAATATGTTTCAGTATTTTATAGACATTCAATATATTTATCTACCTATAAAACTGATAGTTTTCTGTTCCAAAAGTATATATTTTACTATAAGTTATTGGAAACAATATTGTTGATTATTATAATGATGATAATGATGATGGTGTATTATTCAGCTGTTTCAACTTTTTCTCTATACAGATTCTCTCCTTGCTAACAGAAGTTGCAAAACTATACTGCTGTTCAAACAAAAAAGTTTTCGTTGTGTTGCCTTAATATTGGAAAGAGCATACAAGTCTGTAAATGACAGATTATTATTTTTAATTTTATTTTTTAAGGAATCTCTATACCCAATGTGGGGCTCGAACTCACAAACCTGAGATCCAGAGTCACATGCTCTACCTACTGAGCCAGCCAAGTGCCTGTTTATTTATTTATTTATTTATTTTACTTTTGAAATTTGTCTTTTTGCTGTTGTATCAAACCTGAAATCTGATAGAAAAATAATAGTTTTAGGGGTATAGCAAGAAAATGAAGAAGAGACTCCCAGGAAAATGGAGGTTAACAAAATAGCTTCATAAATACAGTATATATTTGTCATTTTTATAATTTTACTTAGCACTTTCAACATATCATTTCTGTAGTATTAAATTAAAATAAAAACTATGAAGTTCTGCTTAAATACATTAAACACTGACAGAGAATACTAAGCAGTTATATTATTTATTCTTGTTATGTTTCTTTTCTTAAGACTTAAATTTCAAATTTATCAGGCATCAAATCCTTTTCTGTCAACTTCAGGATTCTGTAACCAGTATTCCAGCATTTCAATTAAAGTACATTTGCTGTTTGTTATCTGGATGCAATTTCCCTCTATGCAGATTGGAAGAAAAAATGTAGCTTTATGTAAAAAAATATATAATGGATTACTTTTTCAAACATAGCCATGGAAGGCTGAAGATTTGAAAAGGAAATATATTACACAGAAGGATATTGAGTTGTGTTCTCCAGTGAGGTCTAAAAGTTCATATAATTTTATGACTGCTATTCTGCTAGTGCTCTTTGACCTTCACATATAATTTCATGATCTTTTCATTAACCACTTATTCTCTTTCATTTTCTTTTGATATGGAAAGTTTTTTATATTAATGTGAATGAAATACCAGAGGAAGTATGCTTTGGTAATAATAATAGTGAATGAATATAATCTTAATTTTTAAAAGTACATTGTTGGTCAATAGTAATAATTATTATTCATTGAATACTATGTGCTGATCACTTTAATAAACACTTTATACATCATCTCATTGTCCTTCCCAGCAGAAATATTTCCCATTTACAGATGGAACTAAGACTGAAATTAAGAGGTGTTATAGGGTAGGCAATGAAGCTAAGATCTGAATATCAGTTTGCCTGATACAAAAATCTATATTTTGCCATGCAATCTTCACTATTTTTCTTTCTTTTTTAGTAGTCTTATATTTTGCTATTAACAAACAGGTGCAATTGAAATATAAGCATTGATACTGGAAGTGATTGGCTTGGTATCATTTTATAAGAAAATAAAATTAAAATTGAGAAAATTTAATCCTCAAACTTTTAGGTAAGTACAGTAACGCCAAATTTATTTTCACTAGCTTTATAAAATAAAATCAGCCTAATACTCCAACCTAATTCCCCTCTTAAAAGTATATTGCTAAAACATTATCAGCATGTGCAAAGAAGGAAGATGAAGCAGTATAAATTACCGGTACGCAGTGATTATCCCAAAATCCTAGTGCTGAAAAATGAAGCTTAATACCAGTTAAGCTGTCACTAAGTCAGAGTTATAAGTATAGTCAGGTAAAATTCTTATAATTGCTTATAATTTTCAGAGTTTGGAAAACAGTTTCCTGGGCAGATGTTTTTACATTGTCCTAAATGTCCCTGTCTCTATGAAGTGATGAACACTATCTCTGGTTTATGCACCAACATATTAATCATTTCCTGTCTTTCAAGATGACTACCTGGTAACATTAACATATAAATATACAGTGATCCCTATATTATTATGAATTCCTTTCACTTGACACACTTGAAAAAATCAAATTAGTCTCTGTTACTTGGTAGGGTGCATTGTTCAAAAAAATGAATTTATCACTAAATTGCTGGACTTGAAAATTAAGTATTAATTGAAATTTGACTATTAGAAAATTATCTCAGAGAAACATCTTTAACATGTAATTCTCTTAAATTTGTGACATTATGAATGAGGTTACTGGGCCAAAGCTTGTTTATGCCAATGGCATAAGTTACTGTCATTTCTAAGAGCAGTGAAGGCTTATCAACCCTCCCTTGTCAAATTTTATTTTAAATTATCTTTCAACCAAGTGTAAGCTATTTAAGAGTTAATTATCCAGTTTATGGCTTCTCTGTACCTTTATTTTTATCTATTTCTATAGTTTTTTTTCCTCTATAGTGGTCAAAATTCCAAAGTCTATAGATTATGGGAAACTAAATATACATTGATTATTCAGTTTTATAAATTATATCTAGTCCTAATGAAAAGTTTGTGACAGAGATTATTGATAATTCTGAAACATAAGACTAGAACCTTGTAAATTTAATTTATTCCAGTTATTTATAGGCCAGAATAATAAAAGATTGTGTAGGATATCCTGAATTAAAAAGGTAGTGAACCCAGAGGAATAAACGCTAGTTAATTAAGAAGGAACGATAAATAATCTTAAAATCTTAAAACCATTCTCTATAACATGATATGCTCATCACCATAAACTTCAAAACAAAATCAAATAAAATGACCTAAACAGTAGATATCTAGAAGGTATCCTATGTAAATACTTTTATAAAATATACTTTTTCCAAGTTAGTTCAAAAATAACATGACCTAAATATTTCAAAAGAATCTCAGTTCCTCCTAAGAAACAAAAATTAGTTCTGTTGAATCTTCTATTGTCTTATTTGCTGGAAAAAAACAAATTTCAATGTTCTAAAAATAAAATAAATTCTACCTGTAAATGAAATATCAGCACTGGTAATTACTTGAACAGTTTATACGTTTTTTGATTTTCAGTTTTAAAATACACACACACACACACACACACACACACACACACACACACACCAATAAACTCCACCCCTCCAGTCTCAAGTCAGTCTTTAGTTCCTACTTTTCTTTCATGCACCATATCTCTTCCATCATCAAATCCTATTGACTCCAATTTCAAAACATATTCAGCTTTTCTTATGACTACCATCTCATGATTTTGGTCTAAACCATTATCATTTCTTGCCTTGATGATGGCAATATTTTAAAAGATAGTTTTCCTATTTCCAGTTTTAAATCTAAGGAGCTTGGAACTCACCACTCCATCCTAACAAGTAAAAAGCTAACCACACTGAAAAATCAACAACTCTTCTTGGATCCATAAGAGAGGGGTGGACCCAGGGAAAACCATGGCATCAACTGGGCTTCTTGGTATTTACTCAAAGGGGCTGAAAACTTACGTCCACACAAAACCTGTACAGGTTTGTTTCCAACAGCTTCATCCATAGTTGCCAATACTAAGAACCAAGGTGTCCTTCAGCAGGTGAATGTAAAAACTGCAATACATCTAGGAAACAGAATATTATTCAGTGCTAAAAAGAAATGATCAAACCATAAAAAGATATGGAGGAACCTTAAATTCATATTGGTAAGGGAAATAATCATTCTGAAAAGGCTATATACTGTATGATTCCAACAATATGACATTTTTTAAAGATTTATTTGAGAAAGAGAGAGAGAGCATGAGTAGGGGGCAAGGGCAGAGGGAAAGGGAGAAGCAGACTCCCTGCTCTGCGGGAACCCCAATGCGCTGCTCAATCTCAGGACCCTGAGATCATGACCTGAGCTGAAGACAGATGCTTAACCCACTGAGCCACCAGGTGCCCCAATGACATTTTGAAAAAGACAAAACAGTGGAGACTATAAAAAGATCGGTGGGTATCAGAGTTTAGTGGGAAAAAGAGACAGATTTGTGGAACACAGAGAATTTTTAAGGTGATGAAACTACTCTGCATGATACTGTAAATGATAAGTATATATCACTCTATATTTATCCAAACTCATAGAATGTAAAACACCAAGAGTGAACCATAATGTCAACTATGGGCTTTGGGTGACTGTATCGATGAAGGTTCACCAATTATAGCAAATGCACTACTCTGGCGGTTGCCCCACTACTCATGTGGAGCAGGGGATATATGGGAAATATCTGTACCTTCCACTTAATTTTGCTGTGGAGTTAAAATTTTTGTAGAAAAATGAAGTCTTTAGAAACACACAAACAACGATGGTTTTGTTTCTAACCTTATAGGAATCAGTGCATTCTCTAAGCACCAACTATAAGGTTCTTTTTAAATGAAAATAAGATTATGATACATTTTGTAGCTCAAAACCCAATAATGTAGTCATATACTATTAAATTAAAAGCTAAAACCCATAGCATATCTTAATATGTGCTCTGTGCCTCCCCATTCCCCAACTCTCTGATATCTTCTCCTCCCTGACTCAAATCCTTCAACTCACTCTGCTCCAGCCATGTTGGCCTGATGGCTAATCCAGGAATGTATTAGGCATGCTCCTGCCATAAGGCCTTGGCATTTGTCTTTGCCTCTACTGGGAAGTGTTTGTATCAAATACATAAAAGGTGTATTCTTCACCTCTTCCAAATCTTTGCTCAGGTATCACTTTCTCAATGACCCCTTTTGAAAACTGCTTCACCACATAGCCTATATCCCTTTGGCCCCTTTATTTTTATCTTCTACTGTACTTATTAAGACACTATATAAATCAGTGGTCATTATTGCATCTTCTTCCTAACATAATGTAACCCTTGCTTTTTTATACTCCTGTATAGACACACCCCTGGAAAATTACCTGTCTCCTAGGAGGCATTCAATGGATATTTGTTGAATAAAATATCACTAACAGATAAAAATGTTATTAAAAGAAAACAATCAAGATAGCAAAAGTAAACAATGACTTAGGGAAGGATTTAGATGTATGTATTCATGTTAAATCTGTAAAGATTTTTGAGGATCAGTAGGGATAAAATAGCACAATAAATACAAAACATGGGAAATAAAAGACTTCAGTCCTCTCAAAAAACATGCTGCCTTTGAAATAAATACCAATATTACTCTATTCCTTTTCTGTAATACAGCAAAGCAGGAAGTAATGCAACTAGTAAGTGAAATGGTGTACCAATTAAAAAAGATATAGAGACATGTTTCAGAAATTCCAATTTACCCGTAAGATCCTCAGAAAAGTATCTACCTAGAAAGTGTATTTATAGACATATATAGCCTGCACCCAGGTGGTAAACTATGTAACACTGCATCAGAATCAACTTGTCCTCCCAAATGCAGAAAATTGAAAGGAATTAAACTTGGAAAAAAATAATTTCCTATGCTTACATAGAAGGAAAAATATGACTTCTTTACTTACAATGAACCTGACTAGATTTTGAGTCTCCATTCATGCTGACAATGAAAACAAATCTGCCAATCCAAAGTAGCTTTGTTATTTATGGAGGATTTAAGCTTTTTGAAGAATTGCTTAATTCAGGTTTCTTCTCAAGATTTTCTCCCTTCTCCCAAGTGTGATCAAATTTATGTGTTGGACAAGGAATGCTGCAGTCGGTGTTATATCTAACCCCATAATAAGAACCTGATGAGTCAGCTGGTCTTTGGTGGTCTACAGTCTGTGTTGGTATGATCATATGTACAAATTGCACTGGACTTTTGGCATTTATCTGTCCTATCATGGCTATTGGCCACCATATTGTTATCCTCTGGATTCCCACACAAAGTTAATGTCGTTTTGTGAGTTTTCCCCTCAAAGGGAACACAGAACTTTAGCTCATGAGCGTCAAGTTCTGCAACAGGACATAGCAGAGATTTCCTTAACACCTGACAACTGAGTTTTTAGAATGCATCTTCATTTTTTTTATTTTTTTATATTTTCTAATACATTTCATATTTTTTATTATGTTAATCACCATACATTACATCATTAGTTTTTGATGTAGTGTTCCATGATTCATTGTTTGTGTATAACACCCAGTGCTCCATTCAATACGTGCCCTTTTTAATACCCATCACCAGGCTAACCCATCCCCTCCACCCCCCTCCCCTCTAGAACCCTCAGTTTGCATCTTCATTTATTTTATCTTGAATGTGTACACAAGGTGTTCTGGATCAGAGGCAGATTTTTTATTATTTATCTTATAGTAAATAATAAACAAATTAGCTCTCCTTGGCTCAGGCCTTATCCTCCTACAACATGATGAAAACCAAGCCAAATGTCCCACAGAAGTATCTTGGAAGTCAAAGGTAACAGGTGGAGAACAATGAATTTTTTCTCTGTACCTAAAGGAGAAAGAGAGAATTGTCCCCTCATCTTCCAAAAGAATAGGGGGAGGGGAATATGTTTCTTTGGGGTGGATGGAAAGGATCCTGGGTTCTCAGTCTAACATTTTGGAATATAAATACATCTTTCCAAGGTCCAATAAACCCCTGATATCTGTGGCTTTTATAAGCAAGGGATATCATTTATCTTTCCAACATTTTGGTCCAGGCTTAACCATTCAGCCTTCTTGTGTCAGAGCAATTAACTAGACAAATGGCTATATCTGTTTCTCATGGTATTTAAAGAGTAAGATGTTCTTGGGGCACCTGGGTGGCTCAGTTGGTTAAGTGACTGCCTTCGGCTCAGGTCATGATCCTGGAGTCCCGGGATCGAGCCCCACCATCAGGCTCCCTGCTCAGCAGGGAGTCTGCTTCTCCCTCTGACCCTCTTCCCTCTTGTGCTCTCTATCTCTCATTCTCTCTCTCAAATAAATAAATAAAATCTTTAAAAAAAAAAAAGAGTAAGATGTTCTTGAGAAAGTGAAAGCAAATATTCCTTATCTTTATATTGTACACATCTCCATGGCTTAGAAAGCCAGGACTTTTTTATAGAAGCACTGAGATATGTGGGAAGTTTTATTCCACTAAACTACACTGAGTCAGCCATTTCTGCCAGAGTGATACCTGCTCCAGGTGAGGCTGCTCTAGGAGGAGATATGACAGGAAGTGAAGGGTAAGGCCAACTGCTCTCAGATTCCACACTTACCTGTGGCTCATTGTGGGTTGGGCAAGGCCTTTCCAGCACCAAGCAAACATCCCAGCTAGTTTATTCTCTTGTTCTCTAGTCTTTCAGCTGATGAAAACTGGGTTCCCTTGGGGCAGAAATTAGCTTGTACACATATGCATTCTTCAACTCCTTTATTATATAAACTACCTATTTTTACTATTTTGGCTATGATTTATGGAATGTCCAAACACCATTTTCTCTAAAAAGCCCGGTTTCTGCATTTGAAAGCCCTGGTGTTCAAAACTTTTAGTTGTTAGTATGGGCTTAAAAATATGTCTATTAAGGAAAAAGGTGAAGATTAATTATCATCTAAACATTGTATTCAACCTAACTTTATTTTTTTTAAGATTTTATTTATTTATTTGAGAGAGAGAATGAGAGAGAGAGTGAGCACATGAGAGGGGGGAGGGTCAGAGGGAGAAGCAGACTCCCCACTGAGCAGGGATCCCGATGTGGGACTCGATCCTGGGACTCCAGGATCATGACCCGAGCCAAAGGCAGTCGCCCAACCAACTGAGCTACCCAGGTGCCCTCAACCTAACTTTAAAACTCTGTTTAATAGAGACTATGAGAACCCCATACACAATGTGGAATTTTAACTTCATGATAAAAATTAAATGAATTTGCTAAACACTATTTGTTCATTTTAGAAATAATTAATAAGCAGCCTCTATGTACAACAGTGTTAATGAACAAAGCACTGCCTTCCTCAAAATTGCATTCTAGCCAGGAAAGATAGAATTAGCAGCATAAATAAATAATAACATATAGTGTGATAGTTAATAAGTGGAATGAAAAGTAAGAGGCAACAGGGAGGATGGGGACAGTTTTTATTTTTTTTTTAAAGATTTTTATTTATTTATTTGTCAGAGAGAGAGAGAGCACAAGCAGGGGGAGCAGCAGAGGGAGAGACTCCTCACTGAGCAGGGAGCCCGATGCGGGACTTGAACCCAGAACCCTGGGATCATGACCTGAGACAAAAGCAGATGCTTAACAACTGAGCCACCCAGGAGTCCTGGGACAGTTTTTATTCTTGGTGGGGGGTATTTAGGTGAAGACATATCTATTCACATATTTAGATAGAGTATTTGAATTATTCTGGGATATTGAATTTTATTTTTTTTTAAGATTTTTATTTATTTGACAGAGACAGAGATAGTGAGAACAGGAACACAGGCAGAGGGAGTGGGAGAGGGAGAAGCAGGCTTCCCGCCAACCAGGGAGCCCTATATGGGGCTCCATCCCAGGACCCTGGGATCATGCCCTGAAGTGGAGGTAAATGCCTAACAACTCCACCCAGGCACCCCCGGATATTGAATTTTAAAATAACAGAGTATAAAAGATCTGTGAAAAAATTCCATAGGATAACAGAATTTAAATATGATAAATTTTGAATTAATGATATCTGCCTCCAATCTTTTACACAGTCTCAGGGAGAGGAAAGCTAGAGTTCTTACCTTCTTCGGTATGAGAAAAGGTAGACAGGAGAGGGTGAGGATGGTGAAGAATCAACCACATGACCAAGTAATTTAACCAGACTGAAAAAGGGCATCTAGTTGCCCCAAAGAACAGGTCGGTGCGGGAGAGATTCAGCTGGCAAAGTCAGAGCAACTGGCTATATTAGGCTACTTAGTCCATTGCATCGGCTTCACAGTGATGTATCCCTGAAGGTTATGCTCTTTATCTTTTTGGACCCATCATACTGTGCTGTGTTGAAGCTTTACTGGACTTATGTTAAAGCAATAGATATATTTTCATATACAGCTACATGCAGAATTTACTAGAAAAAAAGAATTTTCCCCTCCATCTTGAGAAAAGTGATAATTAAGACTTGCTGAATTTATTCAGGTTAAATTATTGTGTGTGTGTGTGTATATATATATATGTATATGTATAGAGAGTATATATCTATACTCTGTGTGTGTATATATACATGGATATATATGTATTTGTGTGTGCATGATCTTCAATGAAACAGCAAGATCTAATCATAAGAAAAAAACTTACTAGTCCTGCTGATGAGTCAGCAGCTGAAGTATCAGGAAGTAATTCTTTAAATATCCATAATTATACACCACAAATCCACATATGCTTCTTTGACGCTGTACTCTAAGTTTCGGTTCTTCTCCTCTTGACTTTCAATTCAAGGAGAAAAATATAAAATGACTTGGGGTGGAGATGGCAAAAAAGAACCAAAAGTGAATTGTTCTCCTCCCTCAAATTTGTATAAAATTTAAAATTAGAATGTTTAAAATTACCTGGCCTAAATCTACTTAAAAATAGATCCTGTTTTTCCTGGAAACGGGACAAGAAGTCATACATGTCCTAAGGTTATACAGTAGATTAGTGGCATTCAAACAAGGATCCACATTTCCTGATTTCAGGACATGTGTTCTCTTATACTAACTACTCAAAAAAAAAAATACTTTTATTATTAGAATTTAGAATGTTGCCCTTCTTGATAAGCAAGATAGAGTAATTGAGCTAATAATTATACTTTCCCTTAGCTTTAAGAAGAAATAATTCAATGAGAGAGGACTCCTCTTTCCATTTAATAGCAGGACTGGCAACGTGATTTTCAGGACCCAGAGCAAAATGAAAACGTGATGCCCCTTGTTAAAAAATATTAAGACTTCCAAGATGGTGACAGCAGAGCATGAAACTAAGCATAAATCCATTCTAAGCTCAGGATTCTGTGTAATGACACAATTTATATGCCTTTGAGGCTGGTCCTGTATATCAATATTGGGGAAGGTATCAGAAAGAGATAAGCATATATTTGATGAAAGATGGGTCACGAGTCTGAAGGGGAGTTTGAGAGAGAGCACCCATCAGACCTGGTGATTGGATAACTACATTTTATGTGTGTTGACCTTTTTCTCAAAACAAATGAATCAATGTTTTCCAGCCTCACCAGTCCCTCTGAAGATTTGGTGAGGAGGCCAGTTAATCTGACTCTTTCTCAGGAGGAACCAATGAGTCTATATTTCTCTTCATCCACATCCTTCCAGTAGGAAAAAGTGCACAGAACTTGAAAGTACCCTGGTGTCCTGGAAACCATGTTAAGAGACAGGTGTAGGTAGTTCCTGTCAATTCCTACTTTGTCCACTGCATTTATTACACAGTTTTACAAAAATATAATTTCTGGGCAGGCAGGCACATAATTCAGGTCATACAGATAACCTATGGGGTAATAAATAAAAAAGGTTTTTATTCATTTTTCTTATTTAGGAATTATAGTAAGTTGGAAAAAACAAGCATCAAAAATGTAAACAACAATGCTGAAATGGTATGCTCTTCAAGAAAAAATTTCCTTATACTACTTATTTTTCTATCATTTTGATTTTATATATAGTCCTCTAAGCTACAACCATTGGATAAACAAAGGGAAATGCTATTATAATAAAAATAAGAATGGCTTGACACGTTGTTACCACTCTTGATGCCATAGCTCTGCTAAGATTTACCTTATATATTTTTTTCATTATTTCTGCACTCCTTTCTTTGATCATTTTACTTAGGGAAAACTCTGATAATCTGTCCCAAGAAGCCATCCATTATGTAATGTAAATGTTAATGTGCTTTATGAGAGTACAAATAAACAATAAGAGATTTAGAAACCATTATCTTGGCTTTTACACACAGGTATACAATTAAGAAATGACAGAAATTTAAAAGGAACTGAAAATATTATTGTGCCTAGAAAAAGCTGAGTAACAACTTTTCTTTGCATCTCTCTAAAGAACTTAGCCTCTGTAAATATAACAATAAGGTAGATCTAGAAATTTAATTATCATTAAAATAACCCAGAGTGTAAATTCTTTAAACTGAACCTTACACTTTTGATATGCAGAGCACTTTTATCATCTGACAAAAGTATGCTCTCCATATACAAATTAGCATATTCTCATAAATACAAAGACTCTTCAAAATAAGTCAAAGTCCAGTCCATGGCCCAGAACATAAACTGCTAACTCTCTTTTCAAAAGACCACCAAAATAACCTATTGCTCTAGTTTAGCTAAGTTTATTAGACCTTTATTAAAGGAGAATACATCTTCGATAGAATCTTTGCAGTTTCAGAAAAGGGAGAGGTTAGCAAAGTATATAAGATTTTGGAATCTAGGCTCTGGTGGTTTAATAGTATAGACAGGAGACTGGAAGAGTATGTTTTCAGGATTTTGTAATCTGGGCTCAAGAGAACTAATTTAGATGTAATAGTTTGTGACATAATAATTTAGAATTGGTAGGTATGGTAAAGTGAGCAAAGATCAGTTGTCTGGGGCACCTGGGTGGCTCAGTCATTAAGCAGCTGCCTTCAGCTCAGGTCATGATCCCAGGGTCCTGGGATCAAGTCCCACATCGGGCTCCCTGCTCAGCGGGAAGCCTTCTTCTCCCTCTCCCACTCCCCCTGCTTGTGTTCCTGCTCTCTCTGTCTCTGTCAAATAAATAAATAAAATCTTAAAAAAAAAAGTATCAGTTGTTTGAGTAGATGAGCAATCTATTGTCCTAATGAAAGAGGTATTTACCCAGATGAATAAACTGGAAGTATGGTTTGACTCTTCTAATAGTGCTAAGATAACTGAATTACATGAATAATTTAATCTTCAAAATAGTTTTAAGTGTTAAAGTATGATTTTCACGTTAAAAACATGACTTCCATTAATAGAATGTGTGCATTTTTTTGCAATTTCCAACAGTGTACATTTGACACTTTTTTTAATTACTTCATTTAACTCCTTAATGAATTAATAAGATGGTGACTCCACAGGCATTTAAAGAAACAAAATATATAGTCCATTATGAAAGCCATCTAAAAAAATGTATTATAAAAAGGCTGCTAGGTTAAATGCAAACATAGTTAATGTTTATAGCCCCTGAAGTTATCTTTTCTACCAAAAAGAAATTTATAAGTGGACATGCAACTTTATAGTGACTGGGCAAATAGCAAATAATCAGTAAATTCTCCTAAAAAAATGAATACATTTTAGGTGTTGTTAGAACTGCTGTAATATTCTTTCTTTTCTTTTTTAATTTCATAGGTATTTATAGTTTTTCTTTACAGTTTATCCATTTTGATCAGAAATAATCTTAAGTGGTACTCAATTTAACAAGAAGGCTTGTCATATTTTGGTTTGTTTTGAATGTCTACAACTAAAGGAAATTAACTACATAAACCTCCGTAAACACAAACTGTTAAGCAACTGCTAAGACCATAGAATTAATTTCTATCCTGAACTTCTATTAAGAAATACAGTATTGGACTTTGTAAAAGCCTCTATCATTTCACCCGCAGTATTTGTTGATTTTGAAGTATATTCAAGGTGCTCAAAATATACTGAGCTTTTGGCTTGCCAGGAAATGAGGCCAACAACCTTTCGGTATAAAACAGGTAACAGGTCAGTTTTGTCTGTGTTTTAATCACACCATCTTTGCAAATAAAATACAACTCTTGTTATTTAATAGAAAGGTTTTCAGTTCTGATTCAGTAAGATTTATTCTGAATATGACACAGAGTATATCTTCATGGTACAATTGATACTGGTTAAATAAGGGGCAGGGACAGATTCTTACTGACTGTATGCACATAGAAACTAAGGAAATAGTAAAATACTTGCTTCTGAAATCTGAAATCAAACACAATGGGTCATCAGCAAAGGAATGATAAGACTCTCAGTGGTTGCAAAACAAGTATTACTATACCTTCTAACTGCTGTATCAATACTGGTGTTTTGTTGTTGTTGTTGTTGTTTTTCTCTCCTTCTAGAGGCAAATAGTTTTTTGGCAGATAAAAAGCCAAAATGTTAAAGGGCAAATTCAATGTGATCGACTCAATTGTATAAGAAAATCAGGAAGTCAACTTAATGATTAACTTCCTATTGCAGCTGAATTTGAACTTAAATATTTCTTTGAACTACCTGCAGGTATATAGCTTTGTAAAAGATTGGATTTGTAACCAGCTGTGAGCTTTCAAGACAATGTTTTGGGCTAAATGAATTAGCAAATACCTTCAGCCAGACAGGTTAACCTATGTGTCTAGGAAGACTGCAGCATGTTTAATACATAGTTCTTTTCCTTTACTACCTTTTGCTTGTTTCATTGTGGCTGACTTCTTTTTGGAAGAAAAAACTGCATTTCTGAATTAGATGCAATGGCTCAATAGAATTTTTGATAATATATGACTTAAATATACCTTATAACACTCAAATCTAAATATGAGATAATCCCCATAATTTCTGTTAAATGTTAGTTCTCAGGCTATTCCAATGCTTAATGTCAAATTAACCACATATGTTTATGTAATTTTTATATGACCCAATACAAGGTAGATTTAGTAGCTATGTTTAGTAAAGCATAGCCATTAATTTTCCAAAGTCATGATTACCTATTTCTCAAGTTAATATTTTATATCTCCCCTCCTGACATTTATTTGGTCTGCACAGATTGACAGAATTTTAGAACTAAAACAACTTTATAAATCATAAAACCCTCATTTACATATGAGGGAGCAAGACCCAAGGGTTTACATGACTCGCTCCAGGTCCTATAGCTAGTGTGTAGAAACTTGAGCCTGTGAGTCCAGGCTCTTAATCCAATATTCTTACCACTGTATCATTCTGCAATAATGGAAAGACTAAATTCAAAACTTTTGTTCAGGTACATTCATAGAGGGTAACTTGGTATCATGAATTTTTTTTTAAAGATTTTATTTATTTATTTGACAGAGACACAGGGAGGGAACACAAGCAGGGGGAGAGGGAGAGGGAGAAGCAGGCCTCCTGCTGAGCAGGGAGCCCGATGCAGGGCTTGATCCCAGGACCCTGGGATCATGACCTGAGCAGAAGGCAGACGCTTAACCACTGAGCCACCCAGGTGCCCCTGCATCATGAAATTTTAATTTAATAGCTGTTTTATGAGTTTGATGAAGCAATTAAATGAAAGTTGACTTTATTTTTCACATTATCCAATATTATCGGTGCTAGCCACCTACAGCTACTAAGCACTTGAAATGTGTCTTGCCTAAGCAAAGATATGCCATTAAGTGTAAAATACATACTGGAATTTGAAGGCTTAAGATAAAGAAAATAATATAAACAAACTCATTAATAATTCTATATTGATTATATAAGTAGTATTGTGGATATACGGGCTTAAAAACAATGTATTAAAATTAATTTCATCTTTTTCTATTCTAATTTGCCTACTAGAACTTTCAAAATTGCATATGAGCCTCATATTATTTATCTCTTGGACAGTACCACTCTAAAGCGATTTTTGAGACCAAATTGATGAATTTAATTTGTTCACATCTGAAAACTATACCTTTATGTTCAACTAATTAAAACTTCTACTTAAATAACTTCTTTAGGCTGGATAGTCCATTAATATCCATTTTTATAAACAGCCTTCATCTGAAATTAATGACTTTATATAGCACTAATATTTACATTGGCATTTAACTATGTTCACATTCAGTCCCTTATATTTTCTTATTTTATAAAATGCATGCATCATGTCTTATTATAGCCATTGCAATTTACATCCCTCAAGGGAAAGGTCCAACAATCATTTGTCTGTGGCTCACATTGCTCATATAAGAGGCCACAGGCTGTGGATAATTAAATATTAGCACCATGAGCTTCTCTAAACAGAATGCAGAGAAGAAGCTGGTTAAAGATGACACTAAATAAGTATCAAAACATTCTGACTCAGCCCAGTAGGAGAAACAGATTTTGGCTCAAATTGTAATCTAGATGTTACTCTTTTTAGTTAAATAGAGTAGAATGAAATTGTTCTCCTATTATGGTAGTAAGGACAGAAAAAAAGAGATTAATATAACCTACAGATGTTGAATAGAAACATACAACATCCATAGATACAGAGGCTGCCTTGGTAGGACTCGGAGGCAATTCCCCATTGATCTCTTATGTTTCTGCATTATCTTACAAGCAGAGACACTGACTATCTTTGTTTTGAACTCTTTCAAGACTGTTTTTATAGTGAACCATTTAGAAGATACTGAATGTTTCCCTCTAGAGTAAAGAGCAGGCAACCCTCCTGCTTATTACATTCAAGTTCCCTAAGACTGTGGTTCTCTCTTCCAAGTGCAGGTACCATTTGGTCCTCTTAGTGTTGCCTTCCCAGAACTGGCAGTTGGGGCATCATGCAAGGAAAAGCTGATACACTGGATAATGATATCGCTGTAATAAACTCCTTTGCTTCTAACCTAATGGTTTGTTTTTGTTTTCGTTTTTCAGGAACTATGAAAACTGGTAGATTAAGTTGTTAACTTGCAAAGTGAGTAAATTCTCAAGACTTTCACAGTTATTGTCAGGGAGGTAGTACATACACTCTATTTTGCTTTTTTAAAATACCAAAGAACTTAAGACCAAACGTGCTTAAAATAAATTGTATAATTTAACAAAGACTCAATAATTTTCCAAAGATTATGAAGATCTTTTATAGGAAGACAACATCCAAGTACATGAATAATAACAAAAAAGAACATACTCAGAACTGAATAATATAACAAGAAAAATTCAGGTAAGAACTGAATAGAGATCTTTCTTTTAGCAAAACTGGCAAAGGGCTTAACTCCAAATCTCTCACAAATAAAATACTTAACATTAATATCAAATCTTTACTGTGATATTTTTATTCTGCAGTTAACTGAATAAGTATATAACATTTATCCCTATATTTAAATATAATTATAAAACATTTAAGTATATATTAAACAAAACATGTACACTTATATATTGTTATATATAAATATAAAAATATATAAAACATGCATACTTATATATTAAACTATATAATAAATATAAATATAATGTAACTTCATGTGATAATATGATTTCTGTAATTCAAATAGGTATTTCTGTAATATCTGTTACAATTTTTAAGTCCTGAGATAAAAAACTTCTTGCAATATGCTTAAACAGAGATATATGAATCATGCGGACTTCAAAAGAACATTATAGTTAAGATTCTGGCACACAGAATAGGCAAAACATTTAAGTAACACTTTTTTTTTACGGGATGGGAAAATGTCTACAGTTGTGTCTACCATATCTCAGTAGTACGAAATGACAACTAATAGTCTGTGTTGGTCATGGTATTATTAATTACTATGTTTTTAAAAAGCTCTAACATCTCAGTAATTTAATGCAGTCAGAGATTATTTTTCACTCACCATGGAGTTCAATGGCCATTGGCCTTTGGGGGACTCTGGTTCATAGAGTTATTCAAATAAACAAGGCTCCTCCCTTATGTGGCTTTCAAAGATCTTGGAATAATCACTAGATACCTGCATTTTGCCAGCAAATGAGGAAGGTGGGAGAATTTGGGACATTTTGTGAGAAATTTTACATATCTAAGAATAAGCCTGAACCTAACCCGAAAGTGCAAGGAAAAAATATGTTTAGGGGTTTCTTTTTCTCAACTTGGTGATGCTGTGGTAGTGTTGAAACTTGTATTTAGTTGTGATTTCTTGTCTCACTCTAAATAAATCTTCATTTCAGTGCCAAAACAACAAACAAAACAACAATCAGCTCTGGAACTGGTACCCACCACTTCTACTAACAGTGCACTGGCCACAACTCTGTCACATGTCTCCAAGTAACAGCAGAAGGACTGAGAAATGTTGTCTAGCAGAGTGTAAAGAGGGAGAGAGTGCAGCTCTTATCCAACAACAGAATAGACATCTCAGCAGAATCCTAGAAAGCAGGAACAGAAAAGTAGAAAATGCCATGGTAATAAATGTGAAAAAAAAATTTAGTCTCATTCTCTCTACTACCACTCACCCTCACATTCTCTGTACCCATGTGTTTCAAAGTCATTTCCCCTTTGATAATATTTCAATATCTTAACTTGTTTCCCCTTTCTTCCTTCTATAGCTTCCATAAAACATACAGAAAGACTTGTAGAACTGAAATTGTTCATCTGTCTGAGTCCATGCACTTAAAAAGCAACTCAAGGCTTCTTTCAATGTGATGCCACTCTGGCTCATATGGTTGCTTTAGATTAGTAAGTAGATTAGAATCTAAGAACAAAACAATAAAAGGCAAAGGACAGATAATTTTTTTAATCCTATGACTCAGTATGTCTATAAAATCATGTTTATAAAAGATGTATTGAAACCAGAAAGTTATGTATGGTTCCAAAAACAAAACTCTTAAAATAATACCAAACAAAGGAGGCTTATTCTTTAGTTTTGTTTTTAAGAGCTATGACTAGCTCTTTTACTAGTCTTGAGAGAGTCAAAGAAGTTTCATCTACACTTATTCATTTGTTCTCAAAATAAACTCATATTTGATCAAATTTTAGAAAGCAAATGTTTCAAGCATTGTAGAATGAGAGGAACTGCAGCAATTCTCAGATATACAAAATGATGTAAAAAATCAGTAGTTTGTGGTTTTGTTTTATCAATGAAGAAAACAAATTATTTTACATTAGGAGTAGTACAGCTCTGGAGAAATCATTTAAAAACTGTTTTTCCATTTATTTATGATAGAAAGTATAAAACCACTTTAAACAAAATAAATTTTAATAGAATTTGTATTTTACATCATTCACTTATTGTATGTAGCAACGTGAAATTTATTTATTTATTTTTTCTCTCACGCTTGAAGTCCACGATTTTATTTTAATAATTAACTGCCAGAAAGCATTTGGTCAATCCCAAGGAACTGAAATATTTCCTATTTTCTGATAATGGAGACCATGAAGTAATTTTCGCCCATTTTATCCTCTATCTTCTGAAACACTCGGAACCAAATTTATTGCTCATTCCACAAGTATTGCCCATTCTCCTGCATGCGTTTTCTTCTTCCACTTTCTAATTTATTTTGCTGTGTTGTTAACTTTGGGTGATACAAACCCTCCATCACAGACCATCTGTTTTGAAAATAGATACCGTGTTTTTTTCCCCTTAATTTTTTATTGTTATATTAATCACCATACATAACTTCATTAGTTTTTCATGTAGTGTTCCATGATTCATTATTTGTGCATAAAGCCCAGTGCTCCAAGCAGAATGTGCCCTCTTTAATACCCATCACCAGGCTAACCCATCCTCCCACCCCTTCCCCTCTAGAACCCTCAGTTTGTTTTTCAGAGTCCATCGTCTCTCATGGTTCGTCTCCCCGTCCGATTTGCCCCCCTCCATTCTTCCCCTCCTGCTACCTTCTTTTTTTTTTCTTAACATATATTGCATTATTTGTTTCAGAGGTACAGATCTGTGATTCAACAGTCTTGCACAATTCACAGCGCTCACCATAGCACATACCCTCCCCAATGTCTATCACCCAGCCACCCCATCCCTCCCACCCCACCCCCACTCCAGCAACCCTCAGTTTGTTTCCTGAGATTAAGAATTCCTCATATCAGTGAGGTCATATGATACATGTCTTTCTCAGCATAACACCCTCCAGTTCCATCCACGTCGTTGCAAAGGGAAAGATCTCATTCCTTTTGATGACTGCATAATATTACATAGTGTATATGTATATACATATATATATACATATATATACATATATATATGTATACATATATATACATATACATATATACATACATATATACATGTATATGTATATATATATATATATATATATATACCACCTCTTTTTTATCCAATCATCTGTCGATGGACATTTTGGCTCTTTCCACAGTTTGGCTATTGTGGACATTGCTGCTATATATATCGGGGTGCATGTACCCCTCTGGATGCCTACATTTGTATCTTTTTGGTAAATACCCAGTAGTGCAATTGCTGGGTCGTAGGGTAGCTCTATTTTCAACTTCTTGAGGAACCTCCATACTGTTTTCCAGAGTGGCTGCACCAGCTTGCATTCCCACCAACAGTGTAGGAGGGTTCCCCTTTCTCCACATCCCCGCCAACATCTGTTGTTTCCAGACTTGTTAATTTTAGCCATTCTGACTGGTGTGAGGTGCTATCTCATTAAGGTTTTGATTTGGATTTCCCTGATGCCAAGAAATGTTGAGCACTTTTTCATGTGTCTATTGGCCATTTTGATGTCTTCTTTAGAAAAATGTCTGTTCATGTCTTCTGCCCATTTCTTGATTGGATTATTGGATTTGGGTGTTGAGTTTGATAAGATCTTTATAGATTTTGGATACTAGCCCATTACCTGATATGTCATTTACAAATATCTTCTCCCATTCTGTCGGTTATCTTTTGGTTTTGTTGACTATTTCTTTCGCTGTGCAAAAGCTTTTTATGTTGATGAAGTCCAAATAGTTCATTTTTGCCCTTGCTTCCCTTGCCTTTGGTGATGTTTCTAGGAAGAAGCTGTGGCTGAGGTCGAAGAGGTTGCTCCTTGTATTCTCCTGTAGGATTTTGATGGACTCCTGTCTCACATTTAGGTCTTTCAACCATTTGGAGTCTATTTTTGTGTGTGGTATAAGGAAATGGTCCAGTTTTATTCTTCTGCATGTGGCTGTCCAATTTTCCCAACACCATTTGTTGAAGAGACTGTCTTTTTTCCATTGGACATTCTTTACTGCTTTGTGGAAGATTAGTTGACCATAGAGTTGAGGGTCCATTTCTGGGCTCTCGATTCTGTTCCATTGGTCTATGTGTCTGTTTTTGTGCCAGTACCATACTGTCTTGATGATGACAGCTTTGTAATAGAGCTGAAAGTCTAGAATTGTGATGTTGCCAGCCTTTTCTTTTTCCACATTCCTCTGGCTATTCGGGGTCTTTTCTGGTTCCATACAAATTTTAGGATTATTTGTTCCATTTCTTTGAAAAAAGTGGATGGTATTTTGATGGGGATTGCATTGAATGTGTAGATTGCTCTAGGTAGCATTGACATCTTCACAATATTTGTTCTTCCAATCCATGAGCATGGAACGTTTTTCCATTTCTTTGTGTCTTCCTCAATTTGTTTCATGAGTATTTTATAGTTTTCTGAGTACAGATCTTTTGCCTCTTTGGTTAGATTTATTCCTAGGTATCTCATGATTTTGGGTGCTATTGTAAATGGGATCAACTCCCTAATTTGTCTCTCTTCTATCTTGTTGGTGTATAGGAATGCCACTGATTTCTGTGCATTGATTTTTATATCCTGCTACTTTACTGAATTCCTGTATGAGTTCTAGCAGTTTTGGGGTGGAGTCTTTTGGATTTTGCACATAAAGTATCATATCATCTGCAAACAATGAGAGTTTGCCTTCTTTGCCGATTTGAATGCCTTTGATTTCTTTTTGTTGTCTGATTGCTGTGGCTAGGACTTCTAATACTTTGTTGAATAGCAGGGGTGATAGTGGACAGCCCTGCTGCGTTCCTGACCTTAGGGGGAAAGCTCTCGGTTTTTCCCCATTGAGAATGATATTTGCTGTAGGTTTTTCATAGATGGCTTTTATGATATTGAGGTATGTACCCTCTATCCCTATACTCTGAAGAGTTTTTATCAAGAAAGGATGCTGTACTTTGTCAAATGCTTTTTCTGCATCTATGAGAGGATCATATGACTCTTGTTCTGTCTTTTGTTAATGTATTGTATCACGTTGATTGATTTGCGGATGTTGAACCAATCTTGCAGCCCTGGGATAAATCTCACTTGTTCGTGGTGAATAATCCTTTTAATGTACTGTTGGATCCTATTGGCTAGTATTTTGGTGAGAATTTTTGCATCCCTGTTCATCAAGTATATTGGTCTGTAATTCTTTTTGATGGGGTCTTTGTCTGGTTTGGGGATCAAGGTAATGGTGGCCTCATAAAACGAGTTTGGAAATTTTCCTTCCATTTCTATTTTTTGGAACAGTTTCAGAAGAATAGGTATTAATTCTTCTTAAATGCTTGGTAGAATTCCCCTGGGAAGCCATCTGGCCCTGGGCTTTTGTTTGTTGGGAGATTTTTGATGACTGCTTCAATTTCCTTAGCGGTTATACCTCTGTTCAGGTTTTCTATTTCTTCCTGGTTCAGTTTTGATGGCTGATACATCTCTAGGAATGCACCCATTTCTTCCACGTTATCTAATTTGCTGGCATAGAGTTGTTCATAATATGTTCTTATAATTGTTTGTATTTCTTTGGTGTTGGTTGTGATCTCTCCTCTCTCATTCATGATTTTGTTGATTTGGGTCATTTCTCTTTTCTTTTTATAAGTCTGGCCAGGGGTTATCAATCTTGTTAATTCTTTCAAAGAACCAGCTCCTAGTTTCATTGATCTGTTCTACTGTTCTTTTGGTTTTTATTTCATTGATTTCTGCTCTGATCTTGATTATTTCTCTTCTCCTGCTGGGTTTAGGCTTTATTTGCTGTTTATTCCCTAGCTCCTTTAGGTATAGGGTTAGGTTGTGTATTTGAGACCTTTCTTGTTTCTTGAGAAAGGCTTGTATTGCTCTATACTTTCCTCTCAGGACTGCCTTTGCTGCATCCCAAAGATTTTGAACAGTTGTGTTTTCATTTTCATTGGTTTCCATGAATTTTTTTAATTCTTCTTTAATTTCCTGGTTGACCCATTCATTCTTTAGTAGGATGCTCTTTAGCCTCCATGTTTTTGAGTTCTTTCCAACCTTCCTCTTGTGATTGAGTTCTAGTTTCAAAGCATTGTGGTCTGAAAATATGCAGGGAATAATCCCAATCTTTTGGTACTGCTGGAGACCTGATTTGTGACCTAGGATGTGATCAATCCTGGAGAATGTTCCATGGGCACTAGAGAAGAATGTGTATTCTGTTGCTTTGGGATGGAATGTTCTGAATATGTCTATGAAGTCCATATGGTCCAGTGTGTCATTTAGTCTTTATTTCCTTGTTGATCTTTTGCTTAGATGATCTGTCCATTTCAGTCAGGGGGGTGTTAAAGTCCCCACTATTATTGTATTGTTGTCAATGTGTTTCTTTGCTTTTATTATTAATTGTCTTATATAATTGGCTGCTCCCATGTTAGAGGCATAGATATTTAGAATTGTTAGATCTTCTTATTGGATAGATCCTTTAAGCAGGATATAGTGTCCTTCCTCATCTCTTATTACAGTCTTTGGTTTAAAATCTAATTTGTCTGATCGAGGATTGCCACCCCAGCTTTCTTTTGGTGTCCATTAGCATGATAAATGGTTTTCCAACCCCTCACTTTCAATGTGGGGGTGTCTTTTGGTCTAAAATGAGTCTCTTGCAGACAGCATATCAATGGGTCTTGTTTTTTAATCCACTCTGATAGCCTGTGTCTTTTGATTGGGGCATTTGACCCATTTACATTCAGGGTAACTATTGAAAGATATGAATTTAGTGCCATTGTATTGCCTGTAAGGTGACTGTTACTGTATATTGTCTGTGTTCCTTTCTGATCTATGCTGCTTTTAGGCTCTCTCTTTGCTTAGAGGACCCCTTTCAATATTTCTTGTAGGGCTGGTTTCGTGTTTGCAAATTCCTTTAGTTATTGTTTGTCCTGTAAGCTTTTTATCTCTCCTTCTATTTTCAATGACAGCCTAGTTGGATATAGTATTCTTGGCTGCAAATTTTTCTCGTTTATTGCTCTGAATATATCATGCCAGTCCTTTCTGGCCTGCCAGGTCTCTGTGGATATGTCTATTGTCAATCTAATGTTTCTACAATTGTAGGTTACATATCTCTTCTCCCGAGCTGCCTTCAGGATTTTCTCTTTGTCTCTGAGACTCCTAAGTTTTACTATTAGATGTCGGGATGTTGACCTATTTTTACTGATTTTGAGAGGGGTTCTCTGTGCCTCCTGGATTTTGATGCCTGTTTCCTTCCCCAAATTATGGAAGTTCTCTGCTATAATTTGCTCCAATAGACCTTCTGCCCCTCTCTTCCTTCCTCTTCTGGGATCCCAATTATTCTAATGTTGTTTCATCTTATTGTATCGCTTATCTCTCGAATTCTGCCCTCATGATCCAGTAGTTGTTTATCTCTTTTTCTCAGCTTCTTTATTTTCCATCATTTGGTCTTCTATATCGCCGATTCTCTTTTTTGCCTCATTTATCCTAGCAGTTAGTGCCCCCATTTTTGATTGCACCTCATTAATAGCCTTTTTGATTTAGACTTGGTTAGATTTTAGTTTTTTTTATTTCTCCAGAAAGGGTTTCTCTAATAACTTCCATACTTTTTTCAAGCCCAGCTAGTATCTTTAAAGTCATGATTCTGAACTCTAGGTCCGACATCGTACTAATGTCCATATTGAGTAAGTCCCTGGCAGACAGTACTACCTCTTGTTCTTTTTGTTGAGGTGATTTTTTCCGTCTTCTCATTTTGTCCAGAGGAGAATAGATGAATGAGAGAACAAAATGCTAACAGGGTAACAACGTCCCCAGAAAATATACTCTAAACAAATCAGAAAAGGGGCACCTGGGTGGCTCAGTCGGTTAAGCAGCTGCCTTCGACTCAGGTCATAATCCCAGGGTCCTGGGATCGAGTCCCGCATTGGGCTCCCTGCTTGGCAGGGAGCCTGCTTCTCCCTCTCCCTCTGCCTGCCTCTCTGTCTACTTGTTCTCTCTCTGTATCTCTCTGCCAAATAAATAAATAAAATCTTTAAAAAAAATCAGAAAAGACCTGAAACCAGGGGAAAAGAAAGGGAAAGAAAGAAAAAAGAAAGAGGAAAAAAAAAAGAAAAAGATAAAAACAAAAACAGAACAAAACAAAACAAAAAGAATATGATCAATATGATCAGACTGGTGCATAAATCAGTGCCACACACTAGATTTTGGATGTATTTTGGTCTGTTAGAAGAAAGTGCCTCCCAAAATTTTAAAGAAAGAAAGACTTATACATGTACAAAATAAGGGTTGATACGATGAAGGGATAGAATATGACCGTAAAGATTAAAATTATAAAAAATTTTATAAAAGGAATTGATAAGAATTTGTTTGAAAAAAGAAAGAAGAGGATTAAAAAAAAGAAAGAGAAAAAAGTGGGAGAGAATGTGATCAGAGAGGAGACTAGAACAAAGCCATACACTAGAGATTTAGGGTATATTTTGATCTGTTAGAAGAAACTGTATCATAAAATTTTAAAGAGAGAACTTATATATATATATATAGATAGATAGATATATATATATATCTATATATATATATATGCCAAAAATAAGGGTAACTACTATGAAGGGATAGAATATGAATCTAAAAATGAAAAGTAACAATGTTTTTTTTTTAAAAAAGGGATTGATAAGATGTTGGTTGAAAAGGGGAAAAGAAAAATTCAAAAAAAATAGTTAAAAAAATTAACTTTGAAAGACTAAAGAATCATGGTAAAAATGCCATGGATTCTATGTGCAGTATTCCCCTAGCACTGGAGTTCTGCAGTTCTCATTGATCGGTAAACTTGGTCTTGGCTGGCTGTTCATGCTGATCTTCTGGGGGAGGGGCCTGTTGCTGTGGTTTCCACATGTCTTTGCCAGAGGCGGAATTGCCCCACCCTTGTTGGTCCGGGCTAAGTAATTTGCTCGGGTTTGCTCTCGGGATCTTTTGTTCCCTGCAATATTTCCATACAGCTTTGGAGGATGAGAGTGAAAACGGCGGCCTCCCAATCTCCGCCTGGGAGGAGCCGAGAACTCAGGCCCCTGCTCCTCAGTGCACCCCCAGAGAAAAACAGTCAATCACTCCCGTCCCCCGATCTCCGGCCACACTCTGTGCTCACCCAGCCTGTGACCGAGCATTTCTATCTCTGGCACCTGACTCGGTGTGGAGTCTCCATACCCAGCAGATCCCTGTGGTGCACTCTCACGCCACTCTGCCAGGGGAGGAAGGGGTGTCTCCCTGGATCTGCTGCTTGTTGGGTCCCTGCTGGAGGAGCAGTGGCCTGACTGTGTCACTGATCACAGTTTATGGCAACCCCGAGCTGAGAGCCCGCACCTCAGCTCCGTCTCTGCAGCCGGCTTCCCCGCTCTGAACCCTGGGAACTCTGCCACACTCAGGCACTCCTGGTCTTTCTGTGACCCCGAGGGTCCTGAGACCACACTGTCCCGCAAGGTTACCAACCCCCGCTTAGCCACTGGAGCGACGTCCCTCAGCAGAGCCGACTTCTAAAAGTTCTAATTTTGTGCTCTGCTGCTCTATCACTTGCCAGAAGCAGCCGACGGAGACCCCCCTCCCCTGCCGTCTGTCCTCCTGAATATCACCTCAGATTCACTTTTCCACATGTCCTACCTTCCAGAAAGTGGTCGCTTTTCTGTTCAGAGCTGTTGCTATTCTTTTCTTTGATCTCCTGTTGAGTTCATAGGTGTTCAGAATGGTTTGATCCCTATCCAGCTGAATTCCTGAGACCAGATGAAATCCAGGTCTCCTATCCTCCACCATCTTGCTCCTCCCCCAGCAATGTGAAATTTAGAAGTAGCAGTTTGACAGGCAGATGGAGAAAGTGTTTATGGTAGGATAGGAAATTCATGA
>NW_027397066.1:94926991-95119202 GCF_003265705.2 Callorhinus ursinus | reverse complement strand
TATATAAATATATATAATATAAATATAATATATGTAATATATAAAATTAAAATATATATAAAATATAAAATATATAAAAATTATATAAATATATAATTTATATAATCCTGTACAAATCACTAAGTGTCAACAGACCTCTGAACAGTGAGCAATTAACATGTGCAAGGTAATTTTCAGATTTTTTTTCCATGTTTTCTTCTCTGATAAAATTGCATTGTTTTAATACTGATTAAATATATTCAATGCATATAAGGCAAGGAAGCTGAAATATTTTATTATTTTTATTTGATGGTAATACTAATTACAGCAACTTGGAAACTGTCTAAGGTCCAAAGGGAGTCATTGCTTTTGGGCTTTATTTTTGTCAAAAGAAATTAAATTTACCAGGTCTAGCTTATAAAAACTAACAGATAAATTGTACTCATTTCAAGAATTAGCTATGGAAAGCAGTTAGTATTAAGACTAAATTTTGAATTCTTAAAAAAAGTTATGCCTAGGCATTAATGCATATGTATACTGAAATTATAGGAATATGTCTTTGGGTGTTAACTATGCCCAATATAATAAATATTTCCTTTTTTGTTTTTATAACTGCCTAAGGAGGAATAAGAGTAAAGGTCATTGCTCATTTTCAAGCCAAAACTAAGTACAAGGTTAGTTAGTTTGTTTTGGAGAAATAAATTACTGGATTAAAAATACAAAGGTACTTCCATATAGGACTCCTTGTATGAAAACAAATATTTTGTATTATCCAAGAAGGTACCAACATCCTCCTCAACTTGAATAAACTTTAGATAGGTTTCTTCCTGACTATAGTCTTCTAATCTCCCTTTTCTCACAGCATTTACTTTAGAAAACTTGTCATTGAAAATTATTCCTGTGCCTCATGAGATGTATATCTTCTACAACCTAAGGATGTCTTCCTCAAGAACGTGGAAGTCATCTCTTAGAAATGTAATCATAAAAAAGATAGGGTCCTACTCCCAGTCTTTGTGGGAGGGTAGGACCCCAACTTTGATGAGCCAATTGGTAAACACAGATGGCCTAATCAGACAAACCAACCTCCATCCCTAGTGCATTCCAGTACTTTTCCATTAGCTGAACTCATCCTTTAAAAATCCTCTTGCCTTTTGTTTCAGTGGAGTTGAGTTCACTCTCTCTCCCCTATTACAATAGTCTTGAATAAAGCATCCCTTGCTTGTTTAACTTTGGTGCAATTTTTATGTTCCTTGACAGTTCATATAATATCCTCAAAAACAGTTCAGTATTAATGCATTATTCCCAAATGCCCTGACTGCTGTTTTTGTCCCCAGAATTAAAATTGTCAATCCACCACATCAATAGTTGTTCTCTGGGATCCCTGGGTAGTTCAGTCCGTTAAGTGTTTGCCTTTAGCTCAGGTCATGATCCCAGAGTCGAGGAATCAAGCCCAGTGTCAGGCTCCCTGCTCAGTGGGGAGTCGGCTTCTCTGCCCCTCCACTCCCACTCATGTTCTCTATCATTCTCTCTCAAAAAAAATAGTTATTCTCTAAAACATTTGGGATAACAACAAAAGGAAACTACTATAGTTTATGTTTTCAACCTATTCTAAAAAGTATTTGAGGATAATTTTGCATAGTTTGTCTTAGTATATGTATGGGGTTTGAGAATCTCATACTGCAAATAGTATACATTAAAGCCTTACTTTTAATAGCACTATTGACAAAAGTCTCTAGGGAATGTTGAAATTATGTATTAATAATAAAAACCTAAAATTCCAAATACATATAGTCCTTGGGAAGTAGAATTTCACTCAAGCAATAGAACTGTATTTAAGTGAAGAAGGAAAGATATAGCTTTACATATTATTACTAACTAAACATCAAGATAAGAAAAAGTATAAATGACACAACTGATTGTTTAAAATAGAGATAAAGCTAACAATGTCTGAAGAACCATCAAGCATGCAATGTGCTGGTGAGAAGTCCAGAGCCACCAGATAGGATAGATGTAACTGAGTAATTCTTTCCTTAGTTTTATATAAACTTTTATTTTGAACAAGTTTAAGCAAGCTTTTTTCCCCATAACTTTCTAAGTTTCTAGGAAAACTGTGAGATAAAAGAGTAATAAAAGGAAAGGTTTTAGTAAATTAGGCATTGACTTGGCTTAATTATAAAGGTTTCCAAAAAGAAAAGGAAATAAAATAACCACAAAGTCAGTAGCTACTTAATTAAAAAAAATGTTAGAAGAGTTTCGAACTCTTTGTAGATAGTATTTTCTCAGGTTTTCACATGATGAAAACAGTAATAGTTCCTTGTTCTGGGCCACTAAACATAGATTGCCAAGTGTTGGACAAAGGGAGCTGTTTCAGGATGGCAGTAAAGAGGTAAAGAATAAGTAGGCTATTAACAATCATTCTCTGGGGCAAACATCATTCTAGGCAAATTCATCCTAAATCAGAAAAATGTGCAACCAAAGTGAAAGGCAAGAAAACACACACATCAAACCACAGTACTCTGACATTACAGAGTAAGCAGAATGAATGAACTACTACTATAAACAGTGATGTGATAGATTTCATAAGCATAATGCTGAGACAAAACAAACTCAAGAGTACATTTGTTCTAAACCGATATGCTGCCATATTTTCAGCAAAAAAAAAAAAATATAAGAATGTTCACAACAGCACAATTTATAAGAACCAAAATCTGTAATCAACCAAATGCCCATCAATATTAGAATGGATACACAAATTGTGCTATCCATGCAACGAAATACCACACAATAATGGGAATGAATAAAGCTCAGCTAGATACAAACTAGAAAGTGGATGAAGCCAGACACAAAAGATTATATACTGCATGATCCTATTTATATATAGTTCAAAAAGGGAAGAATTATTCTAACATGAAAGAAATCAGCACAGTATTTACTTTGTAGGGGAATGACTTAAAGTATATAAGAGGCAACTTCTGTACTGTTAATATTGTCTTCTTTCTTGGTCCCTGTGCTGATTACATGAGTGGTTTATTTTATGAAAATTTGCTGAGTTGAACTCTGATGATGTGTACACTTTTATATTTATTTTTTCAACTTTAAGTTCACTTTAAAAAAAAAGTACACCTTAAATATATACTACCTTTTCTTACTTAGCGTAATTTTAGTATAATCTTAGCTTGTAAAAAGATGTTTTTTCACAAAGCCAACTATGTGTTATACAAATAGGTTTAAAAATACAAATTAATTCAACTTTTATGATTAAAAAATTATTGCTCTAATTGTTTTTAAAGATGATGACAAAATAGATACAAAGCAAGAGTTAGAATTTTACAATTTACAATTCCTCAGAAAAATATCTAAGAAATTTTGAGGTTGTTCCTTTAGTAACATAATATCTTTATTTGAATGCTATTAGTGAATATTATACTTAAAGATGCTAATTATTGATTATCTTGTGCTGTACAGTTTAATAAGAATCACAAGTATTATCTAATTTCCTTCACAACATCTCTAGTCTATATTTTAAGTACTGAGGTGAAGACTGTGTTAGGTCTTTCTGATACTGAATCCAGTCTATATGTGTACTAGACTGCAAATTCCCTGAGGGTGGATATGCACCTTACTTAATATTTTGTCTACCTCTAACACTTCTGTGGTTCATAACAAGTAATACTATCTACTAAAAGCCTACTAAAAGAATAAATGTGCTAAATGATTAAAAACTTGACAAAGTTTTGGAAATCCCTTTACATGAGGATATAAAATTATAGGATCTCCAGTATTTCCAAATGAAAGAGTCAATAGTCTTGGGTAAGGATGATTGTTTATTCTATTGGAATTGTGTCATCAGTGACTGATAAGTTTAGAAAGGGCTGAGGTTTGCAAAGACCCTCTATTTCAGCATACGAAGGACTCCAAACAGTAACCATTAGTGCTGATTAATTTTCAGAGCATTTATAGTCTTTATAGTCATACTTAACCTTTTTATTGAGCCCACTGAAAGATGAAATGCCACTCATTATTTTTTAAGCAATGCTACTCATTAGTTTTATTTTTTTGTAAATCTGTATATATAAAATATGATCATCTCTCCATATCTATATCTATCTACTGAGAAAGAGAGAGAAAGGTATTTAAATGGAAATCAATACATTCATTTCCCTATTTTAAAACAAAAGGAGCAGTTAAGAAACAAAACAGATCAACATAGGGGAAGGGAAAAAAAAGAAAGGGAAGCAAACCATAAGGGACTCTTAACTACAGAGAACAAACTGAGGGTTGCTGGAGGGGAGGTGAGCAGGGGATGGGCTAAATGGGTGATGGGTATTAAGGAGGGCAATTGTATTGAGCACTGGGTGTTGTATGTAAGTGATGAATCACTAAATTCTATTCCTGAAACCAATATTACACTATATGTTAACTAGAATTTAAATAAAAATTTGAAAAAATCATGTAATTCATGTTGACAAAATAGTCATGATTATATAAAAAAATAAAATAAAAAATATATTGAAAGGCTTGTTGTCAAGAAACTTGCTAAATAATCTCCTAAACATGCAGACATGAATAACTCCTGATTTATGTTGAATAAAAAGAATTGATAGAAAACACACACACACACACACACACACACACACACAAATAAAAGGAACATTTCTAGTTTTACAGTTCAAAGACATGGACACAAATCACAACACATTGAACACACCTTAAATATTTAATTGTACTTAGAAAATAAAGGCAGGAAATTAACTGGTATTTCCTAAAGTTTGCTTGTTCTAAAGACATAAATACTTTCATTTCCAGGAGCATAAGCCACAATTATTTTACCTTTAAAAAAAAGTCAGCTTCAACAACTTCCGCAAAACACTTGTGAGAAAATGGTGTGAAACATTAGTTATTTGCAGTAGAAAATTTGCTAAACTGCTAAGCCAATTTATGAGTAATGGTAGAAATGCCACAGTACCTTCAGACATCATTCTCTTGTCATTCAAAGTACAGTTCAGGTGTTTGTCCTTACCAGAATCATGGATACCAGTATATCATGACCACCAGCTGCCAGATGTTTTCATTTGCACTGAGAGCACCTGAGCTTTATGGTAATAGATTTTGAACATGTTCTTGAGGAGAACTTTGTCTTACAGAATCTGTTTTTTGAATTCTTGAATCTGCAAGTGAAGCATTGATGCAATCCTCCATGTTTGAACATTTATTTCTTTGAATATATAAAATGAATACAAATTTTTCTGAGTTCCTTTGTTTTTCCCACAATATTTTGGAAACAACATGCAGCTGGAATCTACACCTTCAAATAAAAAGATATCTAGTGATACAATGTTACATGCTAGTATATATTCTTGGGTCAAGTTACTTCTGTTTTAGTTAAGGGATGCTAAAACATATTCCAATTTGAAAAAAGCATACAGTTAGTGGCATTTGATACAATCTTTTTCATCTTCCCATGAAAACACACAAAGACAACCAAAAACAGAATACTTCAAAAATTATGACTTGTCTTCTGTCAATTAACTTGTCAGAAATAATAATTGGCTTTAGTATTTGTGACAATATGTTGATTTGAATCACCAAAGGCAAGTATTTTGCAGAGCAGAGCCATGAATGTCCTAGTTAAAATTCTTAATCTCAGGAACAAACTGAGTGTTACTGGAGTGGTTGGGGGTGGGAGGGATGGGGTGGCTGGGTGACAGACATTGGGGAGGGTACGTGCTACGGTGAGCACTGTGAATTGTGCAAGACTGTTGAATCACCGATCTGTACTTCTGAAACAAATAACACAACATATTTTAAGAAAAAAGAAAAAGAAGAAGATAGCAGGAGAGGAAGAATGAACGGGAGTAAGTCAGAGGGGGAGACGAACCATGAGAGATGATGGACTCTGAAAAACAAACTGAGGGTTCTAGAGGGGAGGAGGGTAGGGGGATGGGTTAGCCTGATGATGGGTATTAAAGAGGGCACATTCTGCATGGAGCACTGGGTGTTATGAACAAACAATGAATCATGGAATACTACACCAAAACAAATGATGAAATATATGGTGATTAACATAATAAAAAAATTTAAAAAAATTGTATATGGCCATGTTGCGGTTGGAGACAGAAGAGAAAGCACCCTTAATATATTTTCTAAAATTACCTTATCCGTATGTTTTGACCACAGGTCTTTGCATTTCTTTGTTATTGCTATAGCATAGTGATATCCAGTGGGGCTCTGAAAATATCAATAATAAATACCACTGTTTGAAATTTTATATAACCAATGGAAGTACTTTCTCTTCCTCCCAAGACTGCATGTTTAAACTCCCACAAGCAGCTTGAGAAATCACACTTTCCTCCCATTGAATATCCAAGAGACTATATCAGTTGTCAACTGAAAGCAGTGGCATTTCTTTATTCTCAGGTCAGTCAAGGTTCATAAATAATACCTGAAAAATGCACATCAGTCAAAATGGAGTTAGGAAAAATGTATAAAAAGGGATATTTGTCTTTACAATGTGTGTATGCTTCTACTGGCCTCAGACCTTTTGGAGAGAGTATTCTGAAGTGGCTTAGAATGTAAGTTTTGGAGGTAGTGCAGCTGTGATCAAATCTTGAGTCTCTCTCCAACTGATAAGTGATTTGATTTGCTAATCCTAAATTTTATCATCTATATAATGAAAATATTTTCAATATCTACCATATAAGAAATGGAATAACTAGTGTAAAACATTTAGTTCAATGCACATAGTAAGAACACAGTAAATGTTAGTTATTATTATTACTACTAGTAATAATATAATTGTAACAAAACTCCGATTTATAATATTAAAATTTATTTAGGGTTTGACAAGAATTTTCATTGTAATATTATATTCTGTATCAAGTGGCTTTCTTTTCCCTTCTGTTTCTCAATCATTGGACCCTATTCCTCATCTTAAGGGGATACTTGGGTAGCTCAGTCGGTTAAGCGTCTGCCTTCGGCTCAGGTCATGATCCCAGGGTCCTGGGATCAAGTCCCTCACTGGGCTCCTTCCTTAGTGGGGAGCCTGGTTCTCTCTCTCTGCCTGCCGCTCCCCCTGCTTGTGCACTCGCTCGCTCTCTCTGACAAATAAATAAATAAAATCTTAAAAAAACTTCAAGTTCTCTCACCTAAAGATTATTTATGCATTTGTAGCAAAATAATAATTTTCCATTAAATCAAAATTTTAAAATACGAAATTTAAATTGAACATTTTTCTTTCTCTGGAATTTGGAAGTGGTGGGTTGTCATAAATTCTCAGTAGACATGAAGGTGGTTTTTCATACATCTAAGCCTAGGGGGAGAAGTATATGAAATTTCTGTTTTGTTCAAAAGATAGAATCATGTCCTTTATATCCTTTGACAAATATCTGAAATAATCATCTGATTTTTTTTTAAAGTTCTGATATACTTAGTTAACGCTAATACAGAGGATGTTGTTCACACACCTCCTATATTTCAGATTCTGGCATCCTCCATTCCATAAAGTACTCTGCTATCCTTCATACAGATTTCCATTGAGGCATTAAAAAATCCTATTGGCACATCATCATATATCTGCCTTCAAGAAAGCAGCAGGACTTCAGAAAAAATTGCTTCTCCACTCTTCCATTATTGTGAAATCCTTTACAAGAAGAATATGATTTATTCTTCATTTAAAAAAATAAATGGTCCATATCATTATCATTATTTAGTAATATTAAAAAAAAATATGGGGGGAGGAAGGAAGGAGAAAGACCTGGCAAATCTGAAGAATTATAATTTGCCTATTTAGTTAACTATTATTCACTAAATTAAATAATCTTAAAATAGTTAATTATACTCTGAGGTGGCAAATAATAATAGTGAAAGGTAGGTTTACATTGTACACTGAGTTGGATCTTGTATTTAATAACTACAATAGTGAGAAAGTTACTTAAAGTCCCTGAGCTTCATTTGTCTCATTAGTAAAACATTTAATACATATTTCCAAAGTTTTCTTGTAAAAATTAAATTATACAGCAAATGAAAATTATATTGCAAATGGCCAATGAACTGTAGCTATACTCTATAGCTCTACAATCACAGGTGTGGATCATAAATAGTTTTAATGCCTTTTTAAACAAATGAAATGTTTTCTTATTGAATTTCCATGCTCTCCTAAAAGATCGATAACCAAATTATTATAAAATACAAACAAAACAAAACAAAACCCAAAATATTGTACTATTACAGCTGTTTTTGTTACTGAAAAGTGAAACAGTTTCTTGACATAATTCTCTTCCTCCATTAGATATAATAACTTTATAAATGTTTCATTATTATTTACATAACCCAATGATTTAGCATGCATCCAGTTTTTGTCATATTGCTGATTGAGAAACTAAAAAACAGAGATAGTGATATTTTGATATGACAGTTTTATTTTCTTTGGCCTAAATTATTCCCAGATCTCAAGTTAAATGAGTAAGAACTATTTACTTGTTCATCTCACTAGAAAATCATTCAATGAAGATAGTAATGTACCACTGATTTGGAAATATATAATAATAAACATTTTAGGTGATGGTCTGAGAGGGAAGAAAAAATAAAAGTAATTCTCAAATAGCCCCAAATCAATTCTATATCAATCAAAGGCTGAAGAAAATTACTGTTCTCTGTATTGCAGAAGAGACACTTTGAAGATTAGAAATACAAAAACTCTAAAAACTTTAACAGGACCATACCATAGAAAAAAGGACACCGAAATAAAAGAAAGTAATGATTAGACACTGAGATAAAGCCTAAAGAGATAAAGGTAGATCAAACAAACTTTCAAAGGGAGAATGTAAAATATAGATATGTTTATAAAATAAAAATATATTTTTTCTGCTAGAACAATTAGCTTGTTCTACCCTCCTTCTTTTATTGACTTACTTGTAACTTGTTTTCATTCTTTAATGAATTTAAATTTCTCTCTCTAAGGGAGAGCAAGAAAAGAAAACAGGGATACCAGTTTAAAGGGTACTGCAAGGCTTTTGATTCTGGGACAAGATGAACTAGATGCATTTCTCTCTATTCCTCCTGCTAAGTACAGATACTAACCCTAAATATTATACATAAAGCAAATATAAGAAGGCTTTAAAAGGTGGCAAGAAGAAAGCAGACAGGCTAGCAATCTCAGCATCAAGGAGCAACACAGTGTTAAGTCTCCTCAGTTTTCTTTTTACCTGATAAGCCCAGACTTGGTGCTAGAGAAGCCAGTATCCTGGAAATCTCAGAAAATAATAATAACAATAATTCAAGAAAAGCCTCTCTTTTTAATTTTTAAAGGAACTTCCATATTGTTTCTATTGCTGATCTAGCAATCCTACTTCTGGGTATTTATCAAAAAAAAAAAAAATGAAATCAGCATCTTGAAGAGATACCTACATTCCCAAGTCTACTGCAACACTATTCACAAAAGCCAAAATGTGTAAACAACCTAAATGTCCACTGACATATGAATGGATAAAGAAAATGTTATTTGCATTTATATAAATTTCACTCTGCCTTCAAAAGAGAAGGAAATTCTGCAATATGCAACAACATGCATGTACCTGGAGGGCATTATTCCAAGTGAAATAAGCTAGTCATAGAAAGATGACCACTGCATCATTTCACTTATATGAGTTATCTAAAATCGTCAGACACATAGAAACAGAGAGCAGAAAAGTGGTTGCCAGGGTGGGGCAGGAGAGAGGGAAATGGGGAGTTGGTAATCAATGGGCATAAACTTTGAATTAAACAAGATGAGTAAGTTCTGGAGATTTACTTTGGCATTGTACCTATAGTTAACAATACTGTACTGTACACTTAAAATTCTGTTAAGACAGCAGATCTCAAAAAAAAGATAAAAGAGGGCAGATCTCATGTAAAGTGATTTCGCCACAATAAAAAAAAATGTACTTAAAATTTTTAAAAACTAAAGAAAAGTCTTCTCTCTAGAGAAAAGGACCAAGAAAGGGTAGAGTAGCAAGACAAAAATCTTTTAAATAATCATCCTACTTCAACTACATGTCTTGGACAAAATGGTGACTTCACCTTCATACATTTCAGCAAAGGTCCTTACCCCTTACTGGGGTGATGATAAAAGTTAGGCAAACTGATAATATATGGATATTCTGAATATTTATACAGACATGTGATAAAGTTGCATAGAACTATACACACATTTGTACCATTGCCAATTTCCTCGTTTTATGTACTATACTTATGCAAAATATAACCAGTGAGGGAAATTGTGAGGGTACATATACATAGGACCTCTATGTACTATGACATGTAATTTCCTACAAATCTGTAGCTTTTTCTGAATAAAGAACTAAGATAAATTTTCTTTTCACAAACTATTGAGCTTTTTTCAATTATTTAAATAAAAGTTTTGAAATTTCTGAAATTTTCTAAGACTTAAAAATATATTTTCTTCACTGACGGGTAAATCTCAAACATATGAACATTTTTCTACGCCATAACGTATTGTAACTTACTACTTTTCAATCAGAATTTAAGACTGTGAGTTAAAAAAAAAAAAAAAAAAAAAAAAAAGACTGTGAGTTAAGAACCAAGGTTCTCTATGCATTTTGAATTAAGAAAACAATGACATTATTATTCTAAGTTAATCTTACACATTAGTGAATACTTTAGGGATTTATGCCTTAAATAGAAATCTCAGAAAAGAAGGCCCCTATGGGGAGAAAATAGTGTTTTCAATTTAAGTTTATTTTGATATGAGATGATATTCCAATTATTTTAAATTTATTGAGACTTATTTTAAAGACAAGAACTTGTAGAGAATGTCCATTTTGCATTTGTAGGTTCTATAATTATCAGTTAGGTCAAGGTGATTAACAGTGTTGTCCAAATTATGTCTTTATTACTGTTTCATTTATTTATATTCTTTTGTCTAATTGTTCTCTCAATTGTTGAGAAAGGGCTCTTAATTTTTTTTTAAGATTTTATTTATTTTTTTGAGAGAGAGGGAGAGTGAGAAAGAGTATGAGCAGGGGGTGAGGACAGGAGAAACAGGCTCCCTGCGCAGCAGGGAGCCCAATGCAGAGCCCATCCCAGGACCCTGGGATCATGACCTGATCTGAAGGAAGATGCTTAACTCACTGAGCCACCTGCCCCAAATTTTTCTAATATGTTTTTCAATTGTCTATCACTTCCTTTAATTATACTAATTTTTGTTTCATTTACTTTTAAGGCCTATTATTAGAAAAACTAATGTTATAATTGTTATGTCTTCCTAAAGAATTAACCATCTTATTGTAATGAAGTATTCTTCTTTATCCCGGGGACAACCTTTCTCTTGAGATCTATATTATGTCATTAATATAGCCACTCCTGCCTTTTCATGTTTTCTGTTTATGGCAAATCTTTTCCCACCTATTTACATTCAAACTATCTGTATGTTTCTATTTAAAATGTACATTTTGAAGATAGCTTATAACTCTTACTTTTTTATATTTCAACAATATCTAATTTTTAATTGGAATGTTTAGTCCATTAACATTTAATATATTTATTGATATATTTAGATTTACATTTACTCCTTTTGAAAATGTGTTTTCTTTGCATTTTGTTCCTTTGTTCCTGCTTCCCTGTTTTCTTTTGGATTATTTTTAAGCAATGATTTGAATAAGCCTGTCACTGTTTTAATCAGTATGATAATTCATAATAAAGTTGAATAACAACCATATATCAGGGACCACTGATTTCAAATAGGGTTAAGTTTACTCATTCATTCTTTTTGGAAAGCATTTCATATGTTTTCATATTCTTGGAGTTATATGGGAATACTTTATATGATTTTGCATTTCATTATAAACTTTATTCAAATTCCCATTGAATTTCCCAAAGTGCCCCTTTCTGATATCATGTCACATATTTAACAGGCATGTTAAATACTTGATTTATTGGCAAAAGCTGTATATGTGAACATTTTGGGCACTGGCCCCATACTGACTGGATTCAAATTTTGGCTCTATAATTAACTAGCTTTATGTATGTTGTTACTTTGCCTTTTTTGGCCTCAGTTTCCTTCTCTGATTTACAGACCACAGTATATTTGCAGAAAACACAATCCGTTTAAGACTTAAGAAGGAAAAAATTAAGAAGAAAGTAATTTACTACAGGGTTTTAAGTGACATAAAGTGTTCAAGAACTGAAGAGCTTAGTTTGACCTATCAGGAAAGCCCTTCAAGATACTCTGTAAAGCTGGCTTGGTGAGGGAGCCAGCCATTGGTGCTAGCTTGGCAACATTCAATCTAGGGACTGTTTGGACACTAGAGCCACTTAATAAAGTTTTGCAGAAGGAAATTTAAATACTTTGCTCAAAAGCTTCAAAAGAGCTATGCTGCTGCCACTTTGAAGTGGTCACTTTTTTTTTTTTAAGATTTTATTTATTTATTCGAGAGAGAGAGAATGAGAGATAGAGAGCACAAGAGGGAAGAGGGTCAGAGGGAGAAGCAGACTCCCCGCCGAGCAGGGAGCCTGATGTGGGACTCGATCCCGGGACTCCAGGATCATGACCTGAGTTGAAGGCAGTCGCTTAACCGACTGAGCCACCCAGGCGCACTGACGTGGTCACTTTTAACTTCCATGTCTCACAAGGCTATGTGTACTTGAGGAAATCTTTATAATTTATACTTCACATTTTCAACCTTGAATTTATAGAAATTCAAGCTATTATAAGGGGATAAAGAGGTATTGAGAGGGCGCCTGGGTGGCTCAGTTGGTTAAGCGACTGCCTTCAGCTCAGGTCATGATCCTGGAGTCCCAGGATCGAGTCCCACATCGGGCTCCCTGCTAAGCAGGGAGTCTGCTTCTCCCTCTGACCCTCCCCCTCTCATGTGCTCGCTCTCTCTCTCATTCTCGCTCTCTCAAATAAATAAATAAAATCTTTAAAAAAAAAAAAAGAGGTATTGAGAGAGGCAATTTGCCGTATCTCTTTCCTATGCAAACTGGCCATAATACTACCTACCACTTACCTCCTACAGTTGTTTAATGTAGTTAAATGCCCTAATGTAGGTAACATATATGGTACATTGCCTGGCACATTGTTTTTGCCAGGGGTCTTTTCCTTTTACATTCAAGAGATGGTGCCTTTCTTATTTCTCCGAGGGTTGCACAGAATTTTCAAAGAAGAAAAATGGATTTCTTAAAACTATAAAGATACATTAAAGCCTAAAATATTGTTTTTTAAAAAATCAGGTAGATTCACTGTAGGCTTAATTTCTGGGCTAGAAACATAATTTACCTATATAGTTTTTACTCTGGGAACACTTTGGTAGAGCTTCTCATCTTATTACAGAGATTAAGAATGAAATATTATTATGAGTCCTAATGAATATTTTCACAAATAGCTCAAAGATACAGAAAGCAATAAATATTTAGTTGTCACTTTTATGATATCATTGTAGGATCAGGATTCATTGAAATGTATAGTTATAGGATGCAGAGTATTCTAAAAAGAAATGCTAAAAATTAATTGACTATGTATTAATGTATTAATAATTGTAGCTTTTGTTTGGCCTTGAATGACAGGAACAGCTCTCGGTTTTATGTGACAAAATGTGCATTTTCTATTTGATTTTAAATAAACTCTAAAACATTCTAAAATAGCAAATTAATTTTAACCTTTTGGGTATAAAAATTAATGCATATAATATTATACCTTAAGGCATCATTGCAAATCACATTTATATTCCATAACATATATTTTTGGTAAAAATATAAATAGAAATGAAACAATAAACTTTATATACACACTAAAGATTTGGATTAAATGTTAAAAGTAAGTCTAGGGGTGCCTGGATGGCTCAGTCTTTAAGCATCTGCCTTCGGCTTGGGTCATGATCCCAGGGTCCTGGGATCGAGCCCCGCACTGGGCTCCCTGCTCATCAGGAAGCCTGCTTCTCCCTCTCCCTCTCCCACTCCCCCTACTTGTGTTCCCTCTCTCGCTGTCTCTCTCTCTCTGTCAAATAAATAAAATATTTAAAAATAAATAAAAATAAAAGTCTAATATGTTTATTAATGCCATTAAAATCTTAAAATGTGTGCAGCTATACTTTGATTTGATTTGAATTGATTTTTGTGCTGACTCTGATGACTTTCAATAAAAAACTGTTGTATTCACTAAAGTGATTTATGATGGCAGTCTTCTCTATTACATAGATACTCTCCAAAGCATTAGCTATTAATTCAGTACCTTATTTCATGAAAACAAATATAATCAATTTAAATCAGGTTTATATACTAAATAAAAGAAGAGAAAGTTCCTAACTTCATGGGCTCATAATTTCAATTGTATAATATGGTACAATTGTAAAGAAAAAACTAGTATTCTTAAGTTTTTATCCCTACCCATACCACCATGATATCTTATTTAATAAATTTGCCACATAACTTTGATGAAAATATATACATAAATATCTGCTAATTGAAATACCAATTAATTTTTGGGTGCCTGGGTGGCTCAGTGGGTTAAGATCTGACTTTAGTTCAGGTCATCATCTCAGGGTCCTGGGATCTAGCCCCATATCAGGCTCACCACTGAGCGGGAGAGCCTGCTGGCCCCTCTCTCTCTGCTTCTCCCCCACTCGTGCTCACTGTTTCTCTCTTAAATACATAAATAAAATCTTTAAAAAAAAGAAATATCAGTTAATTTTAACAGTAGGTAGGTGAATTTAAACAGCTTTCAAAATTTCAATGCATCAACTCCTGACCAAAGGGGAATTTTGAAGGTAGAAAATATATCATTTGGGGCTAGATACTCAAAGCAACCCTTGTGCTACAAATTATGCATAAAACTGTCCTTGTATTTTTAGGCTCACAGGAAAGATGAGAAATCTCCATGGGTCCAATAAAAAGTGGTCTCACAGAATATTAAGTAATGACATATAAAAGGGAGGGTTGCTCTAAAGGCATTGCCAGTGGGGGCGCCTGGGTGGCTCAGTGGTTAAGCGTCTGCCTTTGGCTCAGGTCATGATCCCAGGGTCCTGGGATCGAGCCCCGCATCGGGCTCCCTGCTCTGTAGGGAGCCTGCTTCTCCCTCTCCCAGTCCCCCTGCTTGTGTTCCCTCTCTCACTGTCTCTCTCTGTCAAATAAATAAAATCTTAAATAAATAAATAAAGGCATTGCTAGTAATAAGCAGAGAAGCTACATATCAAATATATTGGACTCTATCACAGAGAAGCAAAAGCAAATCTCCTGTGGAAGACAGTCTCATCAACTTAGGCCTCCAGATTTTCGGAGTTTGTGATTTGTTGAGTTAAATACTTAGTATTTAAGAGATAAAGAAAAAATTATTCAGAACTGATGAAAGACCTAAATTCACAGGTACAAGAAACACAATATGTATCCAACGATAAAAAAAAATACAGATGATTCAAAAATAAAACTGGGCAAACCAACAGCTAAAAGAATTTCTTAAAGACAGAAAAAGAGAACTCCTTTAAAAGAAGAGTAATTAATCTTTAAGCAGACTTCTTAATTTTAAAAAAGAAAGTTAAAAAATGAAGTAGGATATTTAAAATGCTGGGAGTTTAAAATATTTAAAATTTAGAATTCTGAACCCACCAACCCGCCCCCCCAAAAAACAAAAAAACCTGTCAAGGATGTGAATGAAATAAAACACCTTCAGGTAAAGAAAAATGAGTATACCAAAAAGAGACCAAAACTAAAGAATATACTGTGGGAAGAAGGAAAATGATATCCGTAGTGAGAAAAAATTAATAAACAGAGGTGAATCTAACTAAACTTTCTCTATGTAAGTAATAATTATCCTAATTCTTTTTTTGGTTGTTAAAGATAAAAAAACTCCAAACCAAAAGGGCATGGAATTTCATAAGGAATGAAAATAAGAGAACTCCAAGGTCCTTATATTTTTTTGGAATTGTATTAAAATATATATTCTACACTTTAGTAAATGTAACTTCCAAATAATAACCTATATAAAGTTCAGTTTTTGAAGAAATAGAAGTAGATACAATTCCACAGAAAGGATAGAGTGAAAGGTACAAATGTACAAATCATACCTAAAATTTTTGGTCAAGGCCAGAAAGTCAATGGAAACACAATGAAATGGAACAATAGGAAAAAGCAGAAGCAGATTTCAATGAACAATCAATCCTCAATAAATTTTCATTTAAAAGCAAAATATTTTCAAATTGGGATTTTAAAAATCAGGGGTATGATGTTTATGAGATGTTCCTAAAATAAGTAAAAGAAAACACTGAAAGAAAAAAATGGAAGAATACATACAGGAAAATGCTAACAAAAATAAAGTTGGTATTGACACTGTTAAAGTTATATAAAATGACATTAAGAAAAAGCAGCATTAAGGACATGATTAAAGATTCAACTCAGTAAGAAAATAAAACTTTTAAACTTTTATTTCTCAATAGAATTGCCTTATCTTATATATAACAATGTGCAAAACAGGGAGAAATGGACAAATTCCCCATTTTAATAGAAAATTTTAACAGGATCTTTTCAATTAATGAAAAATCAGGTAAAAAATAGGAAAGTAAGAAGCATCTGTATAATGAAATAAGTAAATATGATTTGTTGGACATTTGCAGAACCTTGCACCTAACAATGAGAAAATACAAATTATGTTGTAGCACACATGGGCCATTTATAAAAACTCACTATAAACTTGGCACTAAAAACAGTCTAGGAATGTTAAAAAATCATTATCACACAGAACATTTACTCTGCTTGCAATACAATTAAATTCAAAGTCAATAATGACAATATAAGCAAAGAAAACAACCATCTGCTCTGAATTTTAAAAACGTATTTCTAACTACCTCTAGTTTCAAAAAGACATTAAAACAAAACAAAACAAAATTATACATTAAAACCTGTAGGCTTAAAGCAAAATAGTAATAAGAGGGGAATTTATAGCTATCTATTAGAGAATAGAAATGTTAAAACTAAATAAGCCAGTGATCCATTTTAGAGGTCTGAAAGAAGTATAGAATAAACCCAAAGAAAGTAGAAGAAAGCGATGATAAAATAAAGGTACCTTCTTTTAACAATGATAATGTCTGTCAAAAAAAAGAGAAAACAAAGAAAAAATGGAGATCTGAAAAAGCAAAATCAGTTTTTTAAAGAAAATAATGAAACAGTTGAATTTCTCATTTGATATTTAATATGACCAAGCTAGAAGGAACAAATTAAAAAGTAAACTATGGACAAAGCAGATATTAATAAACTGAAAATGAGTTATGCTGTAGTAACAAATAATACCAAATCTCAGTAGTTTAAAATAGCAAAGAACCATTGTTGCTTGGGTAAATTCCTCATGGCTAAGTGTGTTTATCAATAAATCCCTTTTGTTCTGAAACTTGCTAGTATCATAGCTATGGAATTAAAAAGTGTTGTGATCTCATACTAGCTCTTAAAACTGTTTGTCACACATTGTATCTTTTCATATTCAACTGACCAAAGTAAGTCACATGGTCAAGCCGGTTGTCAAATGGGCCAGGAAATTAATATAATAAATAAAATATAATATAACACAATACAATAAATACAAAATAATATAATTAGCATTTCTATATACATTGAAACATATAAAGAAAGTCATTCTTCTAGGGAATGGTTGTATAAAGAGGAAACTGGTAGGAAATAGGAGCAATTATTTTGAACAATTATTACCAGCTAGCAAAAGAATAAGAAAACACTACGAAAATTTATGTAAAAAGCAATTTGAAAATGTAAGTGAAATGGATATATTCTGATAGTATATAATTTTAAAAAAATTGATTAGGTGAGAAATAAGTCAGGCTTTTTACATTTGGTATCATAGTCTAGCTCTAAAAATGGGGTTTTGGGGGCACCTGGGTGGCTCAGTCATTAAGCGTCTGCCTTCGGCTCAGGTCAGGATCCCAGGGTCCTGGGATTGAGCCCCGCATCGGGCTCTCTGCTCCGCGGGGGGCCTGCTTCTCCCTCACCCTCTCCCCCTGCTGGTGTTCCCTCTCTCGCTGTGTGTCTCTCTGTCAAATAAATAAATAAAATCTTTAAAAAATAAAAATAAAAAAAATTAAAATGGGGTTTTGTTTTGTTCTCCACTAGAATCAAGCCTCTGTTCCACACAATAGTGCCTTTTGTTCTTCTGTTTAATCCATGATTTGGCTCCCTGCTCAGACACCTGCACTGGAGTTCTATTAAAAAAATGCCCATTTCTACTATTGCTGTTTCCTAAATGCTTAGTCCTTGAAGACTATGAATTCAACAGCAGCATACAGGTAAAAACATTAAAAAAAAAAAAAAAGTAAACTGATAGAAGCTAAGGACAGTCCCAAAGAGATAGTCTTGAGTTGAATGCAGGTACACAAAAAGAATTTATTTAGGAAGCAAGTGGAAGAGTATCACTGACTGAGGGATAAGAATGCATAAGAGAGTTTAGAAGGATAGGAGAGGCACTTCTTAGAAATGTTACATTAAGAAAAGCAATAAAGTATGTGCTTAAAACGAAATATTTTTTTGATCATTGATAATCTATTTTGCTTGGATTAACAAAGAAACTGCTATAGGACACATTAAATAATTAGATTCATCAACTAAAATTAAAAAACAAACAATATTTTCTAATACATGGTTTCATAATAAGCATATTATTTAAGCTCCATATACTCTGTCTCTACCCATTAGTATATGGGACAAAAAATCATAGTAATAAACTCATAATTAATTAAAATTATAGGCTACACCACTGTCATTCTGATCCACTTTTACATGTTTGAGAGAAAGAGTTAAGCTATATTTCAGATAAAATGCACTCCAGACACAGTGTGGAAACATAAAGAACCACACATTATAAATTTACAGAAAAATCACCATTTGTTTAGAAATGAGTATAAAAATCTTAGTCACCTGGTGGTCACAGTATTGCCTTCAATAGCTTGTGGATAAGCTCTATTTTCTCCCCTTTTAGGGGTCTCACATTACTAAAAAATGGAAAATGAGCATGAAAATCGTCTTTTTTTTTCTTTTCTCCTATACCCAGAAGAGCCTTTTGTTTAAGACAATGATCAAATACAGTTGAATTTTTGTCAAGACTTCACATGTCAAAGGACCTGTTAGAGACCACTAGGTTTTAAAATAATAGGTGTATGTGCACACACACACTCATTTCATTCTACCTACCAGGAATGGCAGATACTCCTTAAATAAGCTGATAGTTATTGTTAAAAGAAAACATATATTTAGACTCTCAAAGACACGGAGTTGTTAAAAAAGAAATTGTCTTATAGAAGGAGATACTGAGTGAGTAAGATTTGGTTTGATTTAAGAGAATTAATTTGGGAAATAAGAATATCACAAGATCCTGGATCCTCATATTAGTAAATGTCTCAGTTCTCCAGAGTTAAAAGTCATGAATATTATGTTATCTTTCTTGCATGTGTTTTGAGAAGTAAGTGAATATCTCACCTTCATTTAGAGATTGTAGCAGCTTTAATATTTAGCAAGAGCTTTTGCCTGGCTTTCTGACAGCCAAAAAAAAAAAAAAAATCCCTCATTTGCTTTTTCCTCTTCTTTCCTCTCTCATAAAGAACCAACACAGACCTATAACTAATCCATAGTAGTAAAATTTAGGTGCAAATATTTCCTTTTGTCAACACATATTATTCTGTAATGTATTCTACTAAGAAATGAAAGTCATCTGGTGGTAGGGACTGTACCTTTCTATTTATTATGTTCAGAACTCAAAATAAATACCAAATAGGAACACTGAAGATTATGGTAATAATGCCTAGAAAGTTCTTCAAATACTCTAATGAAATTCATTATTGGATTACAAAATAGTTAATTGAAGTCATCATCATTACAATGGTTGATTCCTTTGATGTACTGCCTCTGGGCATGATTAAAGATTTAACAATATTGGTCTTCCATCCAAAGATGTGAAAAATGCCTAATCATTTGTTCAATAGTATAAGGATTATTTAGAATCAGAAGGATAGGAAAATGCTGTCTGCATATAAATTAGCCTGACAAATTTATTTTCCAATCATAATAGCCTTCTTCATTTTTAAGAAATACGTATATAGAAAAGAATTTGTTCATTTTTTTAAGAGCATGCAATTTAACTGCTGAGAAGAAGAGCAGAGTAGCATAACAAGGAAAACACAGATTTAAGTCTCAGAAGATGGGCATTCCACTCTCAGATCCTCTACCCTTGTTGAGTGATTTTCAGAAGGTCTATCTGGATCCAGATCCCCCTCTTCTTGTAAATAACAACCTCTAAGCTTTCTTCCAGCTCTAGCCTTCTATGTTATTCAAGTAATACATAAAAAATGCCACCCCAATACGGAGCTAAAGTAATATAACTAAAGGCATTTATTTCAAGGACTATTATAACATTCCCAAGAAAAGTTAACCTCAACATGATAATTCTTAAACATAATTTTATGAAGGTTTTAGAATACAAACATCAAACTAACAAAAATAGTGACTGAGAGAAAAAGATTAGAAATCACTAGTGTTTGAACATTAGATACATACATTTCATTTCTCATATGAGTAACTAACATTATTGAGCATCTACTATCCTAGGCATTGTTCATATGAAGTATGTATTATCATTACAACCAATTTACAAAACTAAGGTGCACACAGATTAAGTAATTTTTCCAAGTTACCAGTAAGTGAAAGTCAAGATCAAAACCCAGACAGGAGGGGCACCTGGGTGGCTTAGATGGCTAAGCATCTGCCTTGGGCTCAGGTCATTATCTTGGGTCCTGGGAGAGAGCCCTTGGGTTCCTGGCTCAACAGGGAGTCTGCTTCTCCCTCTCCCTCTGTCTCTACCCCCTGCTCATGCTCTCTCTCTGTCTCAAATGAATAAATAAAATCTTAAAAAAAAAAAAAAGACAGTCAAGCTACAGAACCCACATTTTTTCTTTGAATTATGATACTATTCTTTTTTTTTAAGATTTTATTTGAGAGAGAGAGAGAGAGAATGAGAGATAGAGAGCACGAGAGGGAAGAGGGTCAGAGGGAGAAGCAGACTCCCTGCTGAGCAGGGAGCCCGATGTGGGACTCGATCCTGGAACTCCAGGATCATGACCTGAGCTGAAGACAGTCGCTTAACCAACTGAGTCACCCAAGCGCCCTGATACTATTCTTAATGTGAGTCTCCCTGTGTTCTCCCCACACAATGAAAAGCCAGGTAGTTCAAGTACTCACTGATCTTTCCTTTATAACAGTTAACAAGAAAAGGTATTTATTTGTTTGAATTGTGCTCCAGACAGATTATCAAGGTTTATGTTACCTTCCCAATGTAGCAGTACTTACACAAACTAAATACTAATGCCCAAAATTCCATTCAGTGTTTAAGTTAATAATGAACATATAGTAGAGATTATATAAAATATTGAATCATTTTTTAAACAAGAATTAACATTTCATAGGTCTTTGATATTTGATCTGAGTTTTCACTTTAAAGATATAAAGTTATAAAACACCAATAAGATCTGAGACTACAGCTTCGTTTAGAATCAAGTTATGCTATTCCCTTACGTCTGGGGCTACCATAAGGATGGTAGTATTCTATGAGCCTTTATCAATGGTTATGGAAATTTTAACCTGCTCACTAGAGGATGTTACCCATTTGGAAAGAGTTATTTCATTTAAACTTGTTCTCAGATTAGCATGGCACTTCTGATTTCTAGGAGGTATTTGCATGCATATAATCACGCCTGAAAAGAGTTATACTTGGGAATTATACAGTATTATTTCTATGTTTATCCCTAAAGTCTAGTAATTTCTAGATTCAAGAATGCCAGTATAAAGACTTAAATGTACCTACCTAGATTAATATATAAATGGGATTTAAAAACCTTGATCATAGAATATTTTTAATACTTTATTACAATTACACTGTCCAATAAATTTTCTCACTTTTTAAATGAAAATAGGGGTTTCTAAAAGGTGTAATACACTTTCTAGGACTGGTCAAAGTTGGAGAAGTAAGAAGTTATTATCATGTTCTAAAGGCAGTTAGGTTGGAATTATTAACAAAAATAAAAATATACTTTAAAGGAGAAGTAAAAACTAGTTAATGACTCCATCAACATTTTTTGGTAGGATGTACATCTACATTTATTTTCCTCTTTTTTATAAATATGTGTGAATGAAAAGTGGAAGAAAAATAAGTTAAATCTATTTTCACGGTATCTCTACTATTATTATAATTTAGCAACATCAGATATTAATATCCTTATTCAAAATAATTGAAAAAAAGGGGATTTAGAGTCCCTCCTACAAAAAGGTTTCAACAATAAACTATACCAAGGTTAGTCTACAAATCACCACTGGTTTGTTAAGAATCTTTAGGGACTGGTGAGATCTCCCTGTCAATAGAAGGAACAGCAATTGTTAAACACTATTACAAACAGAAAACAATTAACACATTTATGTATATATGATTTATTATACATCTCAAAAACTGTGCTGCTAACCTATATTTCCATGCCTTCGCTATTTGCAGGATAAGGTTGATATAAATCTTAATCTTATCAAAAATACTATAACAGAGGGGTGCCTGGGTGGCTTAGTCCGTTAAGCATCTGCCTTCAGCTCAGGTCATGATCCCAGGGTCCTGGGATAGAGCCCCGAGGAGGGAGCCTGTTTCTCCCCCTCCCTCTGCCCACTGTTTCTCTCTTTCTCAAATAAATAATAAATAAAATATTTTTAAAAAATACCATCACAGAAACATCTACAGTAATGGTTGACCAAATATCTGAGTACTGTGGCTTAGCCAAGCTGACACATAAGCCATCATTGGAAATATCAACTGGAGTTAGAAACTCATTGTATGTGAAGTGATGTGATTTGTCAAAAGTATTAGAAACTAAGAAGAGCAGGTTTGAGAGAAAAAATAATGTTGAATTTGAAGGGTTTGCAGGACTTGGTAGGGGGCAGGTAAAACCACGTTAAAATCCTAGTAATACTGAATGACATTACCAAACCACAAAAAGCTTCCAGAACAGTGAAAAAGTAGAAAAGCCTATGAGAGACACTACAAAGGACTCATTAGAGAAATAGGCATGGCCTAGGGTTGAATGGTGCTGCAGGAGTGCATGTGGTCAATACTCTTACCAGAACAGCAGTCAAATAATGTAAGTGGGAAGTATGTCCTTAGATTTAGTCACATGGAAGTAATGATGTGAGGAACTGAAGGAGTCATAAATGTAGCTACATTTGAATGTAGCAAGAACAGCAATGAGTGCTGTTCTTATGATACCACAGCTATAGCTGCTGTTTACTGAGAGCTCTCGAGAAGCTGTAAATTGAGGGGCTACTTCAAAGATTCCTCACTGGGTGCTGAGAACAGGTTAGAGGTGCGTTGTTAGGTCATCAAGAATGCATCAAGCTCTAAGTAAGATACAGACATTGATTAGTGAATTAGAGTATGGTTCCAGCCCTTAATACACACACACACACACACACACACACATACATATATATATATATATTACATATAGTCACTTCAAAAAATAGAAAATTACAAACAGGTAAATTAATAAATTTATATAGGTGGTATGGAGGAAGTAATCAGATTTCTTCAGGAGAAATCAAAAAACATTTAGGTTGTGGCACTGGCAGTTCTATTAAATAATTTGTTTCATTACTAAACATAAGAAAATATTGGCATTAATTATCTATTAGTACAACAATCTCCCCCAAAATATTTCAAAATAATATATAGGATTCATGATTTTCATTTTTACATTAGCTATTTAAGAGATTCCTTATCTTATAGAATCCATCTCTTTAAAAAGAAAAAAAATCTGGGCTTCATAATAGGGTGGAGAAATTTACTAAAATAGCTCAGTTTTTTGTAACCAAATCAAAATTATAAAGTGAAAAAATTTAGTAAATATAAAAATATATATTTAATAAGATCAATAATTGTTAAATATTAGGTATTTAGAAGATAAAAGTGTTTTCATATGAGATGGAATTAGTTCAAGCCCAAGTAATAATGAGAATTAAAGTAATATTTAATTATCATTGAATATAATTGTATGTAATTAATAGACAAAGGGATTTGATTCAGTGTAAGAACAATTCAAACAGCAAATAAAGTGACAGAAACTATAATAGAAATGTATTGCTGGTCCCCATCATAATAGGAACAGGGTATGGAATGATAAAAAAATGAAATGCTATATTCTGTTAATAAGTTATAATACCTCTTGTATTATAGGTATTATAATACCTATCAAGGGCCAGAGTGAACAGTCTTAGACAATAACAGAAAAAAATCAGTATTAGACTTTTGGAGAAAATTCCTGATAATACAGAAATATCTAACAAATAGTTGGAATTAATTAGCAAGGGGCGAAGTAGACTTTGCATTTCCCAAGTCTCTCTCTGATACTTGCACATGTAATTTCAATGTAGAAGCATCAAAGGCAAAAGATAACATTTACATGTCTGCAGGCCTTACAGGTATTTCTGCATTTGGAATAAAATTAGTCTGTATAGTTTCATATGAAGTCATATTTTTGGACCAAAACAATTACCATATAAAGTGATATTTAACCAAGCCTCATTTAAAAAGTCTTTACTTTGGTATAGAGTCAGATCACATAGGTTCAATATTTTATTTTCTTCAAATCATTAGTTCAAAATCCTCTCTCATATGTAATTTATTCCTTTTAACTTGCATCTCTTGAAATTCTTGGCCATTTCAGTATCCAAAGTCAAATTATTTTTTGAATATTTTACCTATTTTAAGTAACTCAAATATGTAATTAGTTATATCTGTAATATAAATATATTTTGCTAATATGCATAATAATATTAAGGAAACAAATTCATAGAGTACAATATAGAAGACAGAAATACAATCATACACATTTACTACTAATCACTGAAAAGTATGTCTTCTATGTACACCATTATAATCCAATTTATGAAATTCTTTCTTTCAAAAGAACACACGGTCTAGAAAGAGTTACGGATGAGCCAGACTTTTGTTCACATAATGATAAATGTCTTCATGAAAATGTAAAAAGGGAATGAAATATATTAGGTAACAGAAAATTATTTAAGATATCAATTCATAAACAAATAATTGTTTACCTAAATTTAAATCAGTAATTGCTGAAGCAAAAGATAAATACATTCCAACTTAAAAAAGGGAATAAGTGGTCATGAAAATATTAAAATTTAAAACAAAGCCAGAAGGATTTGAATCTGATTGTACCACTTACGAGCTGTGAGACCTAGGGCAAATTGTCTAACCTCTCCAAGCCCCAAAATATTATTATATCTTCACCCGTTAAAAAAAAATCAAAACATAAAATAAAACCTACCACACAGAAAGCCCTTGAGGATTAATACCTGGTATATAATAAACACAATAAGTAAATGATTTGCTATATAGAATCATATGAGAAAGTTGCCTTCTTGCCCTTTTCTGATTCTGTCTGTCCTATGCCAATTGCAAAGGAGTGGCAAAGAAAATCAAGAGGTGTGTGTGTGTCTCTGTGTGCCTGTGTTTGTGTATATCCAGAAATAATATTTCTACACCCTGTGAAGCTTGTAGGAGTTGGTAGCCTTATATATTTTTTTTAGTGAATTACCTGAAAGTGTTAGACATTTTAACAAGTGAGTTGTACAGGTATATATCCCAATTACCAGTACATCATACAGGAACTCAGTAGAACTTTTTCATATTCAATCAAATTCCCTAAGAAGTATGGAAAGCAAATTGATATAAATTGCATTTCTAGCTTTTGAAAATGTAATAAAAGACTCTAATGAATACATGCCACAGAGATTCACAATATAATAAGAGTGCTTCCAGTAACAATGCACTATAAAAGGTAACTAAAGTCAGTTTGTGCATGAATTTAGCAATTCTCTTATGTGTCTAATCCTACTAAATTTAATATCATTACAAATATATTATTCAAACAGTGAAGCATTTGGATTCCCTAATCTAATTCCCCTAGGATTCCTAAACTACATTTGTAAGTACTGGGCCTTTCTGTTTTTCCCTAATTCATTTATGATGTAATATAGTTCTTTAAATTTCAGAGATAGGGGAGTACTGAAAGCCAAGGTAGTACTGGTTTGGGTGGAACTACCTCAAAGGAAGAGAGAAACTTTGTTTAAAATGTACAGTGGTGATCAATAAAGAGGGAATAGACATTACATATATATAATACTATATGTATAAAATATATGATTACATATTAATATATAATCTATATATATAATCAATTGTAGAAAATAGTTGTGTGAAAAAAATAATGAGATATTGTTGGCCTCATAACTGAAAGAACTGTTTTTATTCATCGGGTAAACTTGTGATATAATTACTTTACAAAAATATTTATCTCTTATAACCATGCAGTTAGATTTATTCTTAGAGGATATCTTAGTCTGGGAAACCCTTGAAACAGAGCCTGAAACAAGAACTTAGGAGCAGGCAGTTTTCTAGGAGTTAATCTCAGGGAGCAGGAGATAAAGACATGAAGAGTTGAGGAAAGGAGAAAAAGCCAGGAAATGTGAAAGAATACACACTGCTATGGACAACTGAGGTTCAGTTCCAACTAAGATATTCAAAGGTTTCAGAATGTCTCCTGTAATTATCCACCTGAGTTTAACGCCTCTGCTTCTATCACCATAGTGGTTAAGGGTTGTTTTCAAGAGCACTAATTGCTTTTTGTTTTCAGATTACTATTCAGTGTTGGAGTAAATCCCATCTAGGTCTGCAGCTCTGGAAAAGCCTTAAAACAGACAAGTTACCATTGGCACCAGGTGTATCAAAACCCATGCAGAACTATCCACAAAGTTCCATTTAGAATTGTGTGTAAGACAGAGAAGACGCAGAGGAAGGCAACCCAGGCACCTGATACTGTCTACCACTTGCACCATTTTAGTCTTTTTTGTCATTGAGTTTTCAAATTAGTGGCTGACCATTTTTTATATGCAGTACAAAAGACTGTATCATAGCTACTGAAACAAACTGTATCTGTCACTGTTATATTCATCATTTTCCTCTTCCACCATACATTCTAGATTTTTCTCAGCCTGAATCAGCAATTCAGCTGTTCTATATTGCTTTGATGGTGGGTTGATTCCTCCTTAAAGAGTCCCACAAAGCTCTGAATTCTTTATCCCTTTCCTTTTTAGACCTATGGTCACTACAAAAGCATGGAAGTACCAAGAGACAATCCAGGACATCCCCTGAACACTGGACACATCCCACCCTGCCACCATTATGTACAACCACTCTGCCCAAATAATCTAAAAATTTTCACTAATGTGTCATGTCTCTGATTTTTTGTAGAGTTTATTTCCCATAGGCAGAGATCCACATCTTAGCATAATGTATTAAATATATCATTTCCTGCTCATTGGGTCCAATTTTCATGATATAATTAAAATAGTGAGCCAGTGTGATGTTCTGCAGAATGTCAAGATAATCAAGGTACTGCAGATTATTTTTGAGCAGAGAAAAGAAGGTAATGTTAACCCAGCCTTAGGTCAAGATAGTACATTCCCGTGTTCTTTTCACAAAAGGCAAACAGCTTTGGATCCTCTCAACTGAGGAGAGTGAAAAGAAAGTGTTTGTCATATTAATAGCAGCATACTCAGTGTCCAAGTCTGTCTTGATACATTTAGGTGAAGATACCTTTCAAGGCTACAAATGTAACTGGAGCTAACAAAATTATGATAATCCACTACCATTTGTTACAATCTATCTGGTTTCTGCAAAACCAACATAACTGAAATAAACATAGAAATGAAAGAGATCACAGTTTCAACTTCCTTAAAGTCTATGAAGGTAGATTCATCTCTTCCTGAGGTATATCATTGCTTTATTTTTACTGTTTTGTCTGGTAGGAGTGGAACAGTTTCAGTACCATCCAGTTGTCTTTTCCTAGGACAATAACAGCTCTTACTCCACTGGTCAGAGAGATGATGATTTTTGCCAGCTGCTAACCCATTCCAAGTGGTCAGCTACTTGTACCCTTACTAGAAAGTAAGGGTAATCTTTCTGTACAGCCCTGTGACCAAGTTCTTACCTTAAATTCTAGTTTCTGTAATTTGGAGCCCATCTTATCCACCCATGTCTGAAAAGCAAGTCTAGGTAAACTCACAGATGGGAGTTTAAAGGTAAAAGACACTTCTGAAAGTGAGGACATCCAAGTTCTAGTCTTGGATCTCCACCAAGCACAGATGTTTACATTCAGGCAAATCACTTAAACTGTCATTTTAGTATTTTAGCTACCGAACCAGGAAGTTGGACCAGGTGATCATTTGATCATTCATTTGAATACATACATTACCGCAATGAGATATAAGAGGTTTTGTCAAATATCTGTAACATTCAAAGCGTTGCTGTAGAAAAGTGTTCCTGTATATTTAAATCCAACCATTGCCATGTAAGGGGTTAATGTTAACAAATAATTCATATTGAATGCTTATGATGTTAAATGCTTCATATTGATTAACCCATTTTATTCTCTGACCAAAACTTTGACGTTGATGAAATTGATGATCAGAGAGGACGATGTGTCTGTCCAAGATTAATCAAATAGCTAGTAATTAACAGAAATGGATTTGAGCCAAGGCAGTCCATTGCCAAAGACCATGCTCTGAACTCTGGATTATAAAACCACTTATAGTTGTTTATTAAATAGCCTATTAAGAAAAAATGGAAATGTCCAAATCAGTTTAAGCTGTTTTTTTTTATTTATTCAACTCTGCCAAAGTGATGACTCTGGTAGCTCTAGCAAGGGGGGGATTTTTCTTAATTTGTCATTTATCCAGGTAGTGTCCTTTACTGTGACCATTACTAAATACAAATACTGAAAAACATTTCGACAAAACTTTCTGGAGCTTTGTGGTAGAGATCTTAACTTTTCTGTTTTGCAAAAGAGTAGGAGAGTCAAAGACGGGGGCAGAGGGGAATAAAAAAGGAAGCTGTTAAAAAGAAGATCTTTGCAACCTCTCCAGAATTTGATTACTTCTCATCTGGTCTAATTTTTCCCTGATGAGAAGCTGTGCTTGAGAGTAATAAGTACTGCATGAACTAAATACATCACACTTGACTGTCTGCATAATGGCAATGGTAGAAAGGAATCAAATGGATTTAGGTTTCATCAACCTGAAGCTATTGATTTTTCAGCTTTCCATGAGCAGCAAAATGGAGTTAGCAAAAACCACTTTTTGCACTCAAAAGAGTGAACAGCAAGGGAATACCAAGCCATACTTGAATATAATGTGCATTTCTTAAACAGATTGCAACTCGCCCCTGACTCCTTCAACAGTAATAGCATACCTCTACTTCATAAATAGCACACAGAGGTGTTTTGTTAATGTTACACTACTGATAAATCTGAAATTCTACCATTCATCATATATTTAAAGTTCATTAAACATCAGCAGATCTTATCTTTCTTTATAAAGATACAGGAAGGAAAAGACTTTTGAAAGAATTATTTCCTGACAGAGGTATAGTAAAAGCTGGGCTTCAGTTTAACTCTGGATGCTTAAATGAATATTTTTTAAATGCCTCACTGCTATCAAAAAAATAAAATAAATTAGATATCTGACACATAGAACATATTTGCTCCATTATATTTTGAAAAAATAATTTGCCCGTTTTCTGTGATTTTTTTTAAAGACATGGTATATAAACCAACAGCAAAATGAATGTGTTTTCATTTAAATCTATTTTTTATCGGTTTCGAAAGGGCAAAAGAGGCTTTTGGTTTTTTTTCTTTGTAGGCAGGAAAATTGTACGTAAATGTCATTTAAAATATGCGTGACTTTGTGAAATTCACTTTTGTCACTTCTTATATCTTTTTTCTTTTCCATTTAATCCAAATTGTTTCATTTTCAGAAACAAGCAGGGCTATTCATCTATTAGTTTCAAGTTTATCACATGAAATTAACCAGGATGTGAAGTAATTAGAAATCACCTCACCCTGGAAAATGGGATAATGACAGAGTCCTTGAATCAGTGGAGGTTAAAGCTGCATGTTTAGAGCACCTTTGTATAAACCTGAGATAGGCTTCTGATTAGATATTGTATGAATGGCACCACAATTAAAGTTATATTTAATCTAGCAGTAAGAGTTTATTTTAAGCACTGTGGCCTTAGAAATACATCATGTAAGTAGAATAATTTGACAAAAAATAATACATAATGCCCTTTCCTCAACTTTTGTCTTGAGTTCAAACATTTTTCAAGGAATCACTTAGTATCAGTAACAATATTAACATACAATGCATATAAATTATGAGGTACAATGAACTCATATAAAAATATAAAAAACTGTGGCAATTATTAGTTGTTTAAGTAGAAAAAGAGGTTAAGCCTGACCACCTTAACACATAGCCAAGTAAATATAGATAAAGGATGTAAAACCTGAAACTATGTAAGTAAAAGCATTTATCTGTCAATATTCTTAAATTTGGGGTTGGGTGTGCCCCTTTAAGCATAATAAAAAAACAGAAATCATCAAGAAACTGACCCAGCTAACATGACATTCTCAATATAAAAATTTATGTGGGGGGGGTGTGCCTGGGTGGCTCATCGGTTAAGCATCTGTCTTTGGCTCAGGTCATGATTCCAGAGTCCTCGGATCCCGCCCCATATTGGACTCCCTGCTTAGCAGGGGGTCTGCTTGCTTCTCTGTCTCCCCCCACGCCACTCGTGCTCACTTTCTCACTCTCTCAAATAAATAAAATCTTTTAAAAAAATTATGTGGAATAATACATAATACATAAAATGTAACCTGGCAAATGACATAATACATAACCTGACAACCAGGTATCCATTAAATTTATGAACTATATATTCTATTCTAATGAATGGAATAAAGGCATCCATTCATTAGAATAGAATAAAGGTACTGGCTTTATGACAGAATCTCTAGGGACATTATAAATACAATTTACTAATCTTTAGTTTCCTAATATTAATAAAATTCATATATCTCTCCTAATATCTCCTTCTTCCCCAGTAAAAACATGAAAGCATTTCTTACACACACTTTTCAATTCCTGAATGGTGGTGGAGGCCAGAGGGAATTCTGATTAGCTTTGCTACTATCTACACTTGGTAGCAGCCTCTACACCAAACTACACTGTGGACTACTGGTCTAGTTACATAGATTTGCACATGAAAAGATTCTACAACATGAAATAAAGGGGGGCTTCAGTTCAGTACAACACAAGAAGCATATTAAAATCACTAAACTTTTAGAATTCTGAGAATGTGTCAGATAATAATGAAAAATAAGATAAAGTAACAAACTGAAATGAAAAAGTGATTAGAATACATGTAAAGATTATGTGAGAGCAAAAAAATATTAGAAGGTAATTAACACTTCCAAAGCCATATTAATATCAAACTCAGATTCATAAAGAACTGAATATTCCAAAAAATAAAATAAAAAAACTGAAAGAAAAGTTGAGAACCACTCATAGTATATGAAATAAAGAAACAAGAAGATAAAAACAATAGGTTAGAAGTTCCCAGAAATCTGGAAATGGTGTTGTAATATCTAGAAGTAACCAAAACTAAGAGAACAGAAACAATAATCAAACTAAAACAGATTTTTAAAAAATAGTGATCTTAAAATTAACTAAAAACTTATAAATGGTGATAGCTCATTGGTATTTCTCAAAACAAGTAAAAATAGGTCAACACCCTTGAATAGGTGGATTGTTGTTTTTATTTTTTAAAATCAAATAATCTAGAAGCACTGAAACTGAAAACCTAACTAAACAACTACCCACCCCTCCAAAAAAAGTAACTTAGGAAAGAAACAAAAATCACAGTGGCCAAAGATTTCTCAACAACAAAATTTAGTGGTAGATGATCATTCTTGTGTTGTCAAGGAAATAAGGTAGAGACCCCAAATTTGAAAAGATAGCATGGAGATATTAATGCCATGGAATACACAAAATACAATTCAGAAGTGATATTTCAAAAAACACAACTAAAAATCATCATGTGAGCACTTAAATAATTTTTGTCTAAATAATTTTATATAATTTTATAAAACTTAATGTAAACATTACATATGATAACTTCTGAAATTGAAGATAGAAAACAAACCAAAAAATTGCTAAGAAAAATAAATCTAATAATCTGTAATATATGTGTATATATGTAATAATCTGTAATATATGTATATACACATATATACACATATACATATGCATATATATATATATCTCAAGTTAGGAAGAGATGGAAGAGAATAACAAGGGGAAAAATTACTTATCTCACTTAAGTTAATGCTAGCTACACTTCCAGGCAAGGTCTCGTTCCTGTAAAGCCTCTAATGATTCCTTCTTCTTACCTTGATCACAAATCTTTCATGACTAGACCTTGAGAGGCCACCTGAAAGGACAATTAGGGAAAGGCCAAGATAATACTGGGGACACTGGCCCCCTTGTACTTCTCTGAACTAACAGCAGCCATGACATACTTCCAGATTTGTTTTTCATGAGAAAAATAAACTCCTATTTCTAAATGTAAACGTAATTTAAGTTACTTATAGTCAAATACAATTTCAACTCTTAAGACATCACTAGATCTTTCCTCACCCTTAAAACTCATAATAAAAAATTGAACTAGCACATCACATTTAGCAATGAGTGTAAGCATAAAATGACCACTAACAAAATTTAAAACATCATGTACACTACCTATTTTCCTATATTAAAAAATATATGTAAAGAAAAATGGTCCATAAAATAATAACAAAACATTGAAAGCATCAAGAACAGAAATCACAAAACAAAACAAATGGTTTATTAAAAAAAGAAAGTGTAAACTCATTAAAAAAGGTTTAAAAAACTTTGTCAATGTTAAAGATTTATATATCCATTACTTATAAAATGTATAATATTCACAAATAATAAGTAGCAGATTGAGCAGTTTCATCAAAGAAATCCAACAAAATAATGCAAGATTAGTTATAATAATAAACAATAAACAATGAAGTATATGTCAAGGCAAAAGCATTAAAGAGAGCAAATGTCCATAGAAAAAAGATTTTGCTCTACTACATAACTTTAAACATATATAAATCAGAAATTCTTAGAAATACAAATATAAATTAAAGGAAATACAAGAGGCACTAACAAAACACCCACAGTCTTTCAAAATAAATGTAAAATACATATATACATACTGCCCTTGTAAAAATGTAGTTTACATACAAAATGAAGAGAACACATAATATTTGCTTTTGCCTAATCCCATTGCCATAAACAAAATGAGGATATAGGGGAGTTGTATAGTACATTTAATAAATCTAAATATGTAATATAGCTCTTATTTCTAAAAATTATTTCCTCAACAGATTCAAAGAATAGATCATGAAAAAAATCTCAATAAACTCCAATGAGTAGAAACTCTTTTATTTTTTTACAAATGGGTAAAATTATTTAAACATTAAATTAGGAAGTTGAAAAAATATGAGAAACACAAAGAAAGAAAAGTGGAGGAGATAGACAAGTTAGAGAAAGATTTTATATATTATAAAAAAGTAAAGCAGAAAAATAAACCAATTCCAGGCATCCTTCTCTGGGGGATAAAATAAGAAATAAAATATATTAAAGTATTGCAAGTTTAATTAAATCACCACCCAATTAGGAAGGATTATGACTGATGATACCACAAATAAAATTTTCAAATGCAAATTTCAAATACTATATGCAACATTTGACAGTATATATATGAAAAAGTAAGTAAGTGGGAAATATCTGGGAAAGTGTAACTTACTGAAATCTCCGAAAAACAAAATAAAATTTCAACAACGAATATCTACAGGGAAACTGAAATGGTAAAAAAACTAACTTTAAAATTCTGGATGAAGATAGTTTCACAGCAAGTATTACAACTGTTTGTGATATTACAATGCAGGGCAAAATCTGACAAAAAAATGAAATTTTAATTTTATTTCACTTATGCATATAGGTACAAAAGTCTAATAAAAAAGGAAAATGCTGGGTGCCCTGGTGGCTCAGTGGGTTAAGTGGCTGCCTTTGGCTCAGGTCATGATCCTGGAGTCTGGGGATGGAATCCCACAATGGGCTCCCTGCTCAGTGGGCAGTCTGCTTCTCCCTCTGCCCCTCACCCTGCTCTCATGCTCTCTCTCACTCAATCTCTCTCCCAAATAAATAAAATCTATTTTAAAAAAAGGAAAATGCTAACAAATCTGATATTTGTTATTCAAATGTTCTATGATTACTTTAAATAGCATTACTATCATAAATAAATTCAGTAAAGTTGCAGGATTCAAAATCAATATACAAAAATCTGTAATACGTCTATACACTTATTAATGAACTATCAGAAAGAGAAATTAAGAAAAATCCCATTTACAATTGCATCAAAAATAACAAAACACTTAGGAATCAATTTAACCAATAAAGTGAAAGACCTGCAAACTGAAAACTGTAAGACACTGATGAAAGAAACTGAAGACACAAATAAATGGAGAGATATTCCATGCTCATGGATTGGAAGAATTAATACTGTTAAAATGTTCATACAACCAAAGCTTTCTTCAGAACTCAATGCTGTCCCTATCAAAATCCCAGTGGCATTTTTCACAGAAATAGAATAAACAATGCTACAATTTGTATGGAATCCCAAAGATCCTGGGTTAGCCAAAGCCATCTTAAGAAAAAAGACCAAAGACCAAAGCTGGAGGCATCACACTCTCTGATTTCAAACTATATTACAAAACTATAATAATTAAAATATGGTATTGACATAAAAGCAGACACACAGAGCAGAACAGATCAGAAAATCCACACATATATGGTCAATTATTTTATAATAAAGGAGCCAAAAATATACACCGAGGAAAGGACAGTCTCTTCAATAAATGGTGCTGATTAAACTGGACAGCCACATGTAAAAGAATGAAACCACATTACTATCTTACACCATAAACAGAGTTAACTCAAAATGGATTAAGACTTGCATGTAAACCTGAAACCATAAAACTCCTAGAAGAAAATACAAGCAGTAGGCTCCTTGATATTAGTCTTGGCTATGATTTTTTGGATCTGATTCCAAAAGAAAAGGCAATAAAAACAGAAATTAACAAGAGACCAAGCCAAAAAGCAAAGGAAACCATCAACAAAATGAAAATGCAACCTACTGAATGGGAGAAGATATTTGCAAACCATATATCTGACAAAGGGTTAATATTTTAAATATATTTTAAAAATCTCATACAACTTAATAGCAAAAAAAATTGATTTAAAAATGCGAAGATCTGAATAGACATTTTTCCAAAGAAAATATACAAATGACCAACAGACACATCAAAAGATGTTCAAAGTCACTGATCATGAGGGAAACGCAAATAAAACCACAATGTGATTATTACCTCACACCTGTTAGAATGGCTACTATCAGAAATAATGTGTTAGGATGTAGAGAAAGAAAATCCTGTGCACTGTTGGTGGGAATATAAAAAGGTACAGCTATACTGAAAAAAGAGTGTGAAGGTTTCTCAAAAAGTTAAAAATAGAACTACCAACAATTCCACTACCACGTATTTATCCAAAAAAGCCCCAAACACTAAGTTGAAAAACATATGCACTCCCAAGTTCACTGAAGTGTTATTTACAATAAACAAGACATGGAAGCAATCAAAGGGTTTACCTATGGATGAATGGCTCAAGAAGATGCCCCCCCCACCCCGCCAGACACATAGGAATGCTACTGAGCCATAAAGAGCAAAATCTTGCTGTTTACAACATGTATGGACTTTTGAGGACACTATGCTACGTGAAATAAGTCAGAGAAACACAAATGTCATGTCCTCACTTATATGGAGAATTAAAAAACAACAAAACCAAGTTTATAGATACACAGAACAGATTGGTGGCTACCAGACGTTGGGGGGGGGGGGGCTCAAAATGGGTAAAGGACGCCAAAAGGTACAAAGTTCTAGTTATAAAATTAAAAAGTCATGGGGAGGGGCGCCTGCGTGGTTCAGTTGGTTAAGCGACTACCTTCAGCTTGGATCATGGTACTGGAGTCCTGGCATTGAGTCCCGCATCGGGCTCCCTGCTCAGGGAGGAGTCTGCTTCTCCCTCCGACCCGCCCCCCCTCATATGCTCTCTCTCTCTCTCGCTCTCTCAAATAAATAATAAATTCTTAAAAAAAAAAAAAGTCATGGGGATGGGGTGCCTGGGTGGCTCAATTGGTTAAGTGTCTGCCTTTGGCTCAGGTCATGATCCCAGGGTCTTGGGATGGAGCCCCACGTCAGATTAAGGAACCTCCACAATGAGGAGCCTGCTTCTCCCTCTCTTCCCTGCTTGTGCTCTCTCTTGCTATCTCTGTCCCTATCTCTCTCTCTCTCTCAAATTAATAAAAATCTTTTTAAAAATTAAATTAAAAATAAAAAGTCACGGGGATATACTGTACAGCACAGTGACTACAGTAAATAATACTGTATTGCATATTTGAAAGTTGCTGAGATGTTAAAAGTCCTCATAAGAAAAAGCAATATTTTGTAACTATATAATTATGATAAATGTAAATCAGATTTATTGTGGTGATCATTTCACAAATATACAAATATGTTGCAAGCTTAAAACTAATGTTATATGTCAATTATACTTCAATAATAAATATCACTACTATCAGTTAAATTTTGATATACATTGCAAAATACTAGCTACCAGGTCTCCTAAGAGAGAAAGGACTAACTCTGTCTTGCTTCTCTGTTCTTTGAGCGTCTTACTCTGCAGGACTCGCGTTCTGGCCTACAGCCATGATGTAAAACATTTTTTTAACTAATCTCTATTCCCAACATGGGGCTCAAACTCAAGACCGCACGATCAAGTCACAAGACTGAATGACTCCTGTTAGCCCTTTACTGTCTTGTCCTATTTCATTTAACATTGAAACACTTGAAGTTTCACCAAGAAAATCTGGATTCTCTCACACCCCAATTTTTCACCCAGAAGGACAAACTTCCAACGTTCGTAATGCAAAATAAACGGAGCTAGAGCAGAGCAAAGCTTACTGGAGATCCCTGAAAAGCAACCGAAGTCCCTTCACCTGTGTCTAGCAGCAGTACTGAGACTTCAGCAGCCTTCTTCCCACCTCATTCCTAAAGCTTTCAAGTGAAAACTAATTTAGTAATGAGTTTGACCTCCTTCATCGGAAGGAAAACAACCCACGGGCTGGGGAACGCGGCGCCTCACACACCAACGTGTTCGCCTCCAACTCCGCCCAAGGGATTTTGGGTAAGAGCGCATTTATAGAGCGTCAGGAGCGGCGGCGCAGAACACATCGGCGCAATTGGCTGGAGGTCCTATTTTCTAAGGCCGCGTAAACTAAAGCCCAGCTGGAGGATTGGGATTGGTGTGTGTTAGGTTTCCTTGACGGTGAGGCTTTTCCCTAAAGGCAGGCTGATTTAGGTTTGAATTTGTGACATGGGCCACTGGCACCGCCTGCACTTTTTTCTGTCCGACATACAGAGTATCTTTATCAGTTGTAGAGAAGTGACCTGGGAATGAGGAGTTCAAATACAGACTTTCACACCATCTCCTGTTTTCAGCTCCCCATCCTATCCCTGCTTCTTGACTAGTTTTCAGGAGCTGTGGAAACGGTTATTTTTCATGTCAGCCATGCCCCCTGCAGGCATGATGTTGTAAATCGGCTAAGCGAGGAGCCTTGCTTCTCCACTGCAGCGATTTGCTTTCTTGTTCTCTTTGACATTATGGGTTTTCATACATTTAGAATTCCTACTTTAATGAGTTTTCATAAGGAGATAAATGTATGTGATCTGTCAGTCCTCTATGTCTAACCAAAAGCTTCAGAGTCAAGTTAGTGAGTCAGGAAGTTATAATTCTTAAAAATATTGGTTTTGCAATATTTTTGCAGTATTTTTGCAATACAATTGATATAAATGTATCAAAATTATTTTTATACATTTTATCTCATATAATCATGGATTTATTTAACATGAACTTATGAACGACCCTAGGTAAGACAAGAAAATTTTATCTTGCCTGAGCCTCTAGAATTTAATCCATCTTTTATTAAAATTTAGCACCAAAATTTGGAAAATAACTATATCATAAGATTTGAAATGACTCATAATATTTTTTTTCATTTTACCTTATTGCTCTTATAAGCTATTCTTATTATTTAATGCTTCCTTCTTTAAGTGAAATGAAAAAAATTGTAATTGATTAATGCTATTTAGCTGATTTCATTTAATTGAAAATTTAAACTTATGCATTATAACTAGCAATTTAATTTAAAAATGAATTTTGGCTACATATTTATGATAGGGAAATATTTTCTGAGTATGTATTTTTCAAAATTACTCTTATCTTTTTTTTTTTTTTCGAAGTGACTGAAGCCATATTTTTTTCTGAGAGCAAATAAGCTTAGACCTCAAAGGATTTTCTTCGGAAGTTAAAAGATCCACTTAGGAAGTGAAAACCCACAAAGCCCTAATGGAATTTAAACATAGCAAAACCTATTATTCCCCCATACTATCATTAACTGGTATGAGGCTTTTCTGATGAAGTTTAAAAGACTTCTTCAATAAATTCCCACAAGCAAGCCAAAGTAAGGACAAAGTGGTCATCTGAATTTTGGAACTTTAGTTTCTTGTTTGATTTTATGTAATAGTTCTTTCTTACTGTTAGCCAGTTTATTGTTTTCTGTAATTTGACCCTCGAGATAAAAACAATACTGTTTGTTTTAATATTAAAAGTCAATAAGGAGGGAAACAGGAAAGGCAGAGTATGAAACTTTTTAATGGACATTCCTGGAATTCACTGACAAATAATCTTTTCTCATTATTATGTGCAGGGGTGCCTTCCTAACCATAAAAAATAGGTTTCTGAAATTCTTTGGTGGGAGTATTTTCAGTTGTGAGTCTTAAGACTTTTTAGGAATATTTTGCTAAAATAGACCCAGATGCCTAAAATAAAATGACAAGGACAACATATATGTACAAAAAGATCAATGATGTGTTACATTTCCTTGGCATATTAAGAACCAGAATAATTTAATTTTTAATTACCCTTTTCTTTAAAAGATTTTATTTATTTATCTGTCAGCGAGAGAGAGGGAGAGAGAGAGCACAGGCAGGGGGAGCGGCAGGCAAAGGGAGAAACAGGCTCCCCACTGAGCAAGTAGCTTGATGAGGGACTCCATCCCAGGACCCTGGGATCATGACCCAAGCCGAAGGCAGATACTTAACTGACTGAGCCACCCAGGCATCCCTAATTACCTTTCTTTACTCACTATAAACTTTACAAGATAATTTCACCATAAAGAATTAATAAAATGCTAGAAGTTTTCTTTTTTTCCCAAAGAATGTGAATATTGAAACCTTCTTTTAGTCATATTCTATTTTCTGAAATTATAGCTCAAAATCCTAGACTACAGCTATTCTGGTCACAGAACTGTAAAGCCTTTTTAAAATAGAAAAAAAAAACATGAAATAAAATTTCATTGAGGTATTAATAAAGAAAACTAAGTAGGTAACATTCAAACACAGTTCCACTAGGAGAGAATAAATAGTTCAAGCTATACTATTCCATAACATTTTCTACTGTTTCTTACACGTAGAACCCCCTTTTTCCAGACTCTTCCCAAGACTCCGTTCCTAAGACTAGTTTGAATATTTAACTTTTCTTCTACCCGGCTTCTTTTAGTTCTCCTGGGGTTTAATTCTCCTACTCTATCTTCTTAGCTTCTTAAGTCTTTCAAGGTCTAGAGTATGCTGTGGTAATAACAATCCTAAATTTTCATTGGCTTAACCCATTTTTTTTTCCCACACATTACTGAGGATGTGGAACATGTCCCAGAGCATCTGTCCTTATACTTACTGAGAATTCGAGGCTGCTGTTGAGTTTATGGCACCTCCACATCAACGTATTTTTCACAATCACTGAAGCAAGGAAGAGTCAAACTGAAGAATCTATCACTGACTTCCAACAGAAGATGCCTCACTCCTTTTTCACATTACATTCGCCAAAACAAGTCACATGGTCACTATTTAATTCAAGGGAATAGGGAAGTGCAATCTTCTCCTATGCCCAGAAATACAGAAGGACCATATATTTGTGAGCAGTGATAACATCTACCAAGATTCTTTTTTTAACTGCTCATAAATAAGTTTTAAATTAATATAAATTAGAATCATAATCTTGAGGTTGGCTTAAGAGTACAACAAAATGTAGAGAGAGAGTTTTACATCAAGGAAGAATTATAGTAAGTATAACTTTATTCATACTCCTGCCCTCCTCCATTTATAAGTTCTTCAGTAGTTCAGTAGACCCATAGCACTTTCTATAAATAAGAAAATTGAAAGAATAACTCTTTAACCTCCATTAAGAAAAAATACTTTCCTCATGGAAATTAAAGAAAGTAAAATTGTATCAAATTATCTCCTTTGGTCTCATGATATCCATGTATTTTTCGCTAACGAATACATTACATCTTTCCTTGTCAAAAGGATTATTCCAGAAGTATTCCAGCATTTTTTTTCTTTCAGCTAATTTCTATTTTTTCTGAAATGTAATAGAGACTTGAAAAAGAACCCAGTGCTATTCCAGTTTAGGTCACAATGTCTTCACTTTGTTTGCTTTCTTCTTTTAAGATTTTATTTATTTATTTGAGAGAGAGAATGAGCAGGGAGGAGGGGTAGAGGGAGAAAAAGAGATAGAGACTCCTGCCTGAGCAGAGAGCCTGACTCGGGACTCGATTGCAGGACCCCGGGATCATGACCTGAGCCGAAGGCAAACGCTTAAGGACTGAGCCACCCGGGCTCCCCCACAATGTCTTCATTTTAATTATGCTTCATTTATATCAAATTTAGAGGATTAAGAGTTCCTCGAACAAACTTTTAGGTAATTGATTGACTTACCCTGTTGCATCATCAAGGTTTCACTCTTTACTAGATCATTCATATCAGCCTATAAATATGCTCTGTATTCCAACATTATAAATAATGTCCTCTGGTCCTCGCTTCCCTAAAACTAGTATCTAAATTCTCTGCTTTTCTTCATAGCTAAACTTCAAAAGTTATTTATAATCACCACTTCCACACCTTTCATTCACTACTCTTTTAATGGTATTTGCTATTTTGTTTCTTTTCATTTTTATAAATGAAGAAAATACAAGGAAGAAAGTAATATTTTTTTATATTCCCCTTAACCCAAACCGTTATTATTATTTTGTTGTTATTGGTATTACTGTCACATTGTGATTTAAGAATCTGTTCTTTCCATACCACTGTGTTATTCTTGCTCTATATCAAATCAGGTTTCAATATTTGCATGAATCTATTTCAATTTCTGGGTCTATAGCTAAGCTCTCTCCTCAGTCCCCTTTGTATAAGTGTTTATTTATACTTGTATTTGTTACTGTATCTTTATAGCTGCTTTTTAATATCTGGAAGGACCCGTCTTCACACATTGTTCTTTTTCTAGAATGCCCGCTACCGCTCTTGGTCTGTGGCTCTTCCATATAAATATTAAAACCATATGTTAAATGTAAAATTGAGTGAAACAAACCACATTGAGAATTTTACTAGAATTACAGTATATCAGTTAAGTTTACAACGTAAGTATTGAGTCTCCCAATCCTTGAAATAGTTATGTTTCTACCATTTTTTTCAGATTTTCTTTAATGACTTAAAGTAAGTTTTTATAATTTGGTGCCTATAAATTTTACACATTAAAAAAGATTTTTTCCTATGTTTTATGCTCTTGTAAATGGTCACTTTTTATTTTATCTTATTAAGAAGTGTGTTAATTATTTGCTTTTATATTTCAGAAATGCATTGATTTTTTTTTAAGATTTTTATTTTTTATTTGAGAGAGAGAGAGTGAGTGCACAAGTGTGGGGAGGAGGAATAGCAGAGGGAGAAGGAGAAGCAGTCTCCCCCCTTAGCAGGGAGCCGGATGTGGGCCTCTATCCAAAGACACTGAGATCATGCCCTGAGCCAAAGGCAGATGCTTAACTGACTGAGCCACCCATGCACCCCTAGGATGAATTGATTTTTGTATTTTAAACCTTGTTAAACTCTCATTAATTCTATCAATTTATCAGTAGATTTTAGGGAAGTTTTCTGTGGAGAATTATATCTTACATAAGTAATAAAAACTCCTTTTCATTCCTTATATCTACTTTGTTTTTCCCTTGTCCACACGGACAAGGACCTCATTATTATGTTTTATTAGGAGTAGTGATGGCAGGCATCCTTGTATTGTTCCTGATTTTAGAGAGAATGCTTCTTTCATTTTTTTCCTCAATCAAGTGTGATATGTGCTAATTATTTTTGTACGTGTGCTTTACTAAGTTAAAAAAAGAATTTCTATTTCTCTTTTGCTAGAAATTTAATAAAGAATAAATGTTGAATTTAATTGCACATTTTCCATTATTAAGATAATAATAAGATCCTTCCCTTTCATTTGTAATATGTTAAAATATATTAATCACTTGAAGAATTTTGAATTGTATTATTTTCATTGGACTTCATGCCAAGTAAAGACCAGCTTTTGATTATGAATACACAGGGGGAATTTTTCTCTCTACCCATTATCAAGGTCAAAATTTTTAAGTTTTTCAGTCGGTCTTTTTATGTGTGGTGGGATTTAATTTTCATTAAGCTGTGAAAATTCTGTTTTATGTGGAGTCTCCAATCCAATTCTGTACCATAGACAGGCTAAAAGCATGTCCTCCATGCCTTATGCATTACTTAAAGCAGAACCTCAAGGTTCCAGAGTTTGGCAGGACCTCTGGCTGAAAACTAGCTTTGGTGCTCTTGAAGTAAACTTCTAGGCCCAAGATGGAGCCACTCTTGCCCAGGGTGTCATGTCAGCAAAGCAAAAGTTAGGTAATTTTAATGCCCTTGTAAACACTCAGCGTAACCACAAACACAGTATATTCAGTCAGCCAGTCCCCAAACTCGAAGCCAACTCCAAGAATTCGTACCCCAAACAAGGCTGCCTGTGTGAACCCAGCCAATCAGATATTTTCTCTTTGCCTCTTCCTTTTTCTTTATTCTTTATCCTATAAAAGCTTCCTGCACTCTGATCCATTTTGCAGTTCTCCATACGGAGCCTGTCTGCTTCATTAAAGTGTTAAATAGAATTTGTTTATATTACCCAAGTTGTTTTCTTCAATAATTTTTTCAACAGTTTTTGGTGACATGGAATAGGATCCAAAGCTGACTGCCAACACCCTTGGGCCAAGGATATGCACAGGAGAGGTGCCCGCTGATCCCTTTGAATTCACTGTTCCTCCTGTTCTTATCTAAGAGTCTTGGGTAAGTCATCCACGGATTTGAGCTATATATACTTGAATCATGTAGCATATTCCATTTTATGTTTGGTTCTTTCACTCAATATCATGAATTTGATATTTAACATTGGTGTTCTATATAGCAGCAATTACTAAAATATATTTGCTTTTACAAATAGGACAAAACATATTTATTTATTCTTCTGTCAATAGTCTTTGGGCTGTTTCTGGTTACTAAGCTTCTACGCATAATGCTTCTATGAATACTCATATACGAGTTTTGTTGAATATGTGTATACTTACCTGCTGCGTATACATCAAGGAGTGAAATTGTGTGTCACAAAATAGGCGTATATTCTGCCTCAGTACATACCACCAAACAATTTTCCTAGTTGTTTTTACTATTTTATACTGCCACCAGTAGTATATACAAAGTTCAATAACTTCAAGTTCTCACTGAAGCTGATATTGTCTCTTTTTGATTTAATATTCTGGCGGCTGGGTAATGATTGCAGTGGATTTTTTTTTTTTAAAGATTTTATTTATTTATTTGCGAGAGAGAGTGAGCAAGAGCACAAGCAGGGAGAGCTGCAGGCAGAGGGAGAAACAGGCTCCTTGCTGAGCAGGGAGCTTGATGCGGGACTCGATCCCAGGACCCTGGGATCATGACCTGAGCCGAAGGCAGCCGCGTAACCGACTGAGCCACCCAGGCGTCCCTGCAATGGATTTTAATTTGCATTTTTCTGTGGTTAATAAGGTAGAGAACCTTTCATATGCTGACTGGCCATTTGGATATCCTCTTTTGTAATGCCATTCAAATTGTTTTCTAAGTATTCTGTAGAGTTATCTATTTTGTCCATTTGTATAATTTATATATATGTATAGTCTATAAGCCTCTATCATATGTACACATTGCAAATATATTCTTCTACTCTGTGTATTATCTATTCATTTTCTCAATGATAAACAGAAGATCTTAATGTTAATATATCTCTGTTTATCTTCTTTTCTCTACAGTTAAGAGTTTGCTACCTAGTTAAAATGTCGCCTAATCCAAGATCACAAAGAAAATCTCCTATGATTTCTTCTGTAAGATTTATTTCTTTTCCTTTGACATTTACATTTATTTTCCATCTGGAATTGTTTAATATAATGTAAAGTAGAAGGTAAGACTGATTTTTTTTCTTACATGTTTATCCAGTTGACCCATGGCCATTACTGAAAAGATCATTCTTTCCTAATTTTACTGTAGGATAAAAATTGTTGTATCAGGTCACTATATATTTTTGAGTTTGTTTCTAGTGGTTTTATTCTTTTCCATTGGTCCATTTTTCTATACCTATACCAAAAGACACTGTTTTCATTACTGTAGTTTTGCCTGTCTTGATTTTTATAGCATCAGTCCACAGGCTTTGTTATTTTCTTCTAGATCATCTTTCCTAGTTACTTTTTGATATGTTTTCTTATTTAGATACAATTTGCATGTGCCAAAATGTAAAAATCTTCTTTTCAGTTTGATTGTGAATATCCATTTCAGAATCACCAAAAACAAGATGTAGAACATTGCTATTATACTCCTTGCATTATTTTGATGCAAATTCCAGGTGTCATAGTCAAAAGTATTTTAGTATATAAAAGAAAAGGGTTCTTAAAAACTAAACCATGATATCATTTTCATTCCTAAAAGTATTAATTATAATTCTTTAATAATATCTAATATCAAAGACTTGATTTTGTATTAAAAACATACTTTCTTCATTAGAGGTCATGTTCTAGAGAGTTACAGCCAGAAGGATCCTATAAAATAATACAATCAACTTTTCTCAAGATCAGTTCTACTATGGTTGAAATGAAGATTTTTTAAATATCTGCCCTGCCTTAATTATAGCATGAGATAAGAGAGACAAAATATATAAAAACATTGACAACCACAAATTGCTACATATGTATATCAAAAATTATACCCACCAACCCTTTCATTTTATATAATCCAAACAAAAACCAAGGAGGTTCGATTTGCTACCTTGAGTTCCTCCTTCCCTTCTTTCTTGATGAAGCCACTTCTCTCTCCTTGTGCAGGAGGCCTGTCCTTTTGTGATGGAGGACTCCTCTTCTGCATCTTGTGGCAGACCTCTCATGAGAGCATCTCTCTCCTCTTTCTTTGCCTGCTTCCTGATCATTGATACAGTCAAGTTCACCATATTTTCCACATATCATTTTCCCATTCTAGCATCACTATTTTTTTTACTGATATCAGTATTTGCTTCCTTTACCCAGATACAGAACTCTGATGGTATTAGTGAAGGACAAAGCCATGGTTCTCCTTTCTCTATAGTTTATCCTATTTGGGTTTTTTAGCATTTCTTGTCTGTGGGTTGAAGTCTTTTACCAATCTTGGAGTATTCTTGGCCATCATTAAATATTGTTCTACTTTGTTCCCTTCTTCCTGTCCTGCTATAACTCAAATTGAAAGTATGTTAGGTTTTTTTTTTCTTTCTCCTATGCCTTTCATCCCTATTTTCTATTTTCTATCCTTTCATTCTCCACAGAGTTTAGTTGGGATATTTTCTGTTGAACTTCACTTAAGTCACTAAACCTCTCTTTTGCTGCATCCAATTGGTTGTTAGACTCATCTGTTTATTTCTTAATTTGTTATTGAAGCTGGACATAGTAAAAATTATGTTGATTCTTTCATGTTTATAGATTTCACTTCTCTGGTGAAATTCTTCATTATATCCTCTATTTTCTTAAACTTGAATTACATTTACTTTAAAGTACATCTTTAATAAATATAATGTCTAGGTCTTTCTCAGGTCACATTTTGTTGTCATTCATTTTTCTCGGTACGCTGAGTATTTTTTTAATGATTTTGGGACATTTTGCATTAATAATTATAAAGACTGAATAATTTGCATTTTACTCTGAAGAGGATTCATGTTTCCTTCTGTTGAATAGCTAGAGTGGAGCTGAATACCCCAATCTAATCAAGAGCTGATATACTCATGGTGTGTTTTTATTAAAAGTCCCTCTCCTTGCTATGTCTTCCCATTTTACTTTTAGTTTCTTCAACATTTTAATGTTGTCAACAATTACGTGATGTTTTTGAGTAACTATCCCTTTAGCTTCTTTGCTTCTTTCTCTCTGCAGTTTAAGAATTCAATAAATCCCCCAAAGAAAAATCACAAGATTTTGCTTCATTTCCCTATGCCTCAATTTTTCTGAGATCTTGGCCTCTCATGTCTTGGCTGCCACTGTAGTTTTAACCTCTACTTTTTCTCCCCAGACTTATGAAATTGGTGAAATCTCTGCTAGTTTTCCATTCTCTTAGTAATAGCTCTGTGCCTGAACTCATCGCCTTTTTACCTTCTCCAAGAATTGGCAAATGCACTGCACTTACTGCAGCTTATAGAACATCAATCTACCTCTCCTTGCTTCCCTCAAATCCTCTCTAGCAATTCTAGACACAGATTTGTCTTTTGCATTTTAACTGGCCTTGTTTTGCTGCAAGCTACCCACTCATACCCAGAAGCAAAAATTTCCTCTAAGACCTTTTAAGATTATTGCTTTTGGTTTTTTGTGGACTAATCAGTGAGGTAGAGGTAGAAAATTTAAATTGTTAAATAGAAGTGAGGATGTTAGATACTCTATTGTCAACAAAATAAATTGAATTCCAGAAAAAAATTATGGCTATTTATAGTTATTTTTACCTTACTTATTTCTTGGCCATGTTATATAAAAAAGACACTTATTAAGTCAACTTGTAAAATTAGTAAATAGGGATTAGATAAAAAAAAATCTAACCCCACCTAAATATTTTCCAATTTTCTTTCTTTGTTTTCATTTGATTATATTAATATATTTTGAACTTCATGTCAACACTACTTAAAATAACTGCATATACTTTAATAACATCAAAATTCAGTACTACTTCCCAACTGTTTTTCTTTAAATTTCTAAATTTTTTCTGCATTCTCCAGATCCCGTCTTGATCATAACTTCACCTTGTAACATTCTCAAAGTCCCAGAATAGTGAGTAGATATTTAGGTCATTCTGACTAATTTTCTCTTCTTTCCATTGGCCATCTGTTGAAGCACAGTATATTGTTCTAGCTATAGAGCTATAGAACAAGTTCAAATTTTACTTCTTTTCAAGACCTTTATCCTTATATAAGAAAGATAAAGTGTATCATGCTCACATACACTCATTGAATTTGGGAGGGGGCTATATTGTTGGACACGATCTTTTTAACTAGATCAGTTCCTTATGGGACCCTCATAGCATGATCCCCATATAAAAAATTTTTTCAGCATAGTACAGGTGTTTAGATAACAGCAAACTTACAATTGCTCTCATCATATTTTCTTTCAACTACCTTATATTCAATTCTTTAGCCATACTGGAAAGTTGCTCTAAATTTCCTGATATCTTTCATATAATGAAATTCCATCCACCAGCCCTAATTTGTATGATAATCTTTACCATTTATTTTCTCAATCACTTTCTGATGGGTCTTTCAACATCTATATGACTTCCATTTTAATATCCTGTGTGATACATCTTTTATTTCTTTTCATCAGGTTAAACACATCACTCTTTTTCCTTTTGTCAGACATATGAGTCAAAACTGTAAATCAAAATAAAGAAGAAATGGCAGATAAAGAGGTTGTAGTGGTGTAAACCATACTTTATAATAAACATAATTGAGGATAGCAACTTAGAACAAATAATTGACTGAGAAATAAAATAGAATAACAGTCAAATAAGATTATATATTATACTATAATAAATTGTTCTATTTTAGTATATGTGAAATTATCATTAGCATTTCAGAAACAAGTCTCACTATTATAAACCAGCAGGGTGCTATAAATGACACATCTATGGACAATGCTTGGCTTATGCATCGATAAATGCTCAACAAATTTCAGGGTGTTATTTCATTCTCCCTTAGGTAGAAGTAAATGCTTCTCAGTTTACGTTCTTAGCACTTAAATATCTTCTATTATGACACCAGCCTAGAAGATCTGTGAATTCAGAAGTCACAACTGGCTTGTTCTCCCCTGTATCCAAAGTGCTATTCAGAATCTGTCATAGCATATGTGTTCCTTAAGTATTTGCTGAGTAAATGAATCAACATTCAGCATTTCCTCACTAAATTAGGAATTCCCCAAGCCTAGAAAAGGCTTGATAATAATGAATATCCAGCTGGTATTTATTGAATTCATTATTTCAAACAATAAACATCTATTGAGTCTTTGTTTGCTATGAATTGGTGCTAAACTGAATTAGAATTACCATGAGCAGATTGAAAATATATTCCCTACTACCCTTCTGTCTGCCTATTCTCTTCCTTCCTAATTTCATCATTTAATATTTTTCTATTTCAAGAAAAATAATTATTGCAGACCGAAGTTTAAGAAAGCTATGAAACAATATAAATGTCTCTTGAAAATCATTTATGTTTAAGCTTTTATTCATCTCTAATGCTAGACAAAATCCTTGATTTTTTTTCAGATTAATCTTCCATTAACAAAATACAAGTTCAGAGGACATAAGTATTTAGAGGGTGACTGGGAAGAAGACTGAGGGGGCAAGGTCCCAATTTGCATTATATAGTTTCTTCCTCCTAGGGAATTCCCTTTATATACAAACAGTTACAGACTTTGCCTGAAAGAAGACATTTTCAGTAATTCAAGGATGACTTTGTCATTGATCTTGGGTGGGGATATCTGGAAGGAGTAAGAAATGAAGGAAGTAACCATAGTTAAAAAGGCAAGAAAATTATATTGAAGATTCAATTAGGATTTTAGGAGATACAGAATTGAAATACAATAATTTCCTGATAATTTAAAGTTAAACCTCTCATCTCTCACTCAAATTCTTTATCTAAAATTTTTTATTTGAGTATAGTTGACACAGTGTTACATTAGTTTTAGGTGTACAACATAACAATTCCACAAGTCTGTGTGTTATTATTCTACACTCACCACAAGTGTAGCTACCATCTCTCACCATACAATGCTATTACAATACCATTGACTATATTCCCTATGCTGTACCTTTTATCCCTGTGACTTATTCCACAATTAGAAGCCTGTATCTCCCACTCCCCTTCACCCATTCTCCATCCCCCCACTCTTCTTCCCTCTGGCAACCATCAGTTTGTTCTCTGTATTCAGGGGCCTGTTTCTTCTTTTTGTTTGTTTGTTTACTTGTTTTATTGATTCCACATATGAGTGAAGTTATATGGTATTTTTCTTTCTCTGTCTGACTTATTTCAGGTAGCATAATACCCTCTAGATCCATCCATGTTGTTGCAAATGGCAAGATCTCACCCTTTCTATGGCTGAGGAATATTTCTGTGCGTGTGTGTGTATCACTTCTTCTTTATCTGTTCATCTATCTGTGGACGCTTGGGTTGCTTCCATGTCTTGACTATTGTAAATAGTGCTGCAATAAACATAGTGGTGCATACATCTTTTTGAATTAGTGTTTTTGTTTATTTTGGGTAAGTATCCAGTAGTGGAATTACTGGATCATTTTTTCTATTTTTAATTTTTTGAGGAACCTCCACACATCTTTTTACCATGGTTGTACCAATTTATATTCCCACCAGCAGTGTATGAGGGTTCCTTTTCCTCCACATCCTCTCTAACACTTGTTCTCTCTTGTTTTTGTTTCTAGCCATTGTGATAAGCATAAAGTATATCTCATTGTGGTTTTGATTTGCATTTCTCTGATGATAAGTGAGGTTGAGCATCTTTTCATGTGTCTGATTGCTATCTGTATGTCTTCTTCATCAAGATACTTTTATGTCTTTAATTGAGCATAAGATCAGTGCCCCATTATCAAAAACATACATTATCAAAAACATGCATGATTATTACCTGTACACAAACAATGAACAATGCAAAGAATATCCTTTAAGCTTACATTCATAAAGTATATAATGTATATTATTTTTATTTAAAATAAAACATAGACAATGTAGACTCTTTTGAATTACATGCTTTTAGTTTTATATAGTAAGTTCATGTCAAAACAAACTTTTACCAAATTTTTAATTAACAAAATATGATTTTCTTTTGTTGCTATTCTAGGCTTTTCCTTTAAGCAGAGGAGTGTTAGAAAAAGGTTTACATTAGAAAATAACTCTTGCAGTCTTGCAAAGGAGAAATTAGATAAGTAGAAACTGAGAACCAGAAATGAGATGGAATTAGAAAGATATTTCACAAGCAAATCTGATAAAGTTAGTGACAGACTAGATGCTAGGGAGGGGGGAGACTGAAGAGTAAATAACAGATTTGTAACAATGTGGGAGTCAAGTGGAACATAGGAGTGAGTTTAACTAGAATAGGAACCACAAGTATGGACAAATCAGAGGACATAACATGCCTCCAATCATCAGAGTTGAACTAACATGAAAAAGTAACCCAAAACACCAAAGGAAATGAAAATACATTTTTGTAATTATATATAAAATTCAAGATTGTCTACTGCTGTTTTTATTGTTTTTTAAATTATAGTAAAATCCATAATATTGTAGAATGCCATTAATTAATTTATATTTATTGAATCTCTACTTTTCCATTTAATATCCCTTCCCAGTGCCACTCTGATTAGAACAAACATAGTCAACAGTGCCAGAGGAATTAGACGCTCTGTTCAGGGGCATGTGGAGTCCCTTATTTTGTCAAATTCAACAGATTCTCTTGACTGTTCCTTGACATGTGTGATTAATTGCCAGCAGTCACTTTATTCTCAGCATCACCCTCACCCGTATTGCTCAGGCTCTGCTCTCCAGCTGCCACAATGCATCTCTCAGAAGAATTGAAATATGCCATTATATTTAAATTTAGTCCTTGTGATCAGGCTGAACCTGTCACACACCTGCCATCCTCACCTAATAATAGGCAAGCCTGAGTGAGTACTAAGACTCCTAGTGTATATTCAATGCACTATCCATTGTGTAAAAATACTGATGTGTCTCCTGGAGCCTGCATTGATGCATACATTTGTTTTCTCTTATGCCCACGTTCCTTGGCATCTGACAGTTCATTAAACCCCGTGTTTGGTTAGGTAATGTTTGCTATGCTTTCTTGTATATTTACTTCAAATGGAAAATCATCAAATTTAAAAACAAACTCCAACCTTCTAGATTCTTGTACCTAAAACTTACATAAACCAAAGTATACTCAGACAACAGAAAGGTAGCAAGGGTAAAATTAATAGTTACTAATTTTAAGTGGTACTTCAGAACATTATATTTCCTGTATTTTGAAAAAATATATATTTTAAATTAGCCAAACTGTCATGGGACAATTTCAAGATGCATGAAAAATGGAGTGTTACTAGGATGCAATCAATGCTTTAAAAAATATTTCTATTAACGACAGCTGAAATGGATGTTAATACAGTATGAAAAGGACAGTGCTTTGTATTTGGCACAGATAACCTCTTTTAATTCCAAATGGAAATAATATTCTTATTTTCCAAGGTGCTCATTAAGTTTCCAAATTAGAAAATGGTATTCTTCCATTTTTAAACCTGGAAATGACCCTTGACATCCTCAAGTCTAATCATTTCACTTATTTTTTAATACTGAGTTCAAGAGAAGGCTAAATATAGAAGAGGCATCTTCACCTCCATGTTTTACATTTATTTACTTTTAGTAACCTTTAGAAAGTAAGTTCTGCACATTCATTCCCTTGCGTACATTTCCTGCCATATATCCAGGAGAAAGCCATGGTATCAGTGATGAATATAAATAGTGACCTATCCTTCTCTATAAGAACAGCTGATATTCTCTCTTGAGAGAACCTACTCTGAATTCTGTGCTACAGTTCCTTCTGGTAGCTGCTTTTTCTGTGCTCAGCCACGATAGAGGTTGAGTAAAAGAAGGTTTTCCCCTCCCCCGCTTTCACAGAGGCACAAATTCAGACTCTCAGGAAAGAAGACCAAAATATCCGTGTTGAATTAGCTGCATTAAATACTCTGATTAGACTCAACTATAGATAGATTCAAAGTCTATTCGAATGTATAAAATATGTTTTTAAATCCATGGTGCTTCTTTCAGTACAGATAGAAAGTTCAAATCACTTTCTTTTTTACATTAACGAGAATAAAGTAGCCTCTGCCAAGCAAGGTTATTCAGACACCTTTCCCAAATTTCAGGTACATTTTCTTTCATGTGTTCATTCATTTATCTATTCATTTGTTTATTAGTTTATTCATTCATTAATGATTTTTTTCTACAAACATTGATTTTAAGTGTGAATACAAAAATAAAGTAGTCTTTGGAAATGGTATAGATTGACATAAAAACCAATTATTGGTAATTCAATTTATATTTTAATAAGCCAATCTTATAAGCTAGTTGAAATTTTAATGAATTATGAATATTTCTAAAATCCTTCCTTGAAAGATGCCTCAACTTAAGAAATTTGATTCTGTAAACTAAACATGCTTTTTTCTGATAAAATAGTAAATTTCATGTTAGGTGTTTGATCTTTTAGATGTTCCATTCATAGCACTTGAAAGATATGTTTGGTAACACTTTGGAATTCAAAGTTATTTATGGAAAAATTCATTGAACAAGTGGGGCTCTTATGGTATAATCAGAAAACAAATTTATTTTTCTTCTCTTTCTATTCATTTAAGCCTGTTCTGTGAGAATAGAACTTCCCTGCCTTAGATGAAATATTTGACAGGTTCTTTAACTCTTTGATTGTACTCAGTTTTCATTCAAATGAGAAGGATCTCACTTGAATAGTTAAGAAGACCAGTTCAGCATAATAATTAAAAAATAAGAACTGAATTCAAAATTAAATCTTATTCCTTTCAAGAGAATGAGACTTCCAGAGGGGAAGCTTGAAGATGGAAAGGGCTGAATGCATGGTTTCTTTTCTATTTCCTGCCTAGGTTATTACACTCTCCCAACCTCACTAGCCTGTGGTAGGCTGCTTTATAATTAAAGGGAGTAGGGGATTAGTGAGAAAAGAGGTAAAGGGCAGAATTTTGTTACTTGACAGTTATTGATGTTATTTGGCATTGAATTTCTCTGTGCTTAGAAGGTCTTTAAAGCTAACTCTTTTTTGAAGCACGTTCACAATGCATTTTCACCTGGCTAGTCATTTATAATTCCCTCATAAGTTCCTGATTTTGTGATGTTCAGTTCACTCAGCCTTTCTCTGTTGGAATCCCCTTTTTAACCTTCCTCTTGTCACTTTTGGGCAAAATTTCTTGAAATCAGCTTTGGTGACTCTCATCTACTGTAAGCTAAATGCTTGTGTATCTTCTGTTCTGGCAAACTCTGGAATTCAGGTTATTCCTTTTAATTTTGTAATTAGAACAACTAAACAGTTCTACTCTTTTTCCAAGGGTGGGTCTGACACAAATATCTATCCCCCATTCCTCTAGGGTGTTGTAACAAGTCAATGCTTTTTTTTTTTTTTCAATCTTAGAGCAGTCTGAGGTTCTACGAATAACCAAGACATTGTTTTCACATATTATGTTTGGTCAAATTTAAGATTGCACTGACTTAAGATGTGTAGTTAGTTTATATTCTGCCATAAAAAGACAACATCAGTTGAAATACATGTCCCGATCCTAAAGATGTTAGAATGTGAACAATGATTCATGTTAGAATAGCTGGAAAATTGTCTTTGGCTTTCAGAAGTGGAGAAATTACTGCTGACGATAGATTAAACTAATCCCATTGCTATTGTGGGAAAGCAACTTTTGCTATTGCCACTGTGGTCTGTGGATGGAATCCTACAGATTTTGACAAGTTTGACACAGAGATGCTAAGAGCAGTAGCAAGAAGTGGAAAGGAGTTAGAGGTGGGTGATGTAGGAAAGACGTTAGGGTTCGAAGCTGATGGGCAAGAAAGAATCCTTGGAACGTCTTTGGTGCAAAAAGGTGATTTTATTAAAGCATAGGGACAGGACCCATGGGCAGAAAGAGCTGCAGTGGGTTGTGAGGGATGGTGATTATATATCTTCAAGTTGGGAGGGGGCTAGGGATAGCATAAGCCTCCCAGGTATTTTGGAAACAAGGTTTCCAGGATCCTGAGGGGGCTAGCTATTGTTAGGAAAGGTCATTTATTACTGTTTAGTTAAATTCAGTCATGAGACCATTCAGATGTATTTCAGTGGGTCATATACTTCGGCAATGTTTGCCAACATATATCTTGGGGGGGTGGTGAGAGATAAAGGAAGTCTCCAAAGGAATTCTTATATGTTAAAGTAGACTTACAGGATCTTGGGGGTTGGGCTAAGATTGCCTTTTGCCTTTAGCAAAGTATAAATATTCAGGTAGTTGAGTCCCTAAAGAAAGGTCACTCTACTTGTTTCAAGGACTTGTCAATGGGCGGTAGGTAGTTAGGAAATTTAATAATTTCTCTTCTGCCTTTGTTTCCCACATTACTGGGCACAGCTGTGTCCCCTAGACTGAGAAGTGATAGGTCTCTAGACAGGTGCTGATGGTTCACAGTTCTCAAGTGAGCCCTTTGCCAAAAGTCATCGAATCTGTTCTCCTTTCCCCTCAAACGTAATGGCTTGGCTCATTCCCTATACTTCTCATTGTCTTTTCTGCAACTTTTAAAAGTCGCTGTTCTGTCAGAAGCCAGGCAGGGGGTATGGGAACTTCAAACAACTGCCTCTTGGTTACCGCCCCTGTAAGAAACCTGGGTGGTTTCCATTCTGCCCATACCTGAGAAGGGGCAGTTAACAGGACTTCTTAGGGCAATGCATCTGATACATTTCTACCAAAGTACTCTTATTTGGAGGGTGAATCCATGCCCATCACTCAATTTCTAAATTTTGAAGTATATTTATGGAAATGTTAAATCCTTTGCTTTGATATTTACTAATTTTTTGGAAATTGATAATTTTGGAAGAGGTGCCATGTTATTCTGGGTCGATGTCTTCCCTAAATCTCTCTCGTTTTACTTTAGAGGGAATTATCATGTCAATCTCAAACATATTTTAGTTGCTCCAGCTTCTTTTTTAAGCTAGAGGATGTATCACCTCTTTAATTTTCGTTTTTTTTTTTTTTTAAGAAACATTTAGTCTTTATTTGGTCAGTCGGTCAACATACAATTTCATCCTAAATAAATTGTATCTGTGTTACAGTTGCTGCAAAATATAAAAATCAAAAACTATTATTTATCTAAGCTTCATCATCCAATCTCTATAGCATTACAAAGGCTCTTTGATTTCTCTCTGTCATAAAAATGATGTGGTTTCGTTGCTAACATGGGGAAACCATATAACTATTTTTTTTAGATTTTTTGAAATTTTATTATGTTATGTTAATCACCATACATTACATCATTAGTTTTTGATGTAGTGTTCCATGATTCATTGTTTGTGTATAACACCCAGTGCTCCATGCAGTACGTGCCCTCCTTAATACCCATCACCTGGCTAACCCATCCCCCCACCCCCTCCCCTCTAGAACCCTCAGTTATTTCTCAGAGTCCATAGTCTCTCATGGTTCGTCTCCCCCTCTGATTTCCCCCCTTTCTTTTTACCCTTCCTACTATCTTCTTCTTTTTAACATATAATTATTATTTGTTTCAGAGGTACAGGTCCGTGATTCAACAGTCTTACACAACTCACAGTGCTTACCGTAGCACATACCCTCCCCAATGTCTATCACCCAGCCACCCCATCCCTCCCACCCCCCACCACTCCAGCAACCCTCAGTTTGTTTCCTGAGATTAAGAATTCCTCATATCAGTGAGGTCATATGATACATGTCTCTGTCGGATTGACTTATTTCACTCAGCATAATACCCTCCAGATCTATTCACGTCGTTGTAAATGGCAAGACTTCATTCCTTTTGATGGCTGCATAATATTCCAGTGTGTGTGTGTGTGTGTGTGTGTGTGTGTGTGTGTGTGTGTGTGTGTGTGTGTATATACCACATCTTCTTTATTCATCTGTCGATGGACATCTTGGCTCTTTCCATAGTTTGGCTATTGTGAACATTGCTGCTATAAACATTGGGGTGCATGCACCCCTTTGTATCACCTCTTTGATAAGTCCTGCTAAGATATTCCACAACCTAATTTTGGAATATAATAGTAGTGGACACATACTAGGGAAAAAGGAAGATAGGTTCTCATGTGAATGTGAAATAGAGTCTAATTTCAAAACTTTGTTACCTTTATAACATTCCTTATGTAGTGGTGCATAAGGGGGCATTCATAATTTTTTTACATGTTAAAAATACCAGCATGTCCATTAAAAAACAGCAAGTTAGTGATTTTTATTCAAGTTCAGTTTCTGAAAAAGGGAGTTCTTACAAATAGTATCTCCATATTGATTGGCCTTTGACAGAGTTCTATATTATAATTTTCATATTTTTGTACTGATGATGACAAAATCCTAAAACCCAGAGAAACACCTTCACAAATAACTATTTAATAGGGTATTAATAGATTTACATTACAAAAATATAAACTAATTTAATAATACTAAAGTAGAAAAAATGTTTTTTAAATTGTTCAGATTTTGGCTCAACAGGACCCTGTAGGAATTAGCTGCCCAGTGTTGAGCTAATTGAAAATTAGAACAAGTAGCAAATGTAAATAATGACATATCCAGAATCTCATAATTTATGTATAAACTAAAATAAATGAAGTACAAATGTATTCCAGAAGTATATTAGAAGGAATCTGCAAGCTTTTTAAAGAAAATGTTTCATTTACCTTATTGCTTTCTTGATTCCTCTATCCAGGCAGCTCCCCCAGCTCCAAGACACAGGTCTGTACTTTGACATCCCCACCTATCTGAATGGAATCTTAATAATGAAGTAAAACAATGTGATTAAGATTTTGTAACAAGCTGGGGCACCTGGGTGGCTCAGTCGTTAAGCGTCTGCCTTTGGCTCAGGTCATGATCCCAGGGTCCTGGGATCGAGCCCAGCATCGGGCTCCTGCTTGGCGGGAAGCCAGCTTCTCCCTCTCCCAGTCCTCCTGCTTGTGTTCCCTCTCTCGCTGTGTCTCTCTCTGTCAAATAAATAAATAAAATCTTTAAAAAAAAATTTTTGTAACAAGCATCTTCCATAACCCATGCACTTGCAGTAATCTCTCTGGCCACCTTAACTCACTGTCTCTTTGTATTTGATACTTTATTCAAAACAGTACTGTGGGACCCAGTGACCCAACCTTACCCAACTTCATTTCTCCCCACTTTAGTATCTAACTCCATGCTCTCTCATAGATATTCAATAAGTGCTTGCTTTTTTTGGTTCCCCTTTAATCAAAATGAGGAAGAAGGCTCAATGAACCTTGGTGGTTCTGAGATTAAGGGTGAGATTGGGGAGAAAATGGCTAAAATGATAACAAAATGTTTTAGTCTTTTGTAAGCAGTGGGTTAGGGGGATTTTTCCACCACCAAGCTCAAGATACTTTCAAATTGTGCTTAATATTGTGTACTCAGGGCACCTGTGTGGCTCAGTCAGTTAAGTGTCTGCCTTTGGCTCAGGTCATGATCCCAGGGTCCTGGATCAAGCCCCGCGTTGGGCTCCCTGCTCAGCGGGGAGCCTGCTTCTCCCTCTCCTCCCTGCTCATGCTCTCTCTCACTATCTCTGTCTGTCTCTCTCTCAAATAAATAATAAATAAAATCTTTAAAAAATATTATATGTACTCATTCACTAAACAATTACCAGCTCTTTAATATGTTCTGGACCTGGGGTGTGTGTGCGTGTGCGTGTGTGTGTGCGTGTGTGTGTATGTGTGTATACACACATGTTTTAAGGGATAGAAGTTAGAGAGGAATGATGATAAGGGGATGGAAATAAAATCTCCAAGGAAAACTTAGTCAAATCATGGATAAATCAGCCATATAAATAATTAAAATATATATGAAAACAATGAAACAGATATAGGTAACGTGCTTTGGGAGCATAATACAGGGTCAAATGAACAAAATCATCATGGGCCCACTGGAATGCATCAGCATCCATGGAATATATTGTAGGACTTTAAGAATAGCATTGAGTAACTGTTGCCCAAACTTGTTTTATTTATTTATTTTTAGAATAGCTAATGTGGCAGAAGTCTGCAAGATTAAGAACTGTGATCCCTATATGTGAGAAGGGATCTACATGAAAACAAGAAAGTTATAGAACACTGAGCCTTAATCAAATCAGGGTACAAAACCTGTAATCAAGAACTGCTGAGCAAACCAACCTATTATAGAAAAACAGCATTTTTAATGTCAAAAAATTTGAGTTACTTCAGGAGGAAAACAAAGAGGAAATATTTAATACTATCTGCTCATCCTTTCAAAAACTACCATGGGTGTTCATAAGATAACTGAATAATTGTTCAGTGGGTTGTTGATTTCAGATAAGAAATACTAAAAATCAGTACTATTAAGTGTTTAACATGTGTCATGTATTACACCATTTGCTCCTGACAATTCTGTGAGATACATAAATTAACATCATCCTCTTGTTACAGATAAGGCAGGTGAAGTGTTTAAGTGAGTAACATTTCTGCATTCCTAAAGTCTGACTCCAGAGTCTCAACTTTTATTTTATATTTTATACCGTTTGTTTGGAAACAGAATACACCTCACAAAGATAAGCTGGCAGTTTTGTTAAAGATGATTCCTTAGTGATCGGTGCTACTAATCATCTCCTTTGACATCTTAATACATTTTCTAAAGGAGGACATATACTATGATATCCTCAAGTTTGAAAGTAACCTAAAGTCTTCTGAAATCTAGTGATAAAATAAGAACAAGGGTAAATAATTTTTTTTATCATTATAACCAAGGAGCTGATTCTCAAACAGTATCACACAGAAACACAGACTAGATTCTACTAGGTTATGACAGGTGCATGAAGATGCAGAACAAAGGAGGGGCAAATAGAGAGGAAAACAAGCTGTGTAGTGAGAAATTGGGATAGAAAAGGACTAGTGGAGGCTTTCTCTGTGTGTGTGGTGTTTTTTTTGTTATTGTTGTTTGTTTGTATTTTGTTTTCCCTACTCCTGAGTTTTGCTGGAAAACTTTGGTGAGAGAAAGTAATGCTTAAAGATAAATTTTCTGTGGAATATGTTGTATGCTACTTCAAAGATACCTACAATAAAGATCTACAAAATTCCTCAGGGTTTTTAGAGTAGTCCTTGTAATTCAATAATTTTTAAATGTGACACCTTGGAGATTAGCCATTATGGTGACTAGTTATATCTAGACTAAATCTAGATATCTATCTATTTATCTGTCTACCTACCTACCTGTCTCTCTCAAGAAAGAGATATTGTTTAGGGCATATACAAAAATATTTTATCTGGGAGCAACTCTAATATAAAGTATTTATGAAATGAATGAACACACTTATAAAATAAATTGAGTACTGAGCTCTAGATAGCAAACAAGAAAATATCTGGGAAAAAAAAAAAACCTTTTTAATTGTATGATAAGAAAATGGGCCCAAAACTCAGCATCAGACTTAAAGGCTAATGAAATGGTTTCTCAGAAAGGCATTAGAAACTCAACAGAAAATTATCCTCTAGTTTTATATAAAAAGCTATGTGGTTATGATCACTATGCATCAAGAAGGATATAATGGAACCACAAATGGGCAATGAAAATAAACTGACATATAAGGGAAGGAAGATTATATCAGGAAATAGTAAAATGAAGAACTAATTCAAAATGAGGAATTAAAATGAGGGAGAAGGAGAACAGAATTTCAAAATTATAGTTGTGAAGCCATGAGTAAGGTAAGCTCAGAATTATTCACCAATTTCCCAAATTCAGAAAGAGGTTCTATAGCAAATGACTGTTGTTTTACTGGCCAGCCAACCATCTCTCCTTCTTCTAGTAACAGAGCAAGCACCTACTCTTTTTCCTTTGAGAGTAATGGCCCTGCCACCCAATTATCAGTTCATGCTATTAGTTTGGCAAAGACCAGGGATCGGCTCAGGCTTGAGTCTTCCCAGAAAAACTCATCCAACTCAATCTGAACCAATGAAAGTCAATGATGAGAAATTGCTAGAACTATCGTGATAGATAAATTCACTTTCACTGAGATGATTAAATTAAAATATATTTTAGTAATTTTTTAGAAGATAGCCTGCATTAGATTGAAGCCATCAAAATAGATTATCAAATTGGGTGACGGGGAGAGAAAGAGTGAGCTGGTGAATTCAGCTGATAAGAGCCAGGTTTATCTCGGGGATTTTTAGGTATATGAGCCAATAAATTATGTTATTTTATGCTTAAAATAGTTATAGGTAATTTTCTTCTACTTCCAGCAAAAAGAATAAGTGCATACTTTGAGGTCCAAATGAGAATACTGGAAAATAGTGTTGGTTCAAAACCTCCTCGGGAGCTTTCTGGGTATAATCTGAAACCAGCCTCTGTACATGAGGGGCAAAGGGAGATCAATGAAAGAAGCGGACTACCCCAGAATGACAGGTAGCAATTTCAATAAACAAGGGAACTTACTGACGATACTTGCCTTAGGTACAAGATGAGTAAATCTCTGGACCTACACACCAGAATCTTAAAAGTTAATATAGAGGCCTTAACTGGATTCAGTCACATACCCAAGTCCGAATGAGCCGGTTATGAAGGCTGGAGTGTTGGAGGAGGTCTTGAAGAAGATGTAACTGCCAGATGACCCATAAACTGGACCCCGGCAATTGAAGTCTCCTCACCCCCACCCTTGTCCTAGGAATGTATGCTCCACTTGCCTTCCCTGCTTCCAGAAGCCGCTCAAAGGATACAGCCTTGAGATAGAAATGTGGTGTTGAAGCCATTCGGACTTGGGTATAATTGGGTTGGTTCTGTTTAGAGTGAATTCTCTATTCCCAACAAAAAGGATAAAATACAGGTTGTCCATAACCCAAGAAAAGCCACATAAATCTATCCTAAATCTGAGCAATGCCATCCATGGCTCTAATAGTGATTATTTTTAGGACCCTTCCAGTCAACAGTTTAATGGGCTGCTTTGCAGTTTTTTTAGCAGGAAAAAAAATACCCATGCCCGGTGTCAATGATAGTGTGTGCCACAGGTCGGGTCTCTGGAACAATATTGGTAATATCAAATGAATTAAAAGTACTAGTCCTGGGGGTGCCTGGGTGGCTCAGTAGGTTAAGCGTCTGCCTTCAACTCAGGGTATGATCCCAGAATCCTGGGATCGACTCCCACGTCAGTCTCCCTATTCAGTGAGGAGTCTGTTTCTCTGCCCCTACCCTGGCTCATGCTCTCTCTCCCTCTCTCTCTCTCTCTCTCAAATAAGTAAATAAAATCTTAAAAAAAAAAAAGAGTACTAGTTCTAGCTTGTTCTTTCTTAATGTACTGCTTTTAGGGCTTTCCAGTCCCCTCCCTGGAGTGGTGATACCCACCATGGCAATCCTGACAAGCTAGAGAGAAGCAGCTGCCCACATACCTAACAGTGGATTGATTCCTTTGTTCAGCAAGCAAGTGGGTCCGCTGTAGAAAGACATTTCCCTCAGGTGCCCATACTGTGCCTGGACACCACAGGAGCAGCAGAAGTATAAGGTCAAAGAGGGGAAAGATATTTAGTAGGAACTTGTATGAAGAAGTATTCCCTTTCTATAAGAATTAACCTTTGTGCCTTGATCCTTAAATGTTAACGTGGCTGCAGCTTTAGGAATTTGACCAGACTGTGCATAACATACATGTTGACCAGGGGAAGCAGCACGGTCAGGCATAAGGAGGGGGCTGCGAGTGGGATATGCCAGTCCAGGACTCTCACTTTCCTCCCCTCTTTCAATGATGTGTATTCCATTCCAGGTATCATGTGCTTCAACAGGTCCAGTTTGCAGCAGAACGAAGAGATTGAGTAGTTTCCCCTCTCCGAGGGGTGTGAAGTAACACCCAGTTTGGTGGGACATCTCATTGCAAATTGTGACAGCTGCTTTTTCACAAGAGTCTGGATCTTAACCCTTGATATCATGTGCCCTTCTACTTTTGCAAAATGGCACACTAAGTTCTCTAATTTATTATCCTCTTCTCCCACCTTGTCTGCCAGCCCTGAAGTTAGTAATATGTGGACAACCACATGTCCTTCTCTAATTTCAGCTCTTCTTCCAACTTTCTAACTTGAATTTCAGCCTCTAGTTGGGCATTGTTGTCCAGTCAAACTGCCCACAATAAAGGCCAGCCCCCTCTGGCAACAATTTGTTTTACTTCCTTCCCTAGGTGTGCTATGTGCAGTGCTCAAACAAGTGCATTAAAACATCTGGCATTTTCAGGGTATCCCTGTACTCAATGAGATGGCCCATAAGCACCTAACATACAGGCCACATCTCCCCATATAGAGGTGGGTGGTCAATGCGAGATTTCCCCCACAAAGAGCCCCTTTCCCAAAACCCATTTCTTCAGTCTCCTGGCTGGCTTGCCAGTTTCACATTCACAACATCCTTGGGAATCTCTGGGTGAAATCTGAAACCAGACCCCATACACAGAGAACATGGAGAGATGAATGAAAGAAGCCCACTGTTCCAGATTGGTAGGTGGCAGTTTTCATAAGCAAGGGTACTTAAGGCACTTACCTTGCCTGGTGACAAGACAAGTAGACCTCTGCACCCACATGACAGAAGCTTAAAAGTTCATATGGCAGCCTTAAATGGGTTCAGTTACTTACCCAGTCAAGATAGGTTCAAAACCACATTTCTCCGTCAAGGCTGTATCCTTGGATCAGCTTTTGGGAGCAGGGAATGCGAGGACAACACACATTTCAAGGACAGGGGAGGGTTAGGGAGCTTCCAATTACCTGTGTCCAGCTTGAGGGTTAACTGGTTGTTGTGTCTTCTTGGTGACCTCTTCCAACAAATAAAGAAAATATCTTGTAATTTTTTTACATCTAATAGAGCCGGTGTAACATCTGTAAGTACTATTCATGGGGAAAGATAAATGGATCTAAAACTAGAATGATTTATGAATAACACAATTATATATATAGTTCTGCATTTTCAAAGTCAAAACCTTAGGATAGTATCATGGAGAACAGTCATAACTACCACAGAATTCTTGTTAATAATGCATTTTTTTCCTGAATTAACTGTTGGTGTGATTGTATTGCTTATTCCTATGTTACATGAAAATTGATAATTTTTAAAAATGTTTTCTTAATATGTAAAGAAGTGAGGTATTAATAATCTCCTCCTAAAAAAAGCCTATGTGGGCTTAGTAGAAAGCATAGGAGTGGATATATTATGCTACTGGATGAAATTTTAATATCTTCTTGAAAAAAAATGTGTAACAAATTATGGATTATATCACAATAAAATCTAAGAATTTGGAGGATTTTTAAAGACTATCTAGGCCATTCTCAAACTTTTACAGTTTAATTAACAAATTAGCGTATGGTACTAGAAATTTTCACCTACTTGTTTCTGCATTAGTTAGCTCTTTCCGTTGAAGATATTTTAGTTGTATGGAAGCTATTTCTTGCATTGACATATATGTCCCCTTTCAAATTCAAACTATAATTTCTCACTCTGTATTCTGAAACAATGCAGACTATTTCAATCAAGCTATTATATTTTCCTTTAAACTTCTCTAGTTCAAATATCCTTATTAAAACATTTCAGTAGGATATTCTACTGTATTTGAGTTTATTAAAAGTTAGTAGAATTTGTTTATTAATAATTAATGGAAAAATTAGTAGAATACAGTAGAATATCCTGTTAAAAAATTTATCATTCATATATATTTGTGGCTTACTGTGTGCCAATTGCAGTGCTTGGCAGGGGATACAGGAATATGCTAGGCAGAGAAAATTTCACCCCCCATAAATCATATTCTCTGGATGGAAAATATACAGATATATAAAATATTATACATTGTTGTGACCATAAATAAACAAGATGATGAAAAGGTGTTGCCCTGGGAGGGAGAAATATTAGATACAGTGAATGATCAAAGCATTCGTCTTTAGGAGGTGATATTTGACTTGAGACCTGAATAATAAGAAAGAGTCATCATGAGAAGATCTGGGGAAAAAGCATTCCTGACAAAACCAAGAAAAGATCTCTAAACATATAATCACTAGGAGAAAACTGCTTTGCTTATAAAGTGATTTCTAATCCCTTCTTTTCTGATACAGTCTAGAACTTTTTCACCCAAAGTGTAAGTCTTAGAGATACATATATTTTAAACTAATTTTTAATAACATGAAGTACAGTAGAACTATTATTTCCTGTGATTTGATGTCCTCGTTCAGTTAATGCAGCCTGAGATAACATTAGCCTTTTTATCAGTCAAATTATATTATTGATTCATATTAATGAAGCACCATTTTCAGTATAATTTTTAAAAATAATTTTTACCAGGTAATTAGTTTCATCAACATAGCTCTTTTTCCTTGCACTCTTGGGAATGACTAAAATAAGGAATTGGGACTTTTACAACAGAGTTACATTAATAGTTATAATGAACACCAAAAAACTTTAATTCAGTTGCTATTATACGAGTCTGGCAAATCTTTCCATTCTCACTCTGCAAACAAATTCTTGATTTTAATACGTGTTTGCCTGCAGGCTGACAATAAATGGAGATGGGTAATCTTTCTATTTAGAATTCATAGACATTGTGCCTTTCTGAAATGACTCATTCATTGCAGTTTCTGTAATTGTCCTTTCTACACTGCTAGGATTCACCATGCTTCTTCCCTTAACTGTACACAGATTTGCATGCTAGAACTCACCAGCCAGTTACTATAAAGCTTTCAGTAATTCTACAAAAGTGAAAAATATATATGTATTTTTTAATTTGTTAATCATACTTTTATCTCTTTCTGGTTTATGGCTATACCAGATATCTCAAGCTTCATCATTTTATCATCCCAGAGAGGGTTATTTCTAATCTTCAAAGGTCAAATTTCCTCTCTAACCAATCTACAAACTTATTCCTCTTTAGCCCTTGCCACGCCTCTGTGTTTTTCTATGAATAACTTCCTATGAATAATCTACAGTAGAATTAAACATTAAGACTGACATTAACACTCCTCTCGAGATGTTTTACAGAAAATAATTTTTCTTCCAATATTTTCATTATTATTGCTTCTCAGGACTCAGTTCTAACCCTCAGAAACTTGCATTCTACTTTTGCCTTTGTAATTACACATTCATACAACTATGTGCTGATGACTGAAAATGAATGATTTCAGTTCAGAATTTTCTCCAGAATTATTTGGACTAAGTCCAATTGCCTAAATCAATATTTTAATATTTCTACTTGGATGTGTCCCAAACATTTTGAAGCTAAGCCTGAAATTATAAGTAATATTTGATGACATAGCAACTAACATATATTTTTATTTCTTTGTTTGTTTGTTGCATTTAACAAATACTTACATAGAATTTATTACAGACTGGGCTCTGGATGGCTACAGTTTTCACTCTTCAGATTTCTGCCTATTCATCCTCATTCCCCACTACCTCGTGTCCTAGGAAATGAATTCTTTAGAAAAGAGAATGAAAGAAAGAAGACTAGAAAAAGCACAAAGAATAGCTCAGGACAGTCCCCAAATCCTCTTTTTATATAAAAAGCATCTTTATCTGTTTTTATTTTCCTTTTTTCTTGCATATTACTACAATTTTTACCATTCTAATAATGCCCTTCATTATGCATTCTAGGTTGTATATATCTCTTTTTTTTTTAAAGATTTTATTTATTTATTTGAGAGAGAGAGAGAACGAGAGATAGAAAGCACGAGAGGGAAGAGGGTCAGAGGGAGAAGCAGACTCCCTGCTGAGCAGGAAGCCCGATGTGGGACTCGATCCCGGGACTCCAGGATCATGACCTGAGCCGAAGGCAGTCGCTTAACCAACTGAGCCACCCAGGCGCCCGGTTGTATATATCTCTTACTAAAAAGTTGAAGCCAAAGTAATAGTTCTAAAAAGGACTTTAAAAAAGTGATCTGTTATTTATTTTTATTTGATTACAAACAAAATAAAATCCTTGGGTTGGGGATGATGGTGACATCTGACTACTGAGAAAAATTCTAACCTTTCCCTTTCTGTAGGCTCTATATTTTAATATAAATTATGATAGCAATTGTGGGTTTATATACATAATCCTGTACTTCAGTAATTTGTTTTGGGTTAAATGTACAACTTTATTTTTAATTTTTTTACAACTTTATATTTATAACATATAAAATTATAATTTTAGAATAGGGTCATCATTTAGGCCGATGAGTTTTAGAACACTAGTATTCATTGTATTTGACATCAATTCCAGCTTTATGGAAAGTATGAATTCAATTAATGATTCAGTTTTTTGCTTTCTTTATTATACTGACATCTACCACATATTAATATGCTAGGCACAGTGCTAGAAACCTTACTCCATCAGTGTCAGTGTTTCCTACTTAATGATAACCATCTGGAAGAAAACAATATATAATTTTCTAGCATGCTGTAGGTTAGATTCAGCACATAGTGCTTAACCTATTTCAAATTTAAATGTTACTTGATGACAAAAGACAGGTACAAACATTGGGTTACAATTAAAAATTCTTTTAAATACCTCAAGTAAATAACAATAGCAGAAATACCTTTTGTTCTTAAACTATTTGGTGACTTGGTATAGTCAAACTCTTTTTGTAATTGAGATATAATTGACATAACATTGTATTAGTTTTAACATGCAACAATTTTTGTCCATAACAGAGGCAACATCTATGTCAGATTAATATTTCCAACCTTTTTAGTGTGTTTAGATAAAAATTGGGATTTTATTTTTTAAAAGATTAATTTATGAGATTGAAACCAAATAGCATTTATAATAAGGAAGTTGTATTCTTTATCTTCACATTAATTTTATATTTTCTAGTATTACTTTGTAAAATATGTAGTTTATTTAGAAGACAACATGACACTCTGCTCAACTCACGTAAATCACTTGTCTTAAAAGTGATTCAAAAAGAAAAAAGTGATTCAATGGTGTAGAATGGATGTTGCATTTTCCTTTCTTATGATAAATTTTGGCTTTCATGTCACTCTGTGCTTGAATGTAGGGTAAAATAAGGATAAAAATTGTGACAGAATTATATTAACATAATGGAGGAAGAGGGTGTGGCCAAATATCAGAGAACTAGAATGAATTTTCAAATAGAAAAAAAACAAGGCTTATTATATTAGTAAAAGAGATGAACCATTCTTAACTAATAAGAAAAAATCAAATATTTAGTGAATGAAAAATGAGTGAAATAATAAATAGAATCATAATAAATCAAGAATTAAAAAATTAGGACATTTAAATGTTGCATAGTTCAACTACCTACATAATGACTAAAGTCTTTATACAACATCCTTATAACATCATTATGTGAGCCTATACCAGGGAATATATTCAAATTTTGACTGGTTTGTTGAAAATTTTGGCATTCATGAGTCCTTTCATGTTTACTGATTTTTCTCCTGTTGGCCTAAATCATATCATTGGAGGTCCTGCAAAATTACTCTCATTCTTCATTCACAGAACAGTTCAACAACCATTTAAAATAAATCATTGTGTTCTTTTATTCAGTACAATACATGCCTGTTCATTCAGATGTTTCATATGTTGGTTGTAAGGTTAAGTCCCTTCACAAAAAGTCTTCCCAGCTCACTCTCTTTCTCATTTTAAAATTGAAAATGATAATACCTATATAATCTGAAGAGTGTATAAGGGGAACCTGATTGTCACCTATTTAGTTCTAAATACCATGTTTCTTTTAATGAATGTGAAGAATTGACTATTTTGGTTGTCATATCATGGATTGTCTCAAATATTCATAATGTTAGTAATCATAAAAGGGTCATCATTTTTTAAATTATTTTAACTTCTCACAATTTTAGCCTCAAGCAGTTTTATCAACTATACAGTTCTAGTTAGATGGTGTGTCTTGCAATCCAATATGCTCTATGTAATTTAATTATTCAATAACGAAATCCCGTACCCCCATTTCATAGGGCAGAAAGATATGATAAAGGCTTATTGGGTGACCTGATCTTTGAAGATAAAACATTAGAATTGTGCTGATGAATGGTCATATTTTTTTAGGTTTTTATTTAAGTTACCTTAGTTAACATACAGTGTAATGTTAGTTTCAGGTGTACAATATAGTGATTCAACACTTCCATACAACACCCAGTGCTCATCACAAATGCACTCCTTAATCCCCATCACCTTTTCACCCACCCCCTTACCCATCCCCTCTGGTAACCTTCTCTTCATTCTCTATAGTTAAGAGTCTGTTTCTTGATTTGTCTCTCTCTTTTTTCTCTTTCCTTGTTTTGTTTCTGAAATTCCACATATGAGTGGAATGAGATTGGAAACAGGCTTGATACAATGAACAGCAGGCTGGAAGAAGCAGAGGAATGAATTAGTGACCTAGAAGAGAAAATAATCAAAATAATGAGGCTGAAACAAAGACGGAAAGAAGAATCATGCAACACAAGAATAGACTAAGGGAACTCAGCGACTCCACCAAATGTAATAACTTTCATATTATAGGAGTCCCAGAAGAGAGAGAAAGGGGGGCAGAAAATTTATTTCAAAAAATAATAGCAGAAAACTTTTCTAATCTGGGAAAGGAAACAGGCATCCAGATCCGGGAGACACAGAAAACTCCCATCAAAATCAACCAAAGCAGGCCAATGGACATATTATAATGAAATTTGCAAAATATAGTGATAAAGACAAAATCTTAAAAGCAGCAAGACAAAAGAAGTCCTTAACTTACAAGGGAAAAAAACCCATAAGGTTAGCCGGAGATTTCTCAACAGACACAAGCAAGCCAGAAGGGGATGTCATGATACAGTCAAAGTGCTGAATGGGAAAAATCTGCAGTCAAGAATACTCTAACCAGCAAGGCTATCCTTCAAAATAGAAGGACAGCTGAAGAGTTTCCCAAACAAAAATGAAGGGAGTTTGTGACCACTAAACCAGTGCTGCAAGAAATGTTAAAGGGAATTCTTTGAGTGGAAAGGAGAGACCAAAAGTGACAAAGACAGGAAATGATCAGAGAGAATCTCCAAAAACAATGACAAAGCAAGTAATAAAATGGCAATAAATACATATCTATCAATAATTACTTTGAAGGTAAATGGACTAAATGCTCCAATCAAAAGACATAGTGTCAGAATGGGTTAAAAAAAAAAAAAAAGACCCAGCTATATGTTGTGCAGAGGACACTCATTTTAAAACTAAAGACACCTACAGATTGAAAGTGAGGGGATGGAGAAATATTTATCATGCAAATGAATGTTAAAATAAAGCTGGAGTATCAGAAAAACTAGATATTAAAACAAAGACTATAAGAAGAGACAAGGGCATTATATAATAAATCATAAAGGGGACAATCCAACAAGAACATATAACAATTGTACATATTTATGCACCCAACATAAAATAACTAATTGATAACACAATGCTAGTAAGGGACTTTAACACCCCACTTACATCAATGGACTGATCATCTAAACAGAAAATCAACAAGGAAACAATGGCTTTGAATGACACAGGGGACCAGATGGATTTAACAGATATATTCAGCACATTCCTTACTAAAACAGCACAATACACATTCTTTTCAAGTGCACATGGAACATTCTCTGGAATAAGATAAACGTATTAGGTCACAAAACAGGCCTCAACAAATACAAAAGATTGAAATCATACCATGCACCTTTTCTGACCACAACACTATGAAACTAGACGTCAACCACAAGAAAAAATTTGGAAAGACCACAAATACATGGAGATTAAACTACATGTTCTAAACAATGAATTGTCATATTAATGCATTTTTTATAGGTATGACTCAAAGTAATGAAGAGGGAAAATAGATAAATTTCATGTCATTTGTACAGGGTGTGACCTTTAACTTGCTGTTACCTATGCTGAAGTCAAGCCTGACATATGGGCTTGTCACTGAGAATACCCATGATCATCCTCTAGAGTCCTCAAACGGTAACTTCTAGCAAACTATATTTCTTTTGGCTAAAATATAATTGGCTAAAATGTAATCAGAAACATAGACATAAACACAACAATAAGCATAATAATGATACCAATAACAATCTTCAATTAGTTGTGTAGAGGGCTTGACTCAGTTTTCTACTATATTGCATTCTTTTATCTTAAATTTCTTTCTTTGAAATAAGAAAAATATCTTACATACTTACTTTCTAGTTAACATTGTATAGACATACTCCTGTCAAAAACTGATGACCTTTAAACTTCATAGTTTTCCTAAACATTATAAGCCTTCCCTGAATTATTAATTTCAAAATGTCCTAGCTACTTGTTCTATGTATTACAGCCCTTGTTAGTATTTAATACTAATTTATGTAGTAGTAAAGGAATTAGGATAAAGAGCATCAGCTGTTCCAGGCAAGGCATGGACTGTCTTGAAGTTACCATAACCAGAATCTTTTCTCAGCTATTAAATAATAAAATATGTTCTTAGTCAATCCAGAGGTAATCTGACTTTAGAATGCTAACTTCCACTAACCAAACTCACAAGGTGCTGATAAATAAAATATACCACTAATTTATTCTTATACTGAAAAATATTAATACCAAGATATTATGAAATTAAAAAATAGCTTGAAATAAATACTTAGCTAGGCATTACTAGAATATAACTAATATAAGACCTGTAACTTTTTCAATTTTATCATTACACATCTGAGGCAAGATTTAGGTCAGTCATACTAATACAATCCTATGCATGCACGTAAAAATTCATAGAATGTGAGAAAGTTGAATCCCTATTTATTAACCATAGGGAATATTCAAGAATTTATTTTCAATTAGAAAAAGGTTGTTCTGTATTTCTATCTAATCTTCAACTAATTTTTGGAAAACTTATTACAGTTTGCTCTGGAATATTTTGAAGTTATTTGTGTATGGTGGTATTCAGTTGTGTTCATCACATACGCAGAGCCTCTTTGTAATATCCTAAGATTATGGTTTCCAGTTGGAGATGTGGAGTATGTAGGGAGTAACAACATAATCACCTAGGAATATTTAAAAATAGGCATGTTCCTTATTCCCGGATTGCAATATGTGAGAATGTCATAATCCCCCCTGGGGTTGCAGAAAATATGCATTTATTTTGGAAAATCATTCACAGATTATTCCAGTTCTCTCTTTTCTCTCCAGTTGAAAACCAGTTACTTTGACTGAATTACAGAGCCTGAATGCCTACAAACTACATCACTTGTTCATTGCAAAGAAAGAAACGAGTAGAAAAGAAAGGAAAGAGGGAAGGAAAGGAGGGAATGAGAGAAGGATGGAAGGAGAAAGGGGGGAGATGGCAAAGAGGAGGGGAGGAAAGGGTCGATAGGAGAAAAACAGAAGGAAGGTGTAAATTAAAGCAAGCAACTGGTTCTTACAGGTTTAAAGCATTCAGCCATCAATAAAAACAAATTTTGTAACAGAGATATTGAAAAAGAGAAGAATTTAAAATAATTCCATACGATATATCTTATCTTTATTAAGTATATCTGAATTTTTCAGATAATCACTGGAAGATTTATTTACCTAATGTAAATCTCTTCCTTTATATCACAAAGCATATTAACACGGCAGCCCTAGGTAAAAAGAAAAAAGGGGTAATTTAGCTTCCTGGAAATCAGCCTATACTTGGTATGATAAAAAGAGCTAAAAATGCACAAACGGTATTGTTTCTTAAACAATCTGAGATACAGATATTTTCAGAAAGCTAAAAATAATAGAAACAACCATGAATACTTATTTTACCTATTTAGACTCTCTGTATCTCTGTGTATCTAATGTCCCTAAGTAAAATAAAAATTATTTTTGAGTAATATGTTGGCAAACTGGAAGCCCCTGTGATATTAATGGTTCTATCAGAACTTCTACTAAAAGTGTTTCTGATTTTAGCAGCATCAATGTATAGTTAATAGAACTCTGCACATGTAAATATATATCCGAAACAGCTGCCAGCTTGAAATTCATGTATCACCTGTATTAGTTTAGGATTTACATTGTTAATATTTAATTTGGCATTTGCAGTAGAGATATGCTGAGCTTTCTGGTATATATTTAAAGAAGTCAGCAAACCACAGACAGGCACCTATCTTCTGGCTGTATTTCTGTCTTTATTTCAGATAAGCTTTTCTCATGTCAAATTAATACCAAAAAATAGATAATGCATTTTAAAAGTTAGGATATGGATTTTTTTAGTTGTTATAATGTTGTGTGTTAACATATAACATGTTTTTTTGTTGTTAATGTTATTTTTGTTATATGAAAATGTTAATAATATTCCAGCAGTAAATATTCAAAAGATAATTTTACTTAGGCATATACAAAGCTATAAATTGTTTATTTTTCCCAAGCAGTTTGTTATAATAGTGATAATGACTACAACCAATGTAAAAAGAGAAAAGGAAGCACTACTTTCATAAATTCACAATTAGTTCAAGCATAAGTATGAACTTTTGATTTTATATTAAGATTTCATTTTTTGAAATCTAAAATATTTGTTTGAGATCTGTCTTGCATACTCAGTGTAGAATGTGTGTTGCTTAAGTAATCTCTCTGATGAATTTTAAGCTCAAATAAACTTAGCAGAGACTATATATGTTCTCCATTGAAAAGAATAAAAAGTAATGGCCATTAAAACTTAGAAGGGAATGGCAGTAATACGCATCTCAAACGTAAAGGAACAAGAAACAGAGTAATTTGATAAAATTTAACATAAAATTTACTTGAAATTTAGCCCAATTTATCAGGTTATGCTCTACAAATGTTTATGCTGTTTTAGTAAATTTTCTATTATTTCCACCAGGGCATGTTATTATATAGCCCCATATCTCATATAACAAAAACATATTCCAGTGAAATGAATGATTTATTTGCAAACAATTGGACGGTACCAAAAAAGGGTGTACATGAAGTAGAAGAACATATTGAAATATGCATGTAAGAAATGAAAGAATGTATTTCTAATCCATCATTGAACTGGCTATGAGTTGCTTCCTTTATGATGAAATTATAAAGGTTTTTTTTTTCTTTTGTTTTTGTTTTTTTTTGTCTCTGATTTTTGGGTCCAGGAAGTTTACTACTGAGAGGGAGAGCATGCAAGAATTTAAGGAATAATTGATCTTTTAATTTTTATACTGAATAGCAACTTTTATCAATCCTTTTATTGCATGATGCAGTAATTTCATTGATTTAAATAGATGGCTTATGTTCACTAGCTTCAAATGTAAGAGATACACTGATTTTTGACAGAACTTGCAGGAAGAAAAGTTTATATATACATATGCATATATATGTATATTTACACATAAATACATATGTTTACATAAATACATGCCTATATTTAAAAAGATTTCTTTATTTATTTCAGAGACAAAGCGTGTGTGTGCGTGTGTGGGGAGGGGCAGAGAGAGAGAAAATCTTCAAGCAGACTCCCCGCTGAGTGCCAAGCCCAATGCGAGGCTTGGTCCCAGGACCTGTGAGATCATGACCTGAGCCAAAACCAAGAGTCAATTGCTCAGCCTAGTGAGCCACCCAGGACCCCAGGAAGAAAAGTGTATTTTAATCAAAGTTGGTGGATGGAACTTTCAAAATATTTTGTCAGTAGCATGGATAGGAGCCTGGACTCGGAAGCCAGACTCTCTGGGTTCAAATGCCTGCAACATCCCTTGCCAGGGGATGATTCGGGAAGTTCACCTAATTTTCTGATTGTTTCTCTATCAGTAAATATGGTGTTGAAAATGAAAGCAGTTCATAACTGAAAAGTGTCTGGCACATTGCATGTTCTCAGTAAGTGCTCATTCCTGAGAATAGCAAAAGTCTGCCTATGCTTGAATGTATGTTTGCCTGTTTGTATCTGCGTATCTCTGCATATATGTCTAGTAAGAATAGAGTGGATGAAGGATAAATATCCTAGAATACTTTTCCCATTTTCAAATTGGGAGGGATGGTTCTTTTCAAATGCAAAAATGCAGGAACTGTGATTTAACCTCTCAACACTAAGTTATATACACATTACATAAGTACGAATGCCCTGCCATTTTTTTCCATAAGAGTATTATTTCAAATAATGGAAAAACATGTTTCAAGAGTTTGAAGATCCTATAATGACATAGTCTGTGTATTTTTAAATAGTATCAAACAAAAGAAAACCAATTTTGCAAGCATTTTGCTTTCATTGAAATGAATAGGGCAAAAAAAACTTTTTTGCTTGCTTTATAACAATTTTTGGTTAAAATGATATGGAGAATACTATTAAAACTTCAAAGTTAGAGAAATTATGTACATGACGAAAAGGGTTTTTCATATTACAGTGTAAAAACACTAAAGTATTACCTTTTCGTTCAAAAGATTACCTAACTGTTGCCTTTTTTTAGAACTATTTGTCAGAATCTAATAAGATTTCAGTAACAAGTTTAATAGAATTTGATTATCTCTATGTACATATGAATAACAAAATAATGAGTTACATATTGATTTTTTTAACTAATCACATATTTCTTTCAAAATAACATTATATTATGCAACTTTTTTGCCCTCTAACATTGATAATTGGCACCTGTTTAAAAAATATCAGTTGTTTGGAAGGAAAGTCATTACAGCACATCACATGTAGTGATTTATGCCACAGTAAATGTTTGTGCATTTTATGAAATCTTTTTTTACAAGGATATTTAAATTACAGTTTGAATGTATTGTGAAATATATGGATACTGATTGTCTTACTTTACAATTGCATGTATCTGCAATAATCCTTCAGCTGATAAAATTTATAAAACAACATCTCAGTAGCTCTAATGTAGCAAGTTATTTATACTCTAAAAAGCCAAACGACAGTGACTGCAACCACATAATTGATGAGTTAAATGAGTTTTATGTTCCCAAAACAATTTTAAAGCTGAGTAACCCAAATTTATTAGCCATATCCAGATGGAATATAAAGTCAATATATGGCTGTTTATGTATCAAGTCAGAGAAAATTGTTAAGGATGATTTCAGCCATGGATATTGAGGGTGTGGGGGACCTTGGTTAAATTCTGAGGCTATAATTCAAGGAAATTTTGGTAGCTGCTAAGCTAGTGTAACAAATAAGATAACTGTGCTGTAATACACTTTAGCTGAATTATTTTCTTGAGTTAAAAAATGTACAACTGGAGTTGAAGTAGCAATTCCATAAAACATTTCAAAATATAATGTTGGAAAGAAGTATTTTATTCAGGCTTATTAGCAAATAAGATTTCATATATGTGGAATTTGTAAAAAATATATAAATAGATACTTTAATACAACTAAAATAGAAATGAGCTATTGGCAATTACTTAAAAATGATTCTGTTTTAGCACCATTTTGTGGCAGGAAATTGGTAAGATTTTTTTTTTCCAGAATGATAAAGTACTAAATGGCTTTAACTGAGAGTATAGCATGCATCTTGGTCATTAACAATTATCATATAAGTATGAATGTAATCATGAAATATCAAAAGATATTAAAAGGATACATACAAAGGGAAGATTAAAATACATATTTGTATAGTCATTGGGGGGTTTCATTCTAATATTAAATTATATTAGGTAGAATAAATATGACCCAACCCCCAAAATCTCAAGTTATTCACTGTGTAATTTTGGAAAGAGGCTTAAATCCTCAACATAGTATATCCAAGCATACTTTACCTCAAATCATACCTGTATAGTTAATTCATATATAATTGTCAAGAAATATGAAGATTCGAGATCTTACCCTATAGCAAGCCAACAAGTTAGCTTATAAGGTTTCATGAATGCTTAGAGAACAGATGAACCTCCTGGGTCAGAGAAAAAGAACTATAGTACATATGTACTAAAGGCAGGATTTGCATCAGTATGTGTGGTAGTTTCTTTTGCTCCACAATTCCACAAGGACAAAGCAGATGGGCCCATATGGGCCCACTTACTGGGTTGTCTTTCAGGAAAGGAATAATGAGCATAAGCTTGCCTACCCTATATTTTAAAGAGAAAAATTATTATATTTTATCCATATTTATTTATTTTATTTATCTTTATTATATTAAACAATAAGCATGTCTCCCCTTTGCTGTAGAGGGTGACACTATACCTATCTTCAAAGGCTGTTCACTATATAAACAACCTTGAAAAGGTAATCCAGAAGAAAATGGCAGCCAGTGTCTCACTGCAGGATATGCAGAAATGTGAGGAAACTATGGGAAATTGTCTCCCAATAATAAGTACCACTGCTCAAAATAAAAAGGAATGAAAAAAAACAAGAAAGAAAGAAAAGAACATTCCCAACACACAGTATAAGCCAAGTGTAAATTTCATGTCTAAATCAGAGGAGGAATGAATAGAAAGGATATTAATGTCCAATCCTATTCAGGGACAGAGAATCAAAAACTGTAAATAAAATATTAGTGAAAGAAAGGAGAGACTTTCAAGATGAAAGAAGTGGTCAACTTGTTTTGTATACTGTTGAAAACTCATGAGTCATGATTAAAATTCGTTAACAATTCACACCTGTGACCTTAACCAAGAGCACTTTCAATGAAAGGGTTAAGAAGAAAACCCAATTAACATGGTTTCAGGAGGAAATATGGGTGAAATATTGCATAGGGAACCACTTTTTTCATTTTAAAGTGTTAAGATGCAACTCAAATATCATCTCCTTTCTGAAACCTTTCTTAATTCTTTTGCCTGAATAAAATGTTCATACTCTGATTTTAGCACATATCCTTGTTGTTAATAAGATGACAACAGGATGACTTACTCTACTATTGAAAACTATTTTTATGTAATTAATGTATGCTTTCTTGTTTATAAATACCTGATTTAAAAAGAAAAAAGAAAAAGCTTGGCATATTTATCTACTTCGCTGTGTACCCGTTAGTCCTTTGGCGCCCCTCCCCCAAACAGATGACATTGTAAAATAAAGGACTTTGAGAGTAAAAAAAAAAAAATAAATAAAATAAGATGTCACTCAGTAGGTGTTGGGAATATTGAGGGTAGTTACCTCTTCCTTCTTGTCGTTCCAACAAAACTGCATCTTTATATGTTAAACTGATTAACAGAATTTTTGCTAAGTCAAATTGAGTTAAATTGAAATATAAAGTAATAATCAAATTCATCAAATTTAATAATTGCATATATCTTATATAATGGATTCACATTATTCTTAATAAGACCTAGATTCATTCATAATCCATGATATTGTTAACAGTATGTCAACTACTCCAAATAGTTTGGGGAAAATAATAACATCACATTTAGACATGTGTTCAAATGCAAGTACATTAGTTAAGCTCACCATTATGATGTTTTCCTAAAGATCATGTATTACTTGGAGTTTATTTAAGCTGTCAAAGTGAAACAGCAGGAGACTATTTTTGCACTGCTTAAGAGTGTTAAAAATATAGTGCATGGGGGTGAGTGTGTAAACAACTTTAAATAACAATATTTTATCTGAAGTTCATTGAAGCCTGTATTGAAACTTGAAGCAAAACTAAATATAGACGTGAATGTGACTTTCTCTGTCATCAAAAACATGCTTTTTCTGAACCTTTCATTTTTTCTGTTTGTCTTCTCTGGAATAGCTCTTGCTGAGACTACTTGTTCCCACTTCCTCTTTTGGATGATAAAATGTAAACCCATGAATATGTGTGGTTTTGTTTATATTTTATTTTGATTCACCGTAACCCATAACCCGTTAGAGGCAAAACCAAGGGATGTTTATGAAGTGAAAATGAATGTAGTTTTGGTTTGACTGTAGTCTGTTCTTTACATGCCTGAACAAAGCTCTATGAAAGTGTAACCTTTGATACATATGAAACTTCATTAGCCAAAAACAGCCCCTTGATTTAAAGAAACCCATCTTACGATCTCTACTTTTTATGTAGTTTTCACTTTACTATATTTATATTAAGTATAAAACTTTGAGGATGGCTTTTATAAAGGAGATTGCAAAGGAATGCACATTTTTTAAGCAATCTAGGAAAGTATTGTTATGGATATGTATATGTCTTGGTATAGTTTCTTCTGTAAAGTACCTGAGAGAAATTGAATTGGTGCTACCTGATCTGTGCTTCCATTTCATAGTGAGTTTGGCTTGAATTACTCAGTTAGCTTGAAATTATACATTCAAGGAAAAATGTTGAAAAAATAGACTTATAGACTTAAAAATGTCTCAGTTATTATAAGTTGAGGCCCTTGTTAATAAAAAATGCAAATCAATCAAATAGTGGTTTGCAAAGGCTAATTAAATTCAGATATAACAGTACTCTAAGGTTTAAGAATGGATTCACATAAGAAACAAAACAGAAGATCATCGGGGAAGGGAGGGAAGAATAAAATAAGATGAAATCAAAGAGGGAGACAAACCATAAGAGACTCTTTTAACTATAGGAAACAAACTGAGGGATGCTGGAGGGGAGATGGGGATGGGGATGCGGATGGGGATGGGGCAATTGGGGGATGGGCATTAAGGAGGGCATGTGATGTAATGAGCACTGGGATGCAACGGATAAATCACTGAACTCTACCTCTGAAACTAATGATACACTGTATGTTTGTTAATTGAATTTAAATATATATTTTTTAAAAAAAAGAATGGATTCACTTGGATAAAATGCTGAAATTTACAGTATTTTGAATCATTGTTACTTCAATCTCACTCCTCCCTGTATTTTCTGTCCCATAACTCTTCTTCCCTTTTTACCCAATCTTCTCAGCCTCCTCTGCTATTTCCAATATATCTTCTTGAACTCATTTGGATATGATTTTTGCTCCACCACTCCTTGAAAGAGTAATTAATTACTTCCACTCTGCAAAATCCAACTGCCATTTCTCATCCCCTCATCTTTGATTTATTGGCAACATTTGACACTCCTTTATCTTTGAAACATTATCTCTACTTATCTTCCAAATTAATATTTTCCTGTGTTTTTTGTTTTTTTTTTTTCTTTCCTTACCTGGCTGCTCCTTCTCATTTTCTTTTAATGGTTCTGTTTCATCTCCAGTATTGTGTGCCCCAGCAACTAGACCTTAATTTCGTGTCTTTTCTATCTTCATTAAATCCCAATTTTATTATTTTAAATAACATTTTATAATAATGATGCCCGTGTTTATATCTCCGCTCTAAAATTTTCTCCTCAACTCTAGATTCATGTTCATCCACTTAGGGTTTCTGCTTTGATTCTTACAACCATTTTAAACTTAAAATTCTTAAAACTGAACTTTCATTAGTTAACCACCCCTTCCCATCATCACCACCCAAACTCTCTCTTCCCATAATCTTGGCATCTCATTAATGACAAACTCATCCCTTCAGTTGTTCAAGCCAAAACTTTGGGTGGCCCCTTGATGTTTCTTTTTCATCCCACCTCATTTCCAATTTCCAGAAAGCCTGTTAGTATTTTCTTTAAAATTTTTCCAGAATCCTACCATTTTCCACTGCTTCCACTACTACTTCTCTGGCCCAAACCACCAATATGTTTCCAATGTATTATTGTCATTTCCTTGAAACTATTCTCCCTGTCTCTTTTCTGGTCACATTTCAATCTGTTTCTTCCACAGAGCAGTAAAATAAACCTATTAAAATGTAAGTCACACAACATGGGACCCTTCAGTGGGCCTCTGTTTCACTCAGAGTTAAATGTCAAAAATTGTCAAGAAGTGTATAAGAGAACACGGGATTCTCACTCCCACTAGCACCACTACCAACACCTTCCTGATTTAATCACCTACAGATAGACGTTTCAGCCAAACTCACTTCCCTGTTTTTCTAGTCTCATACCAGGTATGCTTGGGATCGACTCTTCCTCTACCGGGAATTCTCCTTCCCGCATATCTACATGGCTTGACACTTAGTTCTCCATGGCATTTGTATTCAAATGTCACTTGACTTAGTGAAGCCTTTCTTTGCCACCCTATTTAAACTGATAATATGCGCCTTTCCTTGCTTATTTTTCTTCATAGATATATCACCTTCTAATTATTATTTATTTTACTTACATATTTTGTTACTTTCTGTTTCACCCCACTAAAATCTAAGCTTATAAAATGATGTTTATTTCTGTAAAATTGTGATTTGGAACAATTCAAAGACACCTTTTTTTTGGTATTCTGCTTTCAGTAAGTAACAAAGCAGACTTCTTCATGTCATTACTTGATAACTAATTAATTTTTGTTTCTATATACTTTCATAATTCTTGAAATTAAAAAAATGATGTCTTTGTGGAAAATCAATATATTCTATTTTAAAATTTAAAACTTGTTTAATGATTTCTTTTTAAAAAATACAGAAAAGATGTTTTAGAAATAAAAATTCTTTTCCCTTGGGACACCTGGGTGACTCAGTCGGTTAAGCGTCTGACTTCCCCTCAGGTCATGATCCCAGGGTCCTGGGATTGAGCTCCAAGCCCCACATGAGGCTCCCTGTAGAGCAGGGAGCTCTACATTTTTCCCCCTCCCTCTGCCTGCTACTCCCCCTGCTTGTGCTCGTGCTCTCTCTTTCTCTTTCAAATAAATAAATAAAATCTTTTTAAAAAATTATTTTCTCTGGCAAGTACTTTGATTACCTATTGTACATTTTTTATAAAATTAAATAATCATCCTTGTTATTAGAATGCTCATAACACTACCTTTTCTACTATTTGCTCAGTCCTCAGACAGTATAAATGAAAGAGAGTAACTTCTAAGTTCTCATTTATATATTTTAGAAGAAGCCCTTAACAAATTTAATTTACTTATTCTAAATCAGCCAGTTCCATGCTCATAAACTGTTTTAATTAATTATTTGGGATGTAAGACAATTATGACATAGTAGAATCAGAAAGCACATAATAGTATACTTATTTTTTAAAGCACTGCGGGGATAATGTAGGTTAATGCCCTGTTGGTCTCACTCTTCCTTCTATTCAGTGTGTCACTGACATTTCATATTTCTACTTACTTGTGAAAGACTAGGTCGCTTTATTTTGGATTGTATGTCACAAACTCTAATTTTGGATGTTGTATCCACCTTTGCAAACATAATGTGATGAACGGTGCTAAACATAATATAGTTGCTTAGAAATAGTAAGGAAGACATAGGAAATCGCAGGAGCAAAGTAATCCGGTACAAAGACTTACATAATTTTTAGTGCTTTGTTTATTGAATGGCAAATAATGTATTATTCAAGTGAAAAGCAAAAGCAGAAAAAGAATATTATTGAGATTAGGGTAGCAGCTATTGAATATAAAGGTAGAAGATATAAGTGAAAATAACCCAAAATCTTCCTTTACCTTTGAAAACCTGAACATTTCAGCAAACTGCATATAAATGACAGAATGAGACCTATCCATTATTGTATTATTTTATAGATTTACATGCTCATACAGGTAAAGTAGATACTTTTTTATATTATAAGAATAAAATCAATATAAGGAAGAGGTATCGTTAGTGTTTAGGGAGCTAAATAATGAATGTTACTTTCTTAGGAATTTCTGTTCTCCTTTAGGAACTTAGATCTGGCATTGATATTTATTTCTCTCTGTTCTTGGGTCTAGTTTAACACCATCGACTGTGCTTGATTGATTGTCTTTGATTAAAAATGTCTCAATTTCCTTAATTATAAATACTTATAATAACCTTCTGCCTTAGAGGAATATTGTGCATTTACTAAGAACCACAGAAATCCCAAGAAAATTGATTTATCAGGGTAGAAATCAAAACCCTAGGTAGAAATATATGTTGAATAATTTTGCATGAATGTTGCTGTTTCCCTGCAGTCATCATTATGTTTTAATTTTATTCTAGATTGAGGAAACATCATAGAATCGTATTGAAACTTCTAGTAAACATTTTATTTTCTTTTAGGTAGACTACAATTTTATGTACTGTAAATGCTAAGTTGTTTCCAAAATCAGAAATTGGAAATAAAACATGTATTTGAAGTTTAAAGCAACTTATCAGCAGAGGGGGAAAAAAAATAGGTTCAGAACTACATCATTTGTCTTATACACTCATTGCAATTCTGCTCACATGTCCCTACTGTGATTCTTCCATAGCCGGTTAGAAATACTATTCCTAACTTCAACATATACATACCCAGAGCTCCAAACTGCCCATTCTTAATACTGGAGGCAGTGTCAAGAGAAAGAATGAAGCCTGGGAACAAAATGAAAACAGGTGAGGAGATTGGAAGAAGATAGTGGATGGGGAAAGACCTAAGAGTTACAGAGAAGTCTAATCCACCAAGAGAAGCCAAGGAAATGCTTTTTTCACATAATATTTTATGACTGAAATAGGAAAAAATGAATATGTAGATCAATAAAATTAACTACAAAGTCAAATAAAGCCTACAGACTAAAGAAAGTAACAATAAGGAAAGATATATTTATGATACCAAAAGATGTCTCTGGAAAATAATTTTCATGTGAAATTTCATACAAAGTTTTCAAAATATAGAAGATAGTAACCAAAGAAAACTATAGAAAAGACTTTGATAAGGATTTTATCATATGTATAACAATGACAAAGGAAGTGTCTCAGTATTCATCCAGTAGGAAAAATGGTTAAGTGATCTTAGAAAGTTAGAAAACAGTTCTGGTTCTCTGTCTTTCTGGTAGGAGTTTGATTCAGGTTAAAGAGTAGCAAATAATGTATCAGTAACATAATTTGATATGTCATTTAATGCTGTTTTTCATCTGTGAATTAATGCTATTTTAATTGGGATTTTTATGATTGTTAATAAACTGAGCATACTTTTTTATTTACTGATTCTTCAATTGCATTTCTCCATTTTTGAGTCATCTATTGAAGTCTTTTGTCCAATTTTTTATTATTTATTTTTCTTACTTTTTCCTCACTGATTTGTAGGATTTTGTTATTCTAGATACTAGTCTCATGTGAATTTTAAATGTTGCAAATAATCTCTGCACAATGTGTCTTTTCTTTGTTAATTTGTCAGTGTTTAGAATTTTATATCAACTTTGGTGCTAGTTGAATACTAATCAATCCATCGTCTCTCTGAGATCCTATTTTTCTCGTACTTTTCATTTTATTACCTTTATAGTAAATTCTGTCATTATTTGGTCTTTAATCCAGCATAAAGCCACTTGTATATAGTTTTTTTTCTCCTTATGTGAATAAGGTTTCAAAACCTATTTACTATACAATCCATCCTTTATTAACTAATGCTACTATCTTTATGATATATAAATTTCCCTGGTATATAAAATATACCAGTGTCCATCTTTGAACTATTTATCTTGTTCTACTGGTCTGGTCTTGTCTTTTCTTGTAATATTAGCATCAAGGTTTTAATTTATTTTACTACCTGACAGGGCAAGTTCTTCCCCACACCCTCCACTTGGCACTTTTGTCTCTCAAAATTGACTTAACTCTTTGAGGACTTCATTCTTCCATATTTGTTTTTGAAAACATTTTTGATTTGTCTCTCTTCTGTCTTGTTGTTGGTGTATAGGAGTGCCACTGATTTCTGTGCATTGATTTTATATCCTGCCACTTTACTGAAGTCCTATATGAGTTCCAGCAATTTTGGGGTGGAGTCTTTTGTTTTGTTTTGTTTTTTTAAGATTTTATTTATTTACTTGACAGAGAGAAACACAGTGAGAGAGGGAACACAAGCAGGGGGAGTGGGAGAGGGAAAAGCAGGCTTCCCGCTGAGCAGGGAGCCCAATGCGGGGCTCGATCCCAGGATCCTGGAATCATGACCCAAGCCAAAGGCAGACGCTTAACGACCGAGCCACCGAGGCACCCCGGGGTGGAGTCTTTTCGATTTTCCACATGTATGGTATCATATCATCTGCAAAGAGTGAGAGTTTGACTTCCTCCTTGCCAATTTGGATGCCTTTGATTTCTTTTTATTGTCTGATTGCTGTGGCTAGGACTTCTAATACTATGTTGAATAGCAGTGGTGATAGTGGACATCCCTGCCGTGTTCCTGACCTTAGGGGAAAAGCTCTCTGGGCAGCCACATGCAGAAGAATGAAACTGGACCATTTCCTTATACCACACACAAAAATAGACTCCAAATGGTTGAAAGACCTAAATGTGAGACAGGAGTCCATCAAAATCCTAAAGGAGAACACAGACAGCAACCTCTTTGACCTCAGCCACAGCAAATTCTTCCTAGAAACATCGCCAAAGGCAAGAGAAGCAAGGGCAAAAATGAACTATTGGGATTTCATCAAGATAAAAAGCTTTTGCACAGCAAAAGAAACAGTCCAGAAAACCAAAAGACAACCGACAGAATGGGAGAAAATATTTGCAAATGACATATCAGATAAAGGGCTAGTATTCGATATCTATAAAGAACTTATCAAACTCAACACCCAAAGAACAAATAATCCAATCAAGAAATGGGCAGAAGACATGAACAGACATTTTTCCAAAGAAGACATCCAAATGGCCAACAGGCACATGAGAAAGTGCTCAACATCGCTCGGCATCAGGGAAATCCAAATCAAAACCTCAATGAGATACCACCTCATACCAGTCAGAATGGCAAAAATTAACAAGTCAGGAAAGGACAGGTGTTGGCAGGGATGCGGAGAAAGGGGAACCCTCCTACACTGTTGGTGGGAATGCAAGCTGGTGCAACCACTCTGGAAAACAGTATGGAGGTTCCTCAAACAGTTGAAAATAGTGCTTCTGTACGATCCAGCAATTGCACTACTGGATATTTACCACAAAGATACAAATGTAGGAATCCGAAGGTGTACTTGCACCCCAATGTTTATAGCAGCAATGTCCATAATAGCCAAACTGTGGAAAGAGCCAAGATGTCCATCGACAGATGAATAGGTAAAGAAGAAGTGGTATATATACACAATGGAATATTATGCAGCCATCAAAAGGAATGAGAGCTTGCCATTTGCAACGACGTGGTTGGAACTGGAGGGTGTTATGCTGAGTGAAATAAGTCAATCAGAGAAAGACATGTATCATATGACCTCACTGATATGAGGAATTCTTAATCTCAGGAAACAAACTGAGGGTTGCTGGAGTGGCGGGGGGTGGGAGGGATTGGGTGGCTGGGTGATAGACACTGGGGAGGGTATGTGCTATGGTGAGCACTGTGAATTGTACAAGACTGATGAATCACGGATCTGTACTTCTGAAACAAATAATGCAATATATGTTAAGAAAAAAAAGAAGAGGAAGATAGCAGGAGGGGAAGAATGAAGGGGAGTAAGTCGGAGGGGGAGACGAACCATGAGAGACGATGGACTCTGAGAAACAAACTGAGGGTTATAGAGGGGAGGGGGGTGGGGGGATGGCTTAGCCTGGTGTTGGGTATTAAAGAGGGCACATTCTGCGTGGAGCACTGGGTGTTATGCACAAACAATGAATCATGGAACACTACATCAAAAACTAATGATGTAATGTATGGTGATTAACATAACAATAAAAAAATTTTAAAAATTTTAACTTTAAAAATCTAAAAAAAAAACATTTTTGAATAATTTTAGAATTAACTTTAAATAGTCCATACACAGAATTTGATTGGAATTCCAATGAATTTAAGTACTACTTCTGAAAAACCGACATTTTGAAAATGTCAGATCATTTTATCCAGGAGTAGGATGTATATTCATCTGTGCCCTTTAATAGAATTTAGTAACCATTGGAGGTTTTATATATTTTTCTCAAGGTAATATTTACCCAACAAAATACACTGTAGTACCTGGGATTCTATGAATGAAATACCACTTTTCCATTGCAACTTCCATTTTTAGTCTGATATAAATAGATACTTCTAGTTTTTATAATTTACCTGTAATATATAACACCTAGTAAGCTGTTAAAAGATACTGGGTCCCTAATATTTAGAGGTAATGAGGAATCTGAAACTCTAGAAAGGGTAACCAGGCTTGGCAAATAAAATACAGTTCATTTGTATTTCAAATAAATAACAGATAATGGTTTAGAATAAGTATGTCCTGTGCAAAAATCAGGACATACTAAAACCTATTCATTGCTTATCTAAAATTCAAATTTAGCTAGATATCTTATATTTTATCTGACAACCCTTTCCCAAAATTGAGAACGACTCATGTAGCTGATTATATTTCCTGCAACTAATAATTTTACTACTTGCCTTCAAATCATTACATGTTAGTCAGTATAAACTAATTAATAAAGTTCCTTATGATTCAGTAAGCCAGTAGAAATGTGTAAGATACTTACTGGAAATGTTTTATTGGTCTGTTCCATTAATTCTGGTTCATGCTTTATGAGTGATTGAGTTTGGTATTCATTTTTAGAGTGATTGTACTCCTTTGTGTCTAGCTCTTTTCTCCTGTAAATTCTTTTAGACATTACTAACCTGTTGATAATGCTCAGACGTCAGCTGAAGTATCTCCTGTGGAAATTTGGGAACATATTCTGGGATGTGCTAATTGATATTCTGCCTTCAAATTTTTAGAACACTTTTCATACTAAATGTAAATTGTGAATGAGCAGTAATTAGTCCATATTTACTTGCCTGCTTTATTCATATTTATTTCAATTTCAGAAAAGAATTACAGGTTTGTGTAAAACCTAGCAGAGAACCCAACAGAGAGAGAGGAAAAAAAATAAATTACATCATAAAAGAAAACTTAATTTTTGCACTAAATTAATATGTGCTGAAAATACCAGTCTACCAGTTGATGGAAACAGGCAACTTTAGTTAAGGATTGCATCACATTCCCAAAAATTGAGATTAAGATTGCAGTGTGTTATCCAGTAAAATGTAATATGTATCTCAGTTTCCAGAGGTTTCAACCTGGGGACGAAACTAGAGACCTGATGACAATGGTAGAAGTGCTTTCTAACAAAATTTGGTCCTATAGCATATTTACAAATTACCACTGACTGTAGGTATTATAAAAACTGTGGGTATTACTAAAACTCTTGATAATGGATAACTAAATATCTCCTTTTATTAACTGATTGAAGAGAGAGAGAGAGAGAGAAATGCACATCATACTCTTGTATGCCTAAAACACAAGTTGATTTTCAAAGTCAAATTGCTTGAAGGGAAAAAACTCTATTTTGAAAATCAAATATAAACAGCAGTGAGACAAAAAATGGAATAAGAGAAACTGGAAGTAATAGTTAACAAACAAATACTATTGAAAGTATTTATTTTAAACTTAAGTTATACCCCTGGAGATCACTACCAAAGCTATTATATATTTGAATGTGTTGATACATTTATAAAGTGAACATTTCAAAATATAATTTATTTTTCCAAAAATTTTAGATGTAGAAAGAAGACAAAAAATTAAGCTAAAATGTATGCAAGGTTGAATTTTACCAATGTTAGAAAATTACATATGTACCAGCTGCTTTTATTCTGACTCAGGCCTTTTTTTTTTTTTTTTTGGCCATCTTTTTCATACCAGTATGAGGTTTACTATGATATGATATTTATCTGAACAATAGTACTTCCTGTGTGAAATCAGATCTAACTCAGTGTAACTTTTACAAAAGCTAAATGCCCTTGCACGTGTCTTGACATTATAGACAGATGACTTCTGAATGTGAATAGTGGCTCTATTTTTAATTAGCTAAGTAACCTAGGTTTAAGCAACTATATTCACTTGGAATATTTAGTCTTTGTATATGTAAAATAAGAATAATAATTCTTACCTCAGGGATAATCCAAAGTTCCTACTACTGTTGAAATGCTCTGTCCATCCTGTCCCTGTCCCTCATTTCCTTGATCTCCAAGTCTTCCAACCCACCTCTGCCATTTAATTTGCTCTGACATTTCATGTGTCCTTGCATGGACATAAACCTTCGGAGCATTTCGTTATTCCATTCTTGCTGCTATTATCTCTTGACAATTTTCTACAAGTTTTTGCTCTTTGTCTTCCCAAAGAGCAGAAGAATGTATGGAGGTGCAGAGGCAAATGTCCTATGGGAGCTGGGGTGGAGAAGACTAGGAGACTTGACTGCATAAGATTCTATCTTACTACATCTTCACCCTCTATTTTTTCCCTTCATTTCATCATCAACATCATCAGTTCATGCCTAGCCACATTATTTTTTTCCACACTTAAATAAGTGGTAAAAAATTGCACAACCAGTTGAGTCCAATAATGCATCTCAGATTCTGCCTGTTCCTTCTCCAGATTGGGTTGAGTTCTACAGAGAAGCCAATCAATTTTGAGTAATACACTATTGCAAACATTGAACAAAAGCTATTATATAGTGATTGTGCCAGAAACACAGAACATTATCAAGCTGAGTTTGTCAGTACAGTGGTGTAGTTAAAAACTCTAATTCTGGAGCAAACCGACCTGGGTCTGAATCTCATTTCTGTCACACTCTGCCTCTGACTTTGGATAAGTTACACAATTCTATGAGACTCAGTGACACACCTGCAAAACTGAGATGAAAATGACACCTATTTCATTGGTTTGAGATAAAGTTGGAACTAGGGTGTGCAGGTGCACTTAAGAATTCAACAAATTTTAGTTGTTTTGGGGGGGGGAGGGTACAGAGGGAGTGCTTTATTTTGTTTTGCCATAGAAATGTTATATGCCAGAGTTTCAAAGTCAGAAATGTGAGGCCAGTTAATCCTATGATATCTAACCTCTTTAATAATTGGCTTCTGCCCCAAACTACAGTTATGGTCCCCTCCAACATTACTAGCCATACCACTCTGTGCTTCTGCCATCTCTTTGATCACTACTGCCTTTCCTCCTAACTCCTTTCAATTGCATACTCTCAGTTGTCAACTCCGTTGTTTAAAAAACCCACTAGAACCCACAGGACTATCTTTCTTTGTGTGCTTCAGTAGAAACTTCACTTTTCCTGTATGATAGTTCCTTGTCTGCATCCATGTAGAGAGGGCATCTCATTCTTAGTCTCATTACTTCTGGTCAGGAAGGATGCATAGAAATCTTCCTTCTCACTTGTGTTGCTTCAAACCACTAATTTTCTATTCTCATATAAAGCAGTCGCTTTTAGGCACCTGCCAAAGAGCACTACAGTTTCCTTGCCCTCCTTTCATCATCACTTTTTGTATTCACCAAGGACTTTGGCACACAAAGATGATATAGTTCTCTCTACAACTAAACATAGCAATATCTTGGCATATCTTTATCTCTGGAATTTGAAAAATTTATACGTGTTGTCTGTGATCTACTTAACATCCTGATTTCACAGTTTCTTGACCTCCCAGTTTCCAATAATTTTTTCTCTATATCTTATCTGTAAACCATTCCTACACTAAGCTCTGAATTTTGTCATTACCTATTTACCTTTAAGAATTTTTTGAATCTCAGTATTTTTCTCCGAATACAATACCCAATCATTTTAGCTCTTAAAATTCTTGCTTCTAGTTCTTCGATTTCATCAAACCCATCAATTCCTATCTTAATTCCAGTCCTTTATAAAATATCCAATTTCTTAATAACAAATTCACTCTAATATGAATGTCACAAAGATCTAGTTCCTAAGCTTTTACCCTGGCGCCCAAAAGAACACAAAGAAAATGAGCCACCCTTGTAAATATGTGGGCAATGCAAATGCCATCCCCACAATGCCACAGAGGTGCACGCAGTCCTACTCCAAGACCATATTCTGTCCTTGTGTCAACCCTCTGTCTAGTCTCCAAAATCTATGTTTCCTCATCTCTGGCCTCTCTCCAGATATATCCCTCTATCATTTATCCCTGCACTCTTGGCAGGAGACCTTGCTTCCAACTTCCTTGGAATCAATGAGTCAGTTCTGCCACTTGGAAATTCTTCCCAATAATCTTACTTTCCTACCAGCTACATTGTGCCTTCTGCTCTTAGTAGAGAAATGTGTCCTTATTCTTGTTTAGGGTGACCTTTTACTTGTGCTTTGGGGTCTGTTCCTTCAAGGATCTTGAGCTATCCATCATCCCCTTTTCTTCTTATATTCCAATCCTTCCCAACTCTTTACTCGCAGAATATAAAGCATGTGCAAATCACTCGTTTTTATTAAGAAAACCACAAAAAGAATTCAGAGACTCCACATCCACCTATTAGTATACTCTCAGCCTCCTTTTCTTTGTACCACTCTATGTGAGAAAATACTAGATATGTGTTCTTTTTATGGCCTGAATTTCCATTGACTCCTCCAGAAACCAATACAGTGTGTCACTTACTACTGAACTGAAACTGCTCTTGCTGGGTTCAAAACAGTGCACAGTGCCAAACATAACGGGACCTTTTTTTTTTTTTTCTTAATTTTCTTGACCACTATGAACATTTGCTGATAATGACCATAAATTCCCAATTTAGAATTTCTTTCTTCTCTGGTTTCTGACACTCCTGTTGATTGATTGTTGTTGTTTTGTTTGTTTTCTCCTATCTTTAGGGACTCATTTTCTGCCATGATTTTGGATTATTTTTCTCTTCTGAAATACAATATGACTTTACTACATTCTTCACCCTTAGCTTTTTTTCCTTTAGACATTTTTATTTGATGACTTTATCCAATCTATGGGTCCTATAAGAAAAAAAATAATTCACTTATTTAACAATTATTTATTAAGGAGCTATTGTATAACAAGAACTTGTTTAGGAAGTGGGAACATAACAGTAAGCAAAATTGAATAAAATCTCCTACGGCTTAGATTGTAGTGGAGGACATAGATAACAAATTCTTTTTTTTTTTTTCTCTGCTACAGAAGAAAAGTGAAGCAAGATGGAAATGACAGTGGATGTCAGGGACAGGGATAGAAGTTTGTGAGGGAAAAACTTATTAAATCATATTTATATGCCTGTAGTCCAGTCATGGTCCCTGGCTTCTATATTACCTCCTGTGCCCTGGGTTGTCTTTGTTGCTAACTCAGCCTGACATCTGGTGTGGCAAATGTTAATATAGAGAAAACCTTGGTAATCAATGAAACCACACACTATTAAAAAGTAGGGTAAGCAAGATGTTATGTTAAATTTGTAAGATCAATGTGAACTCATAATCAGAAAGGAAATTTTTTTAAAGATCCGTGACTCATAAAATTGCCTCAGTAGCAGCATAAGGGACAGATACTAACCACCAACTCAGAGCCTCTAGTCCTCTGCTAATATTCTCCAGTGAGGGAAACCAAGATTACTTTGAAGGTGCCTAATTTCATACCTCGGGACTGTAATAAAATGAGGAAATGCTAGGGATAGACTGTTGCCAAAAATATTAGAGAATGAAAGGACAAGAAGTCAATTTCAACAGGCTTCTACCACCCAAATTTGTACAATTAGGCATTTATAAATAATATTATTTGTTATTTTACTATTATTAATTTATTTAAAAAACTTGAGTCTGACAAGGCCATGAGTTGATAAAAACATCCAAAAGAGTTACATTTGTAGTTTCATACAAAATGTAGTTGTATGAAAATGAAGGCCAAATTATGGATAATGTGTCCTATTATTTTTTAAATATGTTTTTTAATATAGGTGCATATTTTTATTCTACTTTATTAAATGTTTGTTTATAAAGTATGGCTATATACTTGTTTTAAACTGTGTAAACAAAATAATTATAACCCCTAACTATACCTGGCCTATTTCCATGTCCTACCCATTTTTTAGGAAACGAGATACTGGTACCTTACAATTTTTTTTCACATAAATGTATATATTCAACAAATATTTATCAAGTGAGCATTATTTGATAGATACTCTAAGGTACTGGGGGTTTAATAATATATGAAACCACACAAAATCCATGACCTTATACAATTTCCATTCTAGTGGAAGAGAAATAAACTGACAGATTAAAAAGTAAAATATATGTTATGTTAGGTGATGGTAACTACTGAGGTTAAAAAAAAAATAAAGAAGAACATGGAGTCATGAAATGCCTCGAATGGGCAAAATTTAACACACTGTAACTAAGAAACTGCTCACTGAAAAGGTGATATGAGTAAAGACTTAAAGGAAATGAGAGAGGTAGGCTATTAGATATCAAGTCAAGAACACTCTAGGCAAAAGGAATAGCAATTAAAACAGCTCTGAGGCAAGACCATGCTTGGACACCAGGTGTGAAGAATATTAAGGAGCCAGGATGACTATAGCAGATATAACAAGAAGAAGAAAAGCAGGAGATAAAATACAAATAGTGGATAAGGAGTCATATAAAGTTAGTAGGCCATTGTAATGGAAGCCATTGTAAGATTTTATGACATGATATATATATTTTAACAATGTCATATTGGCTACTATGTTGGGAATAGACCACAGGAGTTAACATCAGAAACAAAAGACAAATTAAAGAGCTATAGCAATAATCTAGGATAGAGATGATAATGGTTTGAACTATGGTATAGGTGTTTGAAGTAATGGGAAGTCAAATGCTTATATAGTTTTATTATGAAGATAAACAGTTTTGTTGATGTATAAGGTGTGGAATGTGAAGTAGGGAGGAATCGAGGGAAACACCAAGACTTTTGAGCAGTTTAAAGAACAGAGTTAACATTAATGGAGATGATGTCATGGGTTGAATTGTGTCCTATAAAATTCATATATTGAGACCCTAACCCCCCAGAACTTCAGAATGCGACCTTATTTGGAGGTAGGATTCTTTCAGAGGTAATCAAGTTAAAATGAGGTAATTAGAATGGACCATAACCCAATATAACTAGCGTCTTTATAGAATGGGAAAATTTGGACACAGAGACACAGAGGAAAGACAATGTGAAGATGCATGGAGGAAATGACCATTTACAAATCAAGGAGAGAGTCTTGGAATAGATCTTTACCTCACAGCCCTCAGAAGAAGCCAAACCTGCCTGTACAAAGGAACTTTCCCTTGCCTAGGAAATTCATTTTGGAATGACATGAGTTATAAACACACTAACAGGAAAACAAACTCGTGTATATCTATTCTGAATAAAACAGAAGTTTTTAATATACTAGCCTTTACGTTTTCTTTTAGGTTGATAATGATAATCCTAAACTTCATTTTTTCTAATTAATATCTTAAGAAGTTCATCATTTTGCCACACAATCTAATTTAGAGACAAAATTAAATAAAATGATCTGCCTTTAGCTAAAAAAGTAGTTCCCCAAGTTAAAATTTAGTTTTTTTAAATTACATTTACAAAACTGTCCATTCCAGCATGATAGCACAGACTCATTTAACCCTGCTCTTCTCTGTTAAGGACAACTGTGAACTTGGGAAATAATGCAAGAGGCAACCAAAGAAGAACTGGAAAAGGTGGAAAGAAGAAGGTGAACTGGCTAGAGACTTCAGGATTGGAGGAACAACATAGTGACAGGGCATTTTATGAGCCCCTCACATAATGGAAGAAGACAATTCAGGGCCCGCATTTCTCAACCTCTGAACAAGGGAAAGAAGTCAATTCAGACAGGTTCATTCTTTCCCCAGATTGAATGGAAGCCCTGCTGATAACACAAACAAACCCAGTAGCATGAACAAGATTAGTCAGAAGGTGAAAATGGGCTCCTATACACCACAAGCAAGGGACTGTTGTCCTGATAAGCTCCTGACTTGGTAAGTATCCTCCTTTCCCCTAGCAAAGATTTCCCTCCCCATCAAGAGGCCATGGGTGGTTGGGAAGCACCAGGAAGGGGGATTCCCAATAATAAGTGGCCTAGTTCAGTCTCTTTCTCTTCATCCCCACATACCAGGGACTCCTCCCCACCCCACCCCCACTTTCAGACACCTGGTAGCCTAGCCTAGAGAAACTCCTTCTACCCTCCAGACAGTGGAAGCAGGAACCACTGAAATCCAACAGCACTAAATCAGCAAAACTGACCAAAATAGCCATACAAACGCTCTGAAAATTAAATTATCATTATAACTACAGACTACAAAAGTAGTTCAGAACTTATTTACTAAAACTAAACAGATGACTGCCTGATAAATAAAAGATTCAAATAGAACCCAGAGTCTCTTAACATAATAGAATGTCCAGGAAACAATTGAAAATACCATCAAAGCAAGAAAGAGGAAAATCACAAATATAATGAGAAAAGATAACTAATGCCAACACTGAGATGAATAAGATATAAGATTGTTGAATCACAGACCTGTACCTCTGAAACAAATAATACATTATATGTTTAAAAAAGAGAGAGTAGGAAAGGAAAAATGAAGGGGGGAAAATCGGAGGGGGAGACGAGCCATGAGAGACTATGGACTCTGAGAAACAAACTGAGGGTTCTAGAGGGGACGGGAAGTTGGGGGATTGGTTAGCCTGGTGATGGGTATTAAAGAGGGCACATATTAAATGGAGCACCGGATGTTATACGCAAACAATGAATCATGGAACACTACATCAAAAACTAATGATGTATGTACGGTGATTAACATACCATAATAATAATAATAAAAGGTGTTTGGACTATTTGGCAAATATTTCATCAGACCTCATAAAAATACCTCAACAAGCAATTACAAATTCTCTTGAAACAAATAAAGTGAGGGAAAATCCTAACAAAAATAGAAATTATTAAAATTAAAAAAACATGGAAATTACAGAAATCATAAAATACAATACCCAAAACAAATTAAAATCTTCATAGATGGGCTCAATAGTAAATAATGGAGAGATGATTGATAACAGAATCAGGAGATGATAGAGGTAGTAGATCAATAGAATTTAGCAAATTTGAACCAATAGACAATTGGGAAAGTAAATAGATCTTTAAGGGTCTGTGAGACAATAACAAAAGATCCAACATTCTTATATCTGGAGTCCCAGAAGGTGATGAGAGGGAGTATGGGCCTGAAAGAGCATTCAAGACATATGGCTGAAAACTTCCCAAATTTGACAAAAAGACATAAACTTACGGATTCAAAGAAGTAAACAAACTCCAAAGGAGACAAGCAAACAAACAAATAAAAACTTCTGGCCAAGACACATTAAAATGAAACTTCTGAAAACTAAAGATGAAGAAAAAAAATCTTAAAACCTGCCAAAGAGTAATATCACATTGACTGTAGGAGAAAAACAATTCATATGACAGTGGATTTCTTAACCCCGACTGAGCCACCCAGGTGCCCTGTAAATTTATTATTGTTTAATATCATTCACTTTCCCTTCCAGTAAAAAGATTATACACTTCCACCCACTGGCCATGACTTTCAGTGCCTCTTAGAGCAGGGGCATACTACTTGCCCTATTGACACTGAGCTTGACCATGAGCTTATTTTGACCGCAGAAATATGAACATATGTGTCACAGCTTTGTATGAAGAGAATTCTTAAAGAATGATTGCATGAGGGGTGCCTGAGTGGCTCAGTCATTAAAGCGTCTGCCTTCGGCTCAGGCCATGATCCCAGGGTCCTGGGATTGAGCCCTGCATCAGGACCCCTGCACACTGGGGAGCCTCCTTCTTCCTCTCCCTCCTGCTCCTGTGCTCTCTCTCACTATCTGTCTCTCTCTCAAATAAATAAATAAAAATCTTAAAAAAAATAAATTTACCATATTGAAGCAACAATTTTATAGCAACTTTATTCTCCAGTGGTTATGAAATATTTTATAAGATTTACATTATTGGAACTCAGTATGTACTCACAGTGCTTTAATGGACATTCCATCTAGCATTTCTTAGAGGGTAGTCAATTGAGTAGTGGTCACATATACTCTTCAAAGAAAACAAACACAATGAAATAAATTTGGGAGCTTCTACTTCTTAAAGATTTGCTGTTAAATTGGAAAACCCTTGATCTATATATTTTAGCAGTAACATTTCAAGTATCCTACTTTGATTTCTACAGTGATCACTTAATGTCTTGGAACATAATAAACATCAAGCTTTTATACATATAGTTAACATTTTACAAAATTATAATGACAGCAGTTTTATTAGCCAGCAAATCAAATGACGTTTGTGTCAATTCTATCCATAATGTGAATCAATTAATCTAGAAAGAAATGAAAGTGCAAAAGATTACAAAAAGGAGAAAAATCATCTGGAGTCATAGTTTATTAATAAATACTATTAATTCATGTGTCGCCGGTACATAACATTTGAAACCAACCAGCATTGTTCACCATCTCCAGGAATTTTTTTGATCCATGGGAATTCTCTTCAGTCATTCCTGAGCTGGTACATGGGCTCCTTTCACTGGACTACTCTGTAAATGGAAGAAAATACCCCAAAAATCTACCCCACTGAAGTTAAATGACTCCCTCAGTCACTAAATACAAGCTAGGTGGAGAACTGAAAATAATCCCCAGATCTCCATGATCACAATTGCATCACTAAACCGCACACTCCTTTGGTCGAAATCCTTAGAATGATTAATAAGCTTATTTGGGTTAAAGTGCACATAAGAAACTTCCTTTCTAGACCAACAATAAGGAGATGTGTTCTCATTTTATTCTGACATCTTAGCAAACCACAGATAAATATATGACAAAGAGGTTTTAAAAAATAAGAGATTTGTTACTGACTTTTACTTCAATAGATTTTAAGAGAACAACCCTTTAGCGTTCTTGGCTTACATGCTGATGTTGCTGATAATATTTTATTTGATTTATATAACTTATTTATCCACTAAAATTATGTAGACTATTTGCCTAGGAAATTTGAAAAAATAGAAAATAATTAAATGGCACAGGCACTTTCATCTACAGAAATCAAATGATTACTGTGATATATTAATTTTAATTTGTTCCACTAAAATATACTTTTTTGCCCAAGACCCACAACAAGAAATTAATGTTACATTGTGACCCTTCCCCTCAACACATAATTTGGATATATATTACTGAAAGCTGAAGCAATAGTACTTTTACTACTTGAATATATTTTGTTATTTTCTGTTTTATTCAATTCTCTCTCTCTGTGTCTCTCTCTTTAAATGATGGATAAAACACTTTGTATTGACCCAGTACAGTTTGGTCAATTTTAAATAAATCTAGGTAAAAAGACTTAAAACTAGGTGGAAGATGTATACTATGTATTCTTTCCACCAGTATTATACTGTGGATAGTAAGATATTATTAAAAAAACAAAAACAAAAACAAAAACAAAACCCAGCCAACTGATTTCCAAATTCCTAGGTAGCCAAACACACAAAACTGTATATCAACTCTTCCTCTGCTAGTAATATAAAGGAAGTTTGTTTCCTCCGTATCCTTTCTTCTCACTAACTACAAAACCTACCATGATTTCACTTTTGCCTTAAAAATTTCAGTGAAAGAGTTCTCACCAAGGACACAAATGACTTCCATTCCAAACATTAAATTTAGTTTACAATCCTGATCTTATTTGCCCTCTCAATAGTATCTGACAGTGTTGACCCTTCCTTCTAACATCCTCTTTTTTTTTATAATCTGTCATTACATCATCCTCCCTAAAACTTCATGTTTGGTATCTATTGTAATAATACCATGAGTTCCTCAAGGCTGAATCCTAGACTTTTTCCCTTCTTGTTCCATTTTTTTTTTTAATTTTTAGTTTCAACCTGGAGCAGAGCTCAGGGTATCATGTTATTGAAAATAGGAAAATTATTTATAAATTTATATCTCAAGCCCAGACATTCCTTTGGAGTTTCAAACCAATATAATTAACCACATTATGCTATCTCTTTCACTTATCAGCACCTTATTTGATATGAAAAACCACTTATTTGATATATCAACCCTTTTCAAATTCAACCTATCCAAAATCAAATGTTATCAAACTCTCCAGTCGTGTTCCCCATCAAAATTGTTATTTTCCAATATTACTTATTTCAATGAATGTCACCAATATACATTCAGTTGTATACATTAGAAAGTCACTATTTCCTTAATGTTAATCCATCCCAATAAATTTTATCATTTAAATATTTTTTAGGTCTTCGGACTTCTATCCAACGTGCCACTGCAGAGAGAAACCATTATCTCTTACCTCGTCTGTTATAACAGCTTTCTAAAATTTCTTCCTAGATCTACTCTTGCCCTCATCCTATTCATTCTCCACCCTGCAGCCAGAGTATTATTTTTAAGAACATGTATCTGATAATGTGAATTTTCTGGGAAAAAAAATCCTTAATGGTGTCTTATTGCTCCTAAAATAAAGTCCTAAGTTTCTAGAGAAGCATAGAAAATCTAACATGGCCCAACCCCTCTGTAGGTCTCCAGTTATACTTGGTCTTGTTCCAAGCCCTTGTCCTTTGTTTCTCCTTGCTCATTATGCAGAAGCCACATAGGATCATTTGCAGTTCACCAAAGATAATTTGTCTCTTCTCACCTCTTTATATCTGTCACTATTAATATTGATAATGAGGGGTTTTTTGATAATGAGTTTTAATATTAACTTGTGTTACCTAATTTTTACTCAAACATATTTCACTTCAATATTCACTGTGTCCAATCCCTTAACATATTTCCATAGGCCTATATTTCTTTCTTTAACATCTCTCACAGATATAAATTCTAATTAATATCTGCCTATTCCTACCCAGCTGTCAGCTCTATAAAGGCATGGCCTGTTTCCATTTTTCCTTAGCATTGTGTCTTAGGGGTCTATAAGAGGCGTTCACTATATATAATTGTTGAATATATGAAAAAACCCTATCAAAGACAGTTACCTAAGGGAATAGATTTCATTGTTGTAAGAAGTATATTACATGTTTTAAGAGTATTTTAACCATAATTACTGGACAATTCTCTTACACCATACACAAAGATAAAATCAAAATGGATGAAAGACAGGAATCCATCAAAATCCTAGAATCCATCCCATGGAATGGGAGAAGGTATTTGCCAATGACATTACAGATAAAGGGCTGGTATCCAAGATCTATAAAGAACTTTTCAAACTCAACACCCAAAAAACAAATAATCCAGTCAAAAAAATAAAAATAAATGGGCATGAGACATGAACAGACTTTTCCAAAGAAGACATACAAAAGGCTAACAGACACATGAAAAAATGTTCAACATTAGCCATCAGGGAAATACAAATCAAAACCACAATGAGATACCACCTACATCAGTTAGAATGGCTAAAATTAACAAGACAGGAAATAACAAATGTTGGAGAGGATGTGGAGAAAGGGAACCCTCTTACACTGTTGGTGAAAATGCAAGCTGGTACAGCCACTCTGGAAAACAGTATGGAGGTTCCTCAAGAAGTTAAAAATAGGGCTACCCTATGACCCAGCAATTGCACTACTAGGTATTTACCCCACAGACACAGATGTAGTGAAAAGAAGGGGTACGTGCACCCCCATGTTCATAGCAGCAATGTCCACAATAGCCAAACTGTGGAAGGAATTGAGATGTCCTTTAACCAGCTGAATGGATAAAGAAGATGTGGGTCATATATACAGTGGAATACTACTCAGCCATCAGAAAGGATGAACACCTACCATTTGCATTGACATGGATGGAACTGGAGGGGATTATGCTAAGTGAAATAAGTCAAACAGAGAAACACAATTATCATATGGTCTCACTCATATGTGGATCATAAGGAATAGCGCAGAGGACCACAGGGGAAGGGAGGGAAAACTGATTGGGAAGAAATCAGAGAGGGAGACAAACCATGAGAAACTCTTGACTCTGGGAAACAAACTAAGGGTTGTGGAAAGGGAGGTGGGTGAGGGATGGGGTAACTAGGTGATGGGCATTAAGGAGGGCCTATGATGTGATGAGCACTGGGTGTCATCTGCAACTAATGAATCATTGAACATTACATCAAAAACTAATGATGTACTATATGTTGGCTAATTGATTTTAAATTAAAAAAAAGAAAAAAGATATTTTAACCATAATTGATAAACATTAAATGATATAAATAAAGATGTTTATGAAATTTGTTTTTGGGGGAAGAAACAATTAGGAACACACATGTGTGGTGTATTTTGGATAAATCTCTTTCAGGAATTTTTCTAGTTACAAATTATTCATCATTAATTTTTTTCTTAAGTTTTTTAAATTTTAATTACATTATAGTTAACATACAGTGTTATATTAGTTTCAGGTGTACAATATAGTGATTCAACAATTCTATACATTACTCAGGGCTCATCATGAAAAGTGTACTCTTAAATCCCCATAACCTATGTTACCTATCCCCCTCCCCACCTCTCCTCTGGTAACCATCAGTTTGTCCTCTATAGTTAAGAGACTGTTTCTTGGCTTGGTACTCTCTCTCTGGCTCTCTCACCCCCCCTCCTTTTTTTTTCCTTCCTTTACTGATATGTTTTGTTTCTTAAATTCCACATATGAATGAAATCATGTGGTTTTTGTCTTTCTCTTACTGACTTATTTCACTTAGCCTTATACTCTCTAGCTTCATTCATGTTATTGCAAATGGCAAGATTTACTTCTTTTTATGGCTCACTAATATTCCATTGTATATATGTACCACCTCTTCTTTACCCAATTATCTATTGATGGACACTTGGGCTTCTTCCAGAATTTGGCTATTGTAAATAATGCTGCAATAAATATAGGGTGCATGCATCCCTTTGAATTAGTGTACATGTAATTTTTTGGGTAAATACACATTAGTGTGATTACTGAATCATAAGGTAGTTCTATTTTTAACTTTTGGTGGAACCTCCATACTCTTTTCCACAGTGACTTCACTAGTTTGCATTCCCACCAAGAGTGTATAAGAGTTCCTTCTTATGCACATCCTCACCGACACTTGATTCTTGTGTTTTTGATTTTAGGCTCTCAGACAGGTGTGAGATGATATCTCATTGTAGTTTTGATTTGTATTTCCCTAATGATGAGAGCCGTTGAACATCATTTCATGTGTCTGTTGGCCATCCATATTCTTCTTTGGAGGAATGTCTGTTCATGTCTTCTGCCTATTTTTCAGTTGAATTATTTGTTTTTGGGTGTTGAGTTCTATTAGCTACAAGTACTTTAAAGACTACAATTACATAATTCAACTTAAATTATGTGATTACATTTTACAAGTATAGCTAGAGTCCAAAATTAAAATAATTTAAGCTCATAAAATTTTATAAATGAATCACTAGAACCTATTCAAGAATTTCAGTAACTACCAAATAGTACTAATAAACTAATTGGCATATAATCACATTTTGTGCCAGAGATTTACTTGGTATTATATCGAATAATATATAATAAGATATATATAGCATGCAAAATTAGGTACCTAACTAATCTCTGTGGCTCTTAATACATTCACGAAACGCACACACAAATAACAGAGTGGCTGTTGCTATATCTGTTTTTTCTGAAGATGATTTGTGAAAATATGTGTGTGTTTTCATTTTTATAATACTCTATACACCTATAAAACATCTCCAGATACTAACATAATATCTCACCATGCCCAAGATACTTGGCAAGAAAGATTAGAAGAGATTAGAATATTACAGCTGTTGCCTATTTAGATATGATGCCAAGATATAAGAAGATTTTTAATAATAAACATCAATCATAAAAAATTGGTTATTTTAAGATATGTATTTATCAATTTAAACTGATAACAATTGCCCAACTTTCTTGGGTGACATGCTCCAAAATTTATATATGACTCTTGGGGTATCTACCAAATAATTCAAAATAAGTGAAACTTTGGTTTCCCCCAGGCTTCACCATCAAGCAAAATAAAATGAAGTTGCATAAGTGTCAATTACCTAACATATACTTTACTATTATTATTCCTCATTTCTACATGTAGACCACTCAATTCCTCTTCTCTTCTAATGATATCCCTTCATGCTTATTCCTGAAAATCCTCAAAGGGTGCTTTATATGAGATCACAAAACAATCAATTGGTTATAAGAGACATCTGCCATGTTCTTCCTCTTAATCTCCAATCCTTGCACAAGGTGCTCCCTTCCTGTGAAAACCTTGAACTTACCTCGTGGATGTCATTGGCTTGGTAAAGGCATTGTCTTCTGAAAGTGACTAAGCAATGTTGACTTCATTGCAGAAATAAAGTATCTTCCCACTCCCTGCCATTCTTTGTCATTTGACACTGAAAGCGGCACTTTTTTTCCCCAGATGATAAACTACCTTAAAGTCAACCTTTTCACTGTAGCCTCTGTCTTTTGTGTAGAGGCTCCAGCCTAGTCAAAGTATTTGGCTGAGTACAGGTGGCACCCCCCCACTCTATATACTTTGTTTCCTTCACTTTCCTCCTTGTGGCTCACAAACATACATTCACATACACAAGGTCATCCAAAAGCTTTCATTAAAACAAAAGTTTTGTGGGTAACAAATAACCTCAAATAGATGTTTGGGTATAGGATATCACTTAATGAACTAACAAACTACGAGCAAGACATGAAAATACCCTGAATATTTTTAGTACATTTTCTTAGAATACCGTCAAACAACTAAGTGACATTATGAGTTAAATGTGTTGTTTATTTTTTTTCAGATTTTGTTTATTCTGTTTTAATCCACAAACCATTGACAGTAAGACATTAGGATATACTGAATACAGTTTTTCTTGTACATTTTTTTAGGCCAGTGGCATATAATAGGTGATTTAAAGTGGAGTGAGATGAATTTTTGTTTCATTTAGCTGAAGGAGTGATAAAAACAGAAAAGAATTGGCTTCCTCTGTGACTTTTTATGGACAAGAAAAATAAAAACCTAAATTAAAAAACATTTTATCATGAAATATGTCAGTTCTTTAAACAGCTATCTGATTATCAACTTCTTATGAACTTAACTACTTTATGATTTTCAGAATTGCCTTCATTAATTTCATAAATATTTCTATATTCCTCAAGTTAGTACAAATTAATATACTATTTTGGTATGTTTAGACCATCAAGTATACATTACACTGTAGAAATAACCTGACATACATGCTAAAATTTCAGAAGTCATCAGAGTCTAAGATATATATATATATATATACACATATATATATATATATATGCATATTGTGACCCTATAAGAAGCATTTGTAAAAGTAAATCTTAATATAACATTGAATTAGTGTTTCATTAATTCCTATTATTCCCAAGTCAAGAAATCCTCAGTATGAAATCTATATAATAACTTTTCCCCAAAATCATTGAAGTATAGGCTTTTAGATGGGGAGGCAATCTCAGAAAGCAACTATATTGTACAGTGTTCAGCAATGGCTCTAGAGTCAGACAGCCTGGCTCCAAGTCTTACCTCTTGCACTTCCTAGCTCTGTTACCTTAAGTAAAATGTTTTGCCACTGACTGTGCCATCAGAGTAATAATATCTATTTCTATAGATGTGTTGTGTAAAGTGAAAGAGACCATTAATATGAAATGCATAGAATTGTGCCTGGCAAACTGTTACTTTTTATTCTATTATCTGAGACCTTCATTATGTACATAAGGAAAGTTCCATTATGATAATTTGTCTTGGATTATAGATTAAAAACTTGGAGCTCAGCAAGGTTAACTATTATGTCAATATCATACCATAAGTATCAAATTCACTATGAATTCAAGGACCAAACTACCTCCGCAATGTCTGGGAAACATTTGAACAAAGAAGACCTTATTGTGTAAGTTTATAAACTCCCAAGTAATTACTTTGGGGAACAACATTACAACATTATAGGAGACTATGAATGAATCCTGTTATAGTTCTTACTTCTGATTTCAAAGTGAACAGATAAAGGAATATGGAAATTCATATGTATTTTTTCTCCAGCTCTCTCTGTCATCACTTCCAGTTGTAATGAAATTTTTCTTTTTATTCTTCATTACATTTATTTTCCTTAAAGATTATTTTGGTTAGCAGATTCTGAATTCATTATAAAAGAGTTAAACAAATTTAATATCATTCATCTCATGTAGAAATAAGCTAATCAAATTGAGGGTCCAAATTAAAGAGAACCAAGTATCAAAATGTCTGTCAATATCAAGTTTTGACTGTGAGTTACAGCTAGAAAAGCAGAAGGAGCTCATTCTTAGTAAATATGTGAGTGCACATGTATTCACATATGTAAGTGTGAATTGGGGATGGTGATGGATGATTTGTTTTGTCCTGATGGTATAAATAAAAGTCAAAAGGTGAGATGAGAGAATCCCATAGCAAAAGTAAAATGGTATGTTCAAATCCATGTTCTGAGACTATTTTGGCTTAAAAATATATAATTTCTTCTTTGATCCTCATTTTTCCTTTTTGTTGTAAAGTGTAGACATTGAAATAGATAATTCCACAGGTACAGATATTTGTAATGAATACCAGTTGGAAATATATATTTTTTAATGAAGGATTCTGAATATCTGCTTCATCCATTTTTGTGACATTGTTTCTGAACATCATTGTTCAGCAATATCAACAAAACAATACATTAAATGTCAGAGAAATAATAGATAATTATTTATTATCTCCTGAATATAAATTTTCCAAAAGAAAATAACAAAAAAGGAAAGAAGCATGAAATCTGGAAGAAACTATAAATAAATGCTGAAAGGAAATAACGCAAAGCATTCCAAGAAACACAGAAAAAAAAATGAAGGAAAATTCCCCAAGAAAAAAAAATATAGATCAGCCATCCTGTGTAACAAGGATGAAAAGAGCATTCCAAAATTAAAAACTACTAGATGAAATTCCTTTTAAGGTGATTGTGTGGTAATGACGCAAAGATCAAGTTTCTACTCTTTAGGATAGCAGCATTTAATCTGATTAAAAGTTTGCCAAATCACTGATTTGTACAGCAACTGTGGGCTAAATATTCCTCTAAGCTTCATTAAGGCATGAGCTGGTTTGAGTAAAGAAGTAAAGGGAATTAAAGTAAAGCTCTTCTTCAGAAAAGAACAAATTTAGAACGTTAAAAGTGGAGTGCAGTGTATTATATATTAAAGGGAGGCATAACAAGAAAGTCAGTGAACTTCAAAGTCAAACAAACTCTTCTACTCCATGATTTAAACCACATGACTAAAGCACAGTGAATCTTTGCCTGGAAAAGAATATAACTTGAAATAACATAAAACAGGTACAGATTTTTTCTTAAATATATATCACCTTTATTTTGCTAAGTGACAAAATTTGTTTTTAGTATTGAACATTACAATTTTTTTGTAAGCAGCAGATTATGAAGAATCCTAGTCTTCCAGCATGCCACTTTAAATAACAGTCTATTCAGTTAGTACAACATTGATAACAAAATTTCCTGTCCAAAATATACAACTTGAAAAATCTACTTTTGTAGGATTGGCAAACTGTTCTATAATGCTGGCTAGAGCACAAATTTCTTCCTTTGCCCTCACTTGGCCCTAATCAATCATCCATATACAACCACCACACGTATGTCCCAGGCACTCGCCTCAGTAGAAGACAGGATCTCGTCAGGGATCCTGTGAATCACAGATAGCTCTAAAATCCGCAATTTGATTTTTTTTTTTATTTTTCCAGGACACTCCTGAAATGTTATCTCATTTTTTCTCCCCATTTGTTAATTAATTACCTAGTTAATCAATGCTAACTTGATTATTACTAGTAATACACTACCACAGGATCTAGGCAAAAGAGATGTATCAGATATAGACCCTGCAAATCCCAGGGTAGAGCTTTCCAGGATAAAGGAGAAGGCCATGCAAAAGCACTTTAAATATAGTACATCTAAGAGGAAATGTTTGATTCTCTTTCCCTGAACCCATCCATTCCCTGATCCACACACAGACCAAATGTATTCTTTCTTATTTACCCATTTTTATAAACGGCAGTGGTCTATAACATTGAGAATGTTGGGAGTTCCTATTTCACTGGGTTATTTTGAAGATTAAATAAATTTATATGTAAAATTACTTAGCATGCTTATTATTATAATTATTCAATAATTATTTAGAGACTTTTCATTTTGGTGTTTTATTTGTATTGCTAAAATTTCCAAATGGTCAGTCTGTTGTTTTGCCTTCTCTGTTTTGATATACTGTTTCCTGGTATCATTGTTATTTTTTATCTTTGCTATTACTTTTTAGGTTTACTTGCTGTAGTTAAAGATTATGACATTTATGATGATAATATGCACACATATGCCCACAAACACATATTTTAGGTTTCTTTGTTTTTCAGTTTTTAGCCAATTTTATTACCTGTTATTCAGAGCATTGAAAAAATCTTATAAACCCTATTTTAGAAAGAAAAGAGCCCTAATAATGCAATTTTTAAAAAAATTTTTAACTTTTACTGTTGTTCTTTGGTTTCTAGCATCAAGTTGTAATATTGCTCTATCACATATAGAGTGCCATGTGCTAATTTTCCCTCTGTCTCTCATATTGTCAATGTCTTCTTATATTTTTAATATTTTTTGCTTTATACAATATTCCTTTGTACATAGGGGCTGTGGATTTAACTTTGTTCATTATAAAATTAGCCTATTGATCCCAGTGATTAATATTTCTTTGAATTATGTTTTTTCTGATATTAATTTCATCATAATAATAATTATTTCTCTTTGAATATTTCCACTTTATATTTTTAAACTTTCTTGAGTCTTATTTCTCTCTTAAAGGTAAATTTTAAATTTAACTTTAATAGAAAAAAATTTAAATTGTAATACTAAAATTTCAGATATGTATTTCTCTCCCTATGTTGTAGATTTTCTTCTTAGATTTCTACTTTGCTTGGTTGCACTATTGTAAGGAATCTCCCTGTTTACTTTTATACCTGCAAGACAAGGAGTAATTTTGCCTCCTGGGGAACAATTGGCAATGTTTGGAGACAATTTTGGTTAGACATCTCAGAGAGGATAAATTTTGCCACTCTCTTCTAGTGGGCAGAGATTAGGGATGCTGTCAAACATATTGTAATGCACAGGACAGGCTATCACACAGTTGTCCAGCCTCAAATGTCAATAGTGCTAAGGTTGAAAATCTTGCTTTATAGTGAGGAAGGTGTATCTATTTACACACATAATTTCAGATTCCTCACGACCTACTGAAAACACCAATATTCAAGGATTGTTTTATTTTTAATTACATTAGAAGTCATCTTTTAATTAATCAGCTATGTACTGGTACTTATATTCCTCGATTAGAGTAATTTCAAAGATAAATAATTTTCCAACGTGCCTGATCACAATTGTACTTTATAGATTTTCTCAATTTGTTCTGAAATTTTAATACATATTTTTGGTTTTAAATTTTATTAAATTATAAGTTATCATGAGAATCGCTTATTATTTAACTATCAATTAATGGCTACTTCTATTTTTATAGTATTAAAAAGGGGGCTAACAGCTTGAAAGTCAATGATTTGGAGTGACACTGTATATTTTCCCTGCTCAGGAATCTCATTCTAGGCAAAACAAACAAACTACAACAAGAAAAACAAAAAAGTGCCTTAAACTACCTAGAGCACTTTTTTTTTTAATTTTTTTATTGTTTTGTTAATCACCATACATTACATCATTAGTTTTTGATGTAGTGTTCCATGATTCATTGTTTGTGCATAACACCCAGTGCTCCACGCAGAATGTGCCCTCTTTAATACCCATCACCGGGCTGACCCATCCCCCCACCCCCCTCCCCTCTAGGGCCCTCAGTTTGTTTCTGAGTCCATCGTCTCCCATGGTTCGTCTCCCCCTCTGACTTACTCCCCTTCATTCTTCCCCTCCTGCTATCTTCTTCTTTTTCTTTTTTCTTAACATATGTTGCATTATTTGTTTCAGAAGTACAGATCTATGATTCAACAGTCTTACACAATTCACAGCACTCACCATAGCACATACCTTACCCAATGTCTATCACCCAGCCACCCCATCCCTCCCACCCCCCCACCACTCCAGCAACACTCAGTTTGTTTCCTGAGATTAAGAATTCCTCATATCAGTGAGGTTATATGATACATGTCTTTCTCTGATTGACTTATTTCACTCAGCATAACACCCTCCAGTTCCATCCACGTCGTTGCAAATGGCAAGATCCCATTCCTTTTGATGGCTGCATAATATTCCATTGTGTATATATACCACCTCTTCTTTATCCATTCATCTGTCGATGGACATCTTGGCTCTTTCCACACTTTGGCTATGGTGGACATTGCTGCTATAAACATTGGGGTGCACATACCCCTTTGGATCCCTACATTTGTATCTTTGGGGTAAATACCCAGTAGTGCAATTGCTGGATCGTATGGTAGCTCTAATTTCAACTGTTTGAGGAACCTCCATACTGTTTTCCAGAGTGGCTGCACCAGCTTGCATTCCCACCAACAGTGTAGGAGGGTTCCCCTTTCTCCGCATCCCCGCCACCTAGAGCACTTTTTAATCTCCTTAATCATACCTGGCATATTTAAAAATCCCATTCTTTCCTTCTGTAATATTTACAGGTTATATGAATCTTTCTACTATTTTTACCTGCAACCTTCCCTTCTCCAACCATCCAAGCCAAACACACACACACACACACACACACACACACACAGAGTGAACATTTTCTGAAGTCCTACATATCCCAGGATCAAGAGCATTAAGACTCATTCCCCTTTACATTTGTTCTACTTGGCCACTAGATTTACAGGCTTGAGTGGATACAGAAAAAAAATCAGAAGGGAATTCAGGAGAAAGAAGAAACAATATATCTCAGGAAGTCATTTCTGCACAGTGAAAGTGAGAGTGAGCTTCCCAGGATTTGTTGTTACTGTCCACTCTGCTGCACACATTACCATATTTATATTAGCCTTGAATGTGCTTCTTACTATAGCCCCATCACTTCTGTGATTAGTATAAGTTTCTCTAACATTGACAAATATTTCACCCTTGCCCTTACTTTGACAGGTTGTTGCAACTCTTTATCTTTTTAAAAATTCCATGTTTATTTTAATAGAACTCTAGGAGGTTGTATGCAAGCCCCACACTATCTCTTTACTGAAATATCTTATACAATTTTTTTTTTCCGAATCAGTCCATCTATCTTCTATGAAGAATCTTCTAATGCCGTTTTATTGGGTCAGTTTCTACAAAAGGACAAATAATGTCTCCATTTTTTTCTTCATTTTTATCATATAATATAAAAGCCAGTTTGTGCTCAAACTTTTCATCCACATGCTTTCCTCCTCGCAGCTTCACCTCACAACACCTATTTCAAAACTATTTCACCTGGATATGACATACTCACCATGTTCTTTCACTGTTTTCTAGAATGCAATATGGTGAGGCTCACCATTGAAGAACTGGAGATTCCTAATATTCACAGGTTATACTTGCTAATGTGGCCCTTTTTTTGTATTAATGCCTCAACATAGTGATGTTTTCTTGATTTGTTTCCTCTTTGATTTATTCTATGTAGACAGCATACTTTTCTGTTCTCTACATGTTCTTTTCCTCCTAAATTTCTCTGTGTCTTTTGCATTCTCATTTAGATCTCTGAATCACATGGGTCTTTTATCAGTGAGTACATCCTCTTGTATTTGTTATTTCTACATCTTGTCTTTGACTAACATGGATTAAAATGACCTTATTAGAGGGGTGCCTGGGTGGCTCAGTTGGTTAAGTGTCCAACTTTTTATTTCAGCTCAGATCATGATCTCAGGTTTGTGGAACCCAGTCCCATATCAGGTTCCATGCTGGGCATAGAGCCTGCTTAAGATTCTCTCTCTCCCTCTCCTGCCCTCTTAAAAAAAAAAGAGAGAGAGACCTTATTAGAGGAAAGCTAAGTAATGAGAGTTAGCATTGATTGCCTGGTGATTAGGAGTCTTGTATGGTAACTAACAATGTGGTTCTGAACATAGACTGTACCACTATGTTATAAACATAGAGATGTGGGAAAATCCTTGAGATTAAAATTAATAAGTATTATTTTTATATTATAGACATTTTAAGAACTAAATGTATAAGGAAGACAATGATAAACAATTTCCAGTGTTCTAACTAGACACATTATTGCACTGCAACTTGATGAAACTATAATTATATACACCTCCAATATCAGATTCAGGAATATCAAATTCTAACACATATATCATTATTATCCTTACTACAACTATTTAACAGTCATTTATAATGGATTATGATACTCTTTCTCTTTAGCATAGCCTGAGTACCTTCTACCACACTCATAGCAACTACTACCAATTGATCTGTGTGGAGACATGAAATAAAATGTATTCACCATAAAATAAAATTAAAATAATTTAAAAATAAAACTTAAAATAATATATAATAAAATTGTACATATTATCTCTATCTGTAAGCCTCTCACATTCTATAGAACGAATACAAATCTTTGATTTCACATACTTATTTTCTTTTATCTACAGTGATTCTGTTTTTGTGACTTAATCTCTATTAATTTAAATTTCAGTCCTAAATCCTGGAATATAATAAAAGCCATGGTACTTTTTATGTTAAGATAATATATAATGTTAATGATTTGAGAAGTGAATTTTACAAAACTAAGAATAATTTTTTCCACAGAGTGGCTGTATCATTTTACATTTCTTTTTTTAATATCTTTTTATTTTAATGTTCAATTAGCCAGCATATAATTCTCTAGTCAAAGTGTTTTTTGATTAATGATTAATTTTTTTCTGGCACCTATTTGGGGTACATTTCCAGAGCAGTGTTGCATAGGTTGGCTGGTCAATATAACAATGTAGTAATCCAGAAGTTCAAATGTCTTCTAGGAACAAATAAACCTCTGTTTATAAAAATAACTCTAGTAGCTATAGTAACAAATTGTCTATGTGCCCTTTAAAGTAAGTTTCAATGTACAACAGCCCACTTAATACTTATTAAATAAAAGGAGAAGTATCCAAAAGTTTTACGATGGAAGTAATTATATTAGATAACAGAGACAATTCTTTAGCAGGAAATTGATATGTGATTGAAATTCAAGTTATTACTCTTATTCAATAAAAACCTAGTATTTTGGGCACCTGGGTGGCTCAGTCTGTTAAGCATCTGCCTTCGGCTCAGGTCATGATCCTGGGGTCCTGGGATCCAGTCCTGCATCAGGCTCCCTGTTCTACAGGGAGCCTGCTTCTCCCTCTGTCTCTGCCTCTCTCTCCCCCTCTCTCTCTCTGTCTCTCATGAATAAATAAAATCTTTAAAAAAAAAAAAGACCTAGTATTTTCCCAAGCACTACTCTTACACAGTTTCTGAAACTGTAAACATAGCTTCTTCAAATTTGTCATCAGTTTTTGTAGAATACTAAGACTTTGTAGAACTTTATACATAGATCTTTTTAATGAACAATGTAGTTCCTTGAAATATACTACTACATTTAGTATTTCATTCATTTTAAAGACTAGATGTCAAAATCCGTCCCTTAAAGAATCCTGTGTAATACATTTGAGTATATACATGAGCAGAAAAGTCTATGGTCATAAGTATAGGTTTTTGTGTTATGAGTATTTTAAAGTTACATATGAGATTCTGTTGAAATTTGAATTTTTAAGAAAACACTACTGATAGTCTCATTTTTATAGTTCAATGCCTGTGGTTTAACATTTAGTGTCAGTGGGTATCTGTCATTTTTTCTCTGTCATTCATCTAACCTCCCTTCTAAGTTTGCCATGTTAATAAAAAATAATAAAGAAAGAAGGGGAAAAAAAGAAGGAGTACATACCACATAGATTCACTAAATTAGAAACCCTAAACTAGGGCAATTTCTGTGGCTTGGACCAAGAACTTTGACTACCATATCATCTATCCAATTCCTGGTCATCCTGAAAGACCTCTCAAAGAATACTTGACTGTAAGATACTTTGGTCATTGTCCCAATTAACATTTACAGCTTTCATCTTAGTGTTCTTAAACAACTGTTTTTAATAACTTCTCAATGCCCCCTGTAATAGTCTAACTGTATTATGATTCCTTTTATAGTGATTTGTCTCTGTTAGTGAATTTTGGGTAACTTGAGAATCATTAATCTTTGTCTCCTAGGTAACTAGCATAAGACCCAGTCCTCAATGTAGATTTTCTGAATTGAACTGAAACGGGAGATTTGATGGTGTTTTTATATTTACCAGTAGTTCTGTTATTTTATGCATATCTAGTCATATTTTTATCCAGGTTCATTTTCAATATCTGAACACACACTAAAGAAAAAGCTTAGTGATAGTACTTGTGAATAAATACAATGATGGTGGAAAGAAAGGGAAGTAGGAAGGAAGGAGATAGAGATCATTTTCTTGTGAGATTGAACACATAAATTCAATTACATTAACCTCAGAATCTAACCAGCTAAGTTAATTAGTCATAAAATATTCCAGAGGTTTAAAGTCAATAATGAAATAAACCCTACCCTATTGGCCTGTACAGATAGGTATGCCTAAATACAAGCCCCTAAAACTATGACTCTGGGTGAAAAGAAAAAAAAAGATTTAATAAAGATCTCAAGCCCTGTCTGTATAGCTTTAGATACTAGTGTGTAAAGAAACTAAAATAAATGAATACTTCCAGTTCTCATGTGGACCATAGAGCAGGAGATCAGATTCCACATTTCCATGTGTAATGACCTCAGACTCCAGAGCAGTGTACCTCTTTAAAATGTGTATACAGTGTTCAAGACTTCAGTTGTCATTATGAAATATGTGGTTTGATTTGTCACTGCGTGTACTCTGAGATACCCATAAACACAGAGTTTCATGCTTCAGACATCGTCATACATAATGAACACAGCTTGGGACTCAAGTGTATATTATTTGTACAGCTTCAGATGCCAGAATTTATAGGGTATTCAAAATATCTGCTCACATATCCTTGTTCCAATAATATATACCTCCATTCACTGGGAGATAAAACTTCATATGCCTGAGTAATTCCAGACCAAAATTTTCTACTTAAAGAAATGGAGGCAAGAAAGGAATTTCATAAATAATATGCATGCACTACTCTTATCAGTCTTTTTAAAAAGTCCTATTTAATAATGCCAATTTAAAATGTTATACTACATGCAGACTAAATATATAATGAATTTTAAGCATGATTTCATACATTTTTAGAATGTTCTTCCATAATTAACTTCCATAATGAACTTCTAAAAATAAAATAATAATTATAATCTAGTAAGCCATGAGAACATTGAGTACTCTGATATGACTGCATTAACTTTAAGGGTTTTTTTTATTTAATTTGATAGCTTCTGGCCCTTTTATAAAGGAAATCCTGCTAATGATCAATGAAGCCAACTTCTCTTAACACATGATGTGCAAGAGCAAAATGGGTATAGAGTCATAGAGGAACAGATATCTCCGCTATCATGTAGCTATTATTATGGGGTATGGTTAGACCCAGAAGTGTCAATGTGTCTTAGAAGATAATAGGTAAGATCAGAGGTCATGTAGCCTTTACCTGAAATGACAAAATTGATCTTATTATAAATTGAAGATCTGTTATACAGACAATAAAAAATATATATCTATATATAATATGTATTCATATATAATATATAAATAAATGTTCAGTACTTGTGTACAAAAATGAATAGAATCCTTTAACATTTATGTGATACTTATTGCATACCTAGTAGATCTCAGATTTTACAAGGAGTATGCTGCATATTGTATGAGTTTCCTAGGCTGCCTTAACAGAGTACCACAAACTGGGTGGCTTAAAACAACAGAAACTTATTTTTCCACATTTCTGAAGACCAGAAGTCCAAAATCAAGGTACTGGCAGGGCTATGTTCCCTCTGAAATATGTAGAGGAATTCTGCCTTGACTTCTGACTTCTGGTGGCTTACCAGCGGCCTTTCCTGTTCCTTGTCTTGCCGCTATGTAACTTCAATTTCTGCCCGCTTTGTCACATTATGTTCTCCCTGTTTCTCTTTCTTCCACGTGATCCTCTTCTTATAAGAACATCAGTCATATTGAATTGGCCCACCATACTCCAGCATGACTTCATCTTAACTAAGAACATCTGCAATTCTATTTCCAAATAACGTCATTCTGAGGTTCTAGGGGCTAGGACTTCAACATATCTTTCTCAAGGGAGACACAACATTAAACGTGTGTTCTCTAATTTCATTCTATTTAGTCCTATTATTTGGCTTTGTTTATCAATATTTTACAGATATAAAGGAGCTCTAAGTTAAAGAAAATCAATGGACTTCCAAATAGTAATTTGAGGAGTTGACATCTGAACCTCATTTTTCTAATCACAAAGCCAGTGAAGAAATTCTCATGAAAAACAGCTAACTAAAATACAAGACATAGTTAAATCAATGTCTCTAAGTGTAGTGGAAGCCAAAGGGGTAATTAATTGCTTCTGACTGGAGAGATCATGAAAGGATTAATATAGGTTATTACAGTTGAGTTCAACCTTAGTGGATGGGTTAGAATTTATTAGGGAAAGGAGAAATGTGTAAAGGTTGGGAGGGCTTTGAAAAAAGTTTGGAAAGATAATGGTATTTAAATCAATTGTCTCTTTCAGCTGCAAGTAACAACTCTCAGAAAACACCACTCAAACTCACTAAAACAAAAAGGAATTTATTGGTCCATGTAGTTCAAGGTCCAGAAATAGCTCAGAATTCAGGGCTAGCCTAATTTAGTGGATCCAGGTCTACGGATTTCACTTGAACTTCATTTAGGTGTGCCCTCCTCTGCAGGCTTTCTTCTCAGGCTCTTTCTCTTATAGTGGCATAATAGAAATAGCCATTTCCCTATATACCAAGACTTCCAAAAAAAAAAAAAAAAAAAAAAAGAGAGGCAACTTTTCTCCTGGCATTACAAGAAAGAGTCCCGTGTTTCTACCTTATTGCACATATGTCCACTCCTGATGCAATCACTGTATTCTATAAATGAGAATATGAATGTAAAGAATTTAGAACAGGGCATGGAACAACATTAGTGTTATATAGATGTTAGTTGCTATTACTAGGTGCCCATTCTTGGTGGCCCAGAGAATCCTTCATATACCTTTGTCATTATACCCCAATATATTATACACAGATTTCATCATCCCAGTGAGTATTTCCTTCCATATTATGAATTTCTTAATAGTGGACTACCATATCTTATTCATCTTATATCCCCAGTGACTAGCATGTTGTTGTATGGCATGTGTTTGTTTGTTAAATGAAATGATGCTAGATAGATGTAAAAAGCTATTGAAATAAGAAAATAAGACCAGATAATTTGTATAAGAGGAAACAAAATAAATCCACCATTATACTCACCCTTTTATTGAATAAATATATACCTTTTATTATTAATTTGAAAGAACAAGAAATATTGTACTGACATATTGCCTTCAATAACTCATTAACTCTATGTAACTTCAGGAATTTGGGGAGGTGATATGAGGTTAAGTTTCACTCTTTTTAAAGTAACAAAATTAGAAAGTACTAGAGACTTGCCACTCAATTCAACAAATGCTTATCACTCATAAATTATGTATGGTACCAATTATGTTACATGATACAGATGAAAAAGCATTCAGTCAGTCATGATCCTAAAAGTATTTATTGGTGTGACATATCACAATTAAGTAAATATGTCATGTCTATAATTTCAAAAGTTTGTATTAAATTTCCAGAGAAGCATAAAGTTTCTGGAAACTATATACTTTAACTGTATCATTAGAAATATACATATTCTAGGCAACATGTACATTATGGTGGTTCTAATGTCAAAGTTCATCAAATTGATCATGTTTAATCTATTTTACATGAATACTGCTCTCTACAATCGGATTCCTCTTCTCTTTCTAGGAAAGGTTTATTGTAATTTCAAATATAATTTTTCTGGTAATATCCATTCTTCCTCTTTCACAAGAAACTCCTATCTGGTTTTTATAGTAAATAAACATACAAAAGGACCATATTTTGAATAGATAAGATAGATCTTTAATAATCACCATTCCTTCACACCATCCAATTTAACGCAAGACACTATTTTGTCATTACCTCAAGATTTCTTTGTACTTCATTATGGAAATAACTAACATGAAGTTTTCACTGATTGATTCTCTTCTCTGTTAATCCAAATAACAGATCTTCTTTGTAATATTAATTTTAACATTGATTTTCTGAATATTTATGAGCATACAAATTATTTACTAGAAATTTCCTTCTCTCGGGTGTTGTATCCCTCAGACAGCAATATTTAGTAAAACGCTTCTTATTAAAACCTTCAGTTTAGGTCTGACAGTTCTTTTATGAAATAGTAGCATAACAGACTTTTGGGCATTCATTATTATCACCTCAACATTGGATAGAAACTGGGAAATTTATTGGGTGTTTTGTTTTGTTTTTGCTTTTCTATGAAATACAAATCCAGAAAGATTTTAGTAGGGAAGATTTATCAGGGACTAGTGAGCCAGTAGGATTGGCAACCTTCCTTTTCAGTGTTCATTCATATTGAACATCTCTTTATCCAGTCCCCAAAGTTATACATCTCCCCTTTAACAGATCAAGCTCAAATGGAAAAGACAAAAATTGTCTTTCCTTAGTTTCATTTAAAACAATTCTCATAATGATCTTTTGAAAAATCTTATAAAATAAAAAAAAGAATAAAAAAGAAAAAGGTTGGAGAGGAGGCAAGATGGCGGAGGAGTGGGGGACCCTGTTTCAGCTGGTCCCCTGAATTTAGCTGGTTATCTATCAGACCATTTTGAACACCCACAAAATCAGCCTGATATGTAAGAATATATATCTAGATCTCTACAAGCAGAAAAGTCACTCCTTTTTGCAAGGTAGGACATGAAGTGTCCGGAATCTGCAAGGAGATATCGAAAGATAAACAGAGCAGGGGAGGGAACCTCCATAAGCTGGGTCCTGGAAAGTGATATATCACCGGATTGCAAAATCAGAATTCTTAGAAATCTGCTCTAGCGAGAGACATCCCTTTCTGAAAGGAGCTCTGGAAATGAAAAGGCAGAATTCTAGGTAGGGCATTGTGCTCTTGGGACACAAGGAACCACAGAGCAAAAGGGGATGACTAAACCAGTAGAGTGCCCAGCAGTGTAGCCAGGAAGCAGGTTATGATCAGCAAGCCCAGGAGGGAACTCTCAGCTCTGATCTCAATAAACCCCAAGCTGGGCCAGTCAATAACCACTCTTTTCTCCAGCAGCCTGAAAATATCTGAAACCTGCACCCGTGACCAGGCAAAAACTCACAGAGTGGTATTGGCCCGGAAAGGGCTTTAGAGTAGCTCCCAGACATGATCTAGGAGATTTGGGTGCGGGGGAGCCCCCAGCTGCTCACGGTGTTAGAATCACAAAGGGCATTGGCACTGTAGGGCCCCTGGGACTACCTCTGAGAGAGTTGCCATGAGCGCACACTGAGGGAGGCTACGGTTTTCAGTGGTGTATGCAGACGTGGAGATTGTCCTGGAGGGCTTATTAAAGAGGGCAGACTGAATTTTCTGCTCTGGGCCAGATGTTTGGCTGTGGACATTTTTTTTTGCTCTGATCCTCTGAAGAGGCCTGGAAAGCCCCCAGGGAACAAAAGCCGCACTCAGTGGACTGGTTTCCACTGAGCCCATGCCACGGACAGGGGGCGGGGTAACTCGGCACAGGCAGGGTTACTTGAGAAACAGCTTGGTGCCCCCCGCCCCAGAAAGACAGGCTGGAAGAACAGGTGGAGGACAAGCCTATAGATCCCACAAGACTGTAAAATTCCAGCACCAGGGAAAAATAGTATACTGAGCTCCAGGTGTGGCTTCATGACTTGTTTATTTTTCAGATAAAATTCTCCTTTTCTTATGCTTTTTCTTTTTCTTTTTCTTATGCTTTTTCTTTTTTTTTCTTTTTACTTTCTTCTGATTTCTACTAGATATTTATTATATCAACTTATATTCCATAGTCACTTTTTAACTTGTATTTTTACACACCTATATTTTTTATAAATATATGCCTTATTTTAGTCCTTTTTTCACTCTATTCAATTTTACTACAATGCCCTACCTAGAATTCTGCCTTTTCATTTCCAGAACTCTTTTCAGAGAGGGATGTCTCTCGCTAGAGCAGATTTCTAAGAATTCTGATTTTGCACTCCGGTGTTATATCACTTTCCAGGACCCAGCTTATGGAGGTTCCTTCCCCTGCTCTTTCCCTCTATATATAGATATAGATATAGATATATAGATATAGATATAGATATAGATATAGATATAGATATAGATATATATCCAAGTTTTACTTTCCTTGTAATTTTGGGACATAGTATCCTCTAACACACAGACCAAAATATACGCAGGAACAACTGAAACACCCTGCTTTGTCCACACTGAGCAATTATAGCCCCTCCCCTCCCCCTCTTTTTTAAAATTTTTAATTTTTTAATTTTATTCTTGTGTTTCATTTTAGCTTTATTGTTTTGGTGGTGGCTTCTAACTACTCCGGATTTTCCTAAGGTGCATCTTGTTTGGGTCGTGGTTGATATTTTGGACTCTGCTCATTCACTCAACCATCCCTGGACAGAATGACTAGGAGGAACTCTCAACAAAGAAAAGAAACAGAGACAATGTCCTCTGCCTCAGAACTAATGGATATGGATATAAGCAAGATGTCAGAGAAAGAATTCAGGATAACAATCATAAAGTCAATAGCTAAGCTTGAAAGAAGCATTAGTGACAATATAGAATCTCTAAGAGCAAAAATGAGATCTAATCAGGCCAAACTAAAAAATGCTATGAATGAGATGCAGTCTAAACTGGATACTCTAACAGCCAGGGTAAATGAGGCAGGAGAGATAATTAGTGATCTAGAAGATAAGCTGATGGAAAGGAAGGAAGTTGAGGAAAACAGAGATAGGCTGCTAGTAGCATATGAAAAAAGGATTGCAGAGACTAATGATGCCATGAAATGTTCCAATGTCAGAATTATTGGGATCCCAGAGGGGGTGGCGAGGGGGGGGGGGCTAGAAGGTATATTTGAGCAACTCATAGCTGAGAACTTCCCTAACCGGGAGAAAGAAACAAGCATTTGAGTCCAAGAGGCAGAGAGGACCTCTCCCAAAATCAGTAAAAATAGATCAACACCCTGATATATAATAGTGAAGCTTGCAAATTTTACAGCCAAGGAAACTATCCTGAGAATAACCAGGGAGAGGACGTTCCTTACATATGGAGGGAGGAACATCAGAATAACATCAGACCTGTCCACAGAAACCTGGCAAGCCTGAAAGAGCTGGCAAGACATATTCAGGGTACTAAACGAAAAGAACATGCAGCCAAGGGCGCCTGGGTGGCTCAGTTGGTTAAGCGACTGCCTTCGGCTCAGGTCATGATCCTGGAGTCCCTGGATCGAGTCCCGCATCGGGCTCCCCGCTCGGCGGGGAGTCTGCTTCTCCCTCTGACCCTCCCCCCTCTCATGTGCTCTCTCTCTCTCATTCTCTCTGTCTCAAATAAATAAATAAAATCTTTAAAAAAAAAAAAAAAGAACATGCAGCCAAGAATACTTTATCCAGTAAGGCTGTCATTCAAAATAGATGGAGTGATAAAGAGCTTTCAGGACAGGCAGAAATTGAAAGAATATATAACCACCAAGTCAGCCCTGCAAGAAATATTAAGGGGGGTTCTGTAAGCTAAGAGAGACCCCAAGAGTCACATAGACCAGAAAGAAACAAAGACAATCTACAGGAATGGGACTTTACAGGAAATACAATGGCACTAAATTCATATCTTTCAGTAGTTACTCTGAATGTAAATGGGCTGAATGCTCCCATGAAAAGACACAGGGTTTCAGATTGGATAAAAAAGCAGGATCCATCCATATGCTGTCTACAAGAGACTCTTCTTAGACCTAAAGACACCTTCAGATTGAAAGTGAGGGGATGGAGAACAATTTACCATGCTAATGGACCTCAAAAGAAAGCTGGGGTAGCAATCCTCATATCAGACAAATTAAATTTTAAAACAAGGACCATAGTAAGTGATGTAGAGGAACACTGTATCATACTTAAAGGGTCTATCCAACAAGAAGATCTAACAGTTATAAATATCTATGCCCCTAACATGGAAGCAGTGAATTATATAAACCAATTAATAATTGGTATATATTGGTGTGTGTGTGTGTGTGTGTACGGTTTGTGTGTGTGTATATATATATATATATATATATATATATATATGTTTGTATGTATATAAACAAACATATTGATATTATGTATTTTTTTATTATATTCTAAATTTAGTAATGTGGTAACAGATGCCAGGGAGCTTTCCCTTAAATATTCTTTTTTGCAAGAACTTCTTATAAAAAAATCTTAAAAACAAAGCCTTCACATATTTTAGGATAAAAAGACACACCGGCTGGCAGTCTGCAAATAGTTAACATGTAAACTGGCAGGAAAGTTATTTTATTTCAGATTTTGCACTATAAAAGGTCAAATGGAGGGGGAAAAAAGCATGTACCAGTAACCAAAAACATTTGCTTAAATCATTCCACAATTTACATAACAAGATAATTGTTCTTCAAAACCAGACAACAGGTTTGAAAATACTTCTTTTCACACCCTTATAAGTGATGCTGTTGGGAACAAGGGCTGTTATAAGGCCACTTATTGCAGGCACATTTCTAGCTAGTTCTAGTTAACATTACTGTCATTTTATCTTCTGTCCTTTTTCTCTCTCATCAGCTTTTTGCTTTCTTCTCGTCTTCTCTTATTCACTGGATTTCGAGGATCATAGATTTCAAATGTGTCTGAATCTTGCATGCTTGCATCTTTCACTTTTCTGGTTTTATCCTCAAACTGAAGTACATGCGACAGCCATCCTTCGTCATCTTCTACTTCTGCTTCAGAAATGTCATTCTCAGGAGTTTCAGCAATTGCTTGAGTGAGTTTAGATTTAAACTGGTTCAGCAGAGCCAGGGTCTGGTCTTCCCGAGAAGTTCCCTTCTTTGCCTGTTGCTTCCTCAGAGCTTCATATTTTTGCTTTTCTCTTCTGTATTCTGCAACAGCACCATCAGGAGCAGTTTCTTCCTCTTCACTTTTCTTTTCTGCTTGTTTTGCTGCATTTTCTACTTTCTTTTGTTTTGCTGCTAAGAGTTCCTGCTTTAACTGTCTTGCTTCTTTTCTGAGCTCGTCACTGCGGCTAACTGATTTCTTCACGTCTCCCTCTCCAGCTGACTTAACATTTCCACTTGTGTCCTTTTTTAACTTTTTTGCAATTCTTTCTCTCATTAGATTCTTCTCATCACCATCAATATATTCATCATGCTCTACACCTTCATATTCTCCATCATTAGCTGAATCTCCTACTGCATCACCTTTTTCACTTCCAACGGCTAGAACAGAACTGAGATGGGGATCATCCTTAAGTCATGACTACTTTTGCTTTTTCCCTTCATGCTCTGACTGACTCGATTTACTTCCTCCTCTTCTTCTTCAGCTTCCTCTCCACATGAAAGTAAACTAAAATTTTTTGTGCCTTTAGGCTTCGATTTCTTTACTTCTTCCTCTGGTTTCTCTTTTTTTGACTTTTTTATTTCTCTTGGAATGATGTCATCAAAAGGATTAAACAAAACCTCACAGCTTCTTATTCTGTGTGGATTACGTGGTCTTTCTTCCTCATCTACGTCAACTTCTGTCAACCACAGCATGTTATATACTGTATCCCCTGTGACCTTTCCAAAAATGGTATGCTTATTGTTGAGTTCATCTGCTCGACCCAGTGTAAAGAAAAACTGGCTGCCATTATCATGAGGACCAGCATTTGCCATGGCAACCAGTCCTCTCCGATTAAAACGTAACCATGAGTGGAATTCATCCTTGAATGGGGCTCCATAGATAGACTCTCCACCAGTCCCTGTGCCAGTAGGATCTCCCCCTTGGACTATAAAACCAGGTACAACTCTATGAAAAATGGTGTTGTCATAATATGCTTCCAAACAAAGCTGAATGAAATTTCTGCAAGCTTTAGGAGCTTCTTTTGACCACAACTCTATGTCAATATCTCCAGCTGTAGTTTTCAATAAAACCTTCCCGTTGGTGGGAGGCTCCTGGATGTAGATGTTGCTCATGCTGGTCAGTGCTCAGGACTCTGCTTCTAATTGGGAATGAGAACGGAGGGCCAATCATTAAAGCTGTCCACTGATCAGGGCACCCTTACTTCAATCGGGTGGTCGCAGAAAGCTCCAGTTTGTCAGTGTCGCCAAGACTGCAACAACAAGCACTCTAAACAAACATATTGATAATAATACATTAATAGTAGGAGACCTCAACACTCACAGCAATGGACAGATAATCTAAGCAGAAGATCAACAAAGAAATAAGAGCTTTGAATGACACACTGGACCAGACTACCTCATAGATATATACAGTACATTCCACCCTAAAAGAACAGAATACTCACTCTTCTTGAGCACACATGGAACTTTCTCCATAATAGACCACATATTGGGTAACAAATCAAGTCTCAACTGATACCAAAAGATTGAGATTATTCTCTGCATATTTTCAGACCACAATGCTTTGAAACTGGAATTCAACCACAAGAAGAAATTTGGAAGGAATTCAAACACTTGGAAGTAAAAGAGCATTCTGCCAAAGAATGATTGGGTCAACCAGGAAATTAAAGAAGAATTTAAACAATTCACTGAAACTAATGAGAATGAAAATACATCAGTCCAAAACCTATGGGATACTGCAAACGTGGTCCTAAGAGGGAAATACATAGCCATCCAAGACTCTCTCAAAAAATTAGAAAAATCCCAAATACACAAGCTAACCTTACACCTAAAGGACCTGTAGAAAGAACAGCAAAAAAAAGCCTAAACCAAGCAGGAGAAGAGAAATAATAAAGATTAGAGCCGAAATCAATGAAATAGAAACCAGAAAAACAGTAGATCAGATCAACAAAACTAGAAGCTGGTTTTTTGAAAGAATTAATAAAATCAATAAACCTCCAGCCAGACTTATCCAAAAGGAAAGGGAAAGGACCCAAATCAATAAAATCATGAATGAAAGGAGAGAGATCAAACTAACACCAAGGAAATATAAACAATTATTAGAAATTATTACCAGCAAATATATGCCAACAAAGTAAGCAATCTGGAAGAAATGGATGCATTCCTGGAATCTTATAAACTACTAAGACTGAAACAGGAAGAAATAGACAATCTGAACAGAACAATAGCCAGTAAGGAAATTGAAGCAGTAATCAAAAACCTCCCTAAAAACAAGAGCCCAGTGCCAGATGGTTTCTCTGGGGAATTCTACCAAACATTTATTTTTTTTTAAGATTTTATTTATTCATTTGAGAGAAAGAGCATGAACAGGGGGAGGGGCAAAGGGAGAAGCAGGCTCCCCACTGAGCAGAGATCCTGACGTGGGGCTCGATCTCAGGACGCCAGGACCGTGACCCGAGCCAAAGGCAGACACCCAACCTACTGAGCCATTCAGAATATCATTCTCAATGGTGAAAAATTGAGAATTTTTTCCTTAAGGTCAGGAACACAACAGGGATGCCACTCTCACCGTTATTATTCAACATAGTACTAGAAATCCTAGCCTCAGCAATCAAACAACAAAAGAAATAAAAGGCATTCAAATTGGCAAAGAAAAAGTCAAACTCTCTCTCTTCACAGATGATATGATAACTTATGTGGAAAACCCAAAACACTCCACCCCCAAATTACTAGAACTCACACAGCAATTAAGCAACATGGCAGGATACAAAATCACTGCACAGAAATCAGTTGCATTTCTATACACTAACAATGTAAGTAAGGAAAGAGAAATTAAGGAATCAATTCCTTAATATATAGCACCAAAAACCAGAAGATGCCTAGGAATAAAACTACCCAAAGAGGTAAAGGATCTATACTCTATAAACTATAGTACAGTTATGAAAGAAATTGAGGAATACACAAAGAGACAGAAAAGCATTCCATGCTCATGGATTAGAAGAATGAACATTGTTAAAATGTCTATTCCACCCAGAGCAATCTACACTTCAATGCAATTTCTATCAAAATACTACTGACATTTTTCACAGAGCTGGAAAAAACAATCCTAAAATTTGTATGGAACCAGAAAGGACCCCAAATCACCAGGGGAATGCTGAAAAAGAAAACTTCAGCTGGGGACATCATGATGCTTAACTTCAAGCTCTATTACAAAGCTATGATGATTAAGACAGCGTGCTATTGGCACAAAAGCAGACACATAGATCAATGAAAAGAATAGAAAGCCCAGATACGGACCCTCAACTCTATGGTCAAATAATCTTTGACAAAGCAGTAAAGAATATCCAATGGAAAAAAGACTGTCTCTTCAATAAATGGTGCTGGGAAAATTGTACAGTCACATGCAAAAGAATTAAACTGGACCCTTCTCTTAACACCATACACAAAGACAAACTCAAAATGGATAAATGACCTCAGTGTGAGACAGGAATCCATCAAAATCCTAGAGGAGAACATAGGCAGTCTCTTTGACATTGGCCACAGAAACTTCTTTCAAGACATGTTTCTAAAGGCAAGGGAAACAAAAGCAAAAATGAACTTTTGGATCTTCATCAAGGCAAAAAGCTTCTACACAGCAAAGGAAACAGTCAACAAAACTAAGAGGCAACTCACAGAATGGGAGAAGATACAGATAATGACAATAGAGAGAAAGGGCTGGTATCCAAGATCTATAAAGAACTTTTCAAACTCAACACTCAAAAAACAATCCAGTCAAGAAATGGACAGGAAAAAAAAAAAAAAAAGAAATGGGCAGGAAACACGAACAGACATTTCTCCAAAGCAGACATACAAATGGCTAACAGACATATGAAAAAATATTCAATATCACTAGCCACCAGGAAATACAAATCAAAACCACAGAGATACCACCTTACATCAGTTAGAATGGCTAAAATTAACAAGACAGGAAACAACAAATGTTGGAGAGGGTGTGGAGAAAGGGAACCCTCTTATACTGTTGTTGAAAATGCAAGCTGGTACAGCCACTCTGGAAAACAGTATGGAGGTTCCTCAAGAAGTTAAAAGTAGACTTACCCTATGACCCAGCAATTGCACTACTAGGTATTTACCCCACAGATACAGATGTAGTGAAAAGAAGGAGCACCTGCACCCCCATGTTCATAGCAGCAATGTCCACAATAGCCAAACTGTGGAAGGAATCGAGATGTCCTTTAACCAGCTGAATGGATAAAGAAGATGTGGGTCATATATACAGTGGAATACTACTCAGCCATCAGAAAGGATGAATACCTACCATTTGCATTGACATGGATGGAACTGGAGGGGATTATGCTAAGTGAATTAAGTCAAGCAGAGAAAGGCAATTATCATATGGTCTCACTCATATGTGGATCATAAGGAATAGTGCAGAGGACCACAGGGGAAGGGAGGGAAAACTGGGAAGAAATCAGAGATGGAGACAAACCATGAGAAACTCTTGACTCTGGGAAACAAACTAAGGGTTGAAGAAAGGGAGGTGGGTGAGGGGATGGGATAATTGGGTGATGGGCCTTAAGGAGGACATATGATGTGATGAGCACTGGGTGTTATCTGCAACTAATGAATCATTGAACATTACATCAAAAACTAATGATGTGCTATATGCTGGCTAACTGAACATAATATTTTTTTAAAGATTTTATTTATTTATTTGAGAGAGAGAGAATGGAGAGAGAGAGAGAGCATGAGAGGGGGGAGGGTCAGAGGGAGAAGCAGACTCCCCGCTGAGCAGGGAGCCCGATGCGGGACTCGATCCTGGGACTCCAGGATCATGACCTGAGCCAAAGGCAGTCGCTTAACCAACTGAGCCACCCAGGCGCCCCTGAACATAATATTAAAAAAAGAAAAAAGAAAAAAAGAAAAGTTTTCAAAGGCAAAAATTTTTTATCATAGTTACCTCATTTCATATAGTTTCTCTGAAATATCAATTGTTTTTACACATCATTGAATAGATGTCATTTCAGTGATAATGCACCTAGATTTCTCCTGTCAAAATGCTGAATTCCATCTTATTTTTCACAAAGAATATTTTCTTAAGCAATTTGAATCTTTTAAAATCAAATTCAGAGTGTCCAGTTCCATCCACCAGTGTTACTCTGGTCCTTCGGAAGTCCTTCAAAACACTGTTTTGTGATTTAAAAAAGAAAAAAAAACTTTTCTAAGAAATTAATTGATTAATTGTATAATGCTAGATATCCTCTTCAGGGTGTATATAAACAATATTAAAGCTACATATAATATGAAATTCCCAACAATGGCAGGAAGACTTCTGTACCTCATTAGAAGTATTAACCAATGATAATCAAGGAGAGCACAACTTGGACAGTTGTGGTGTTGTCTCAGAGGAAAGGATGATGTTTGGACATTTATAAGATTTTGCAGTGGAGGAGTGTGGAGACTGAAGAGGTCTTGACTGGCATTGGGTAAGGATCATAACATTATAGTTTAAGATTATTACAAACATCATAGTTATGATTTTGAGACCAAGAATTAAAGGAATTTTGGAGAGTAAACAATCATTTGTTGTTACTTATTAAAAAGTTAAACACTTTGATGTTCATCTAAATGGGTCTTTTGGGAAGTCCCTTAAACAAATAGTAAAGTCATTTGCAACTTTTACCTTACTGGGCAGAACTATTTCCTGGAGTAGTAGCGTGATAATGCTGTATTGTAGACTGTAAAGTGTTTGGATGTAGAAGTTTTCAGGACTTCAGGAAACATGTCCAAACATGCTAAAATTCAAGGTCCAGTTTGTTTACAGAATCAGACCTAAGAATCCATGTCTTCTGAATCACTGGACTAGGTTTTTACTCTGCTGCAATACATTCCTAATTTCATTTTTCATGCCAACAAGAGATTGGATGATGTCTTATCTCAAATTTAATTGACTAAGAATAACATGTGAGTATGGAGTTAGATTAATTATAATAGAAACTTTTCTTTTGTGAGAGAGCCTGCAGAGGTGACCAGAGCCTTTAAGCATTGACTAAGGATATTTGTATTCAGGAAAACATAGTAAATATGCTCCTGCAGCACAATGTGAGAGATCCTTGAATTTCACTAAGAATGTTCACTGGGACTCAACTTACGCATTTCCTATGCATCAAAGATGTTATTTAACACCTATACCACAATACTTAAGGAATGCAAGGATGCACTAAAAATAACAAAAACTATACAGCATGAAATATATATTTATCAGCCAACAAATTAGTTTTATAAATTAGTAGACCTATAAAAGCATCCTATTCAGAAAGGATTTTCAAAAATAAATTTATTCCAAAAACGTTAAAGTTAACATATATATATTATGTTCATTAAAGCAAACTTTTTAAAAACCTCTTCATAATGAGCGGCATCTGGGTGGCTCAGTTGGTTGGGCATCCTACTCAATTTCAGCTCAGGTCATGATCTTAGGGTCCCAAGATCGAGCCATGCATCACACTCCATGCTCAGCACAGAGTCTGCTTGCCCTTCTTCCTCTGTTCCTCCCTCTGCTCACACGCTCTCTCTCTCTCTCAAATAAATAAATAAATCTAAAAAAAAAACCCTCTTCATAATGATAAAAGTAACAATCAGATTATAATTATCAATACATATTCATGTACTTCAGTTTCTTAGCCCTAACTTTAATGTGTCATAAATATTTTTCTCCAAATACACTTCTATAATGACATTTAAAATTTTTTAAAACATCTCTTGCAATCATTTTAGGGTTGCATTTTATAATTAATAAATTCTAGTCGTTCACACTTTTAATTAACTCTTCTCTGCAAACCAAGTTATTTTTAATTGGGAAAGTATTCTGTCTGGGATGTTGAAATACCTCCTAAATGAAGGCTCTTCTCTATTCTGTTTTTAAATAGAGTAGATAATATTTTGAAAAGTACAGTCTTTTGATATTTTTCAGGGCAACAGCTTTTTATTTCAAGAAAAGCTGTTGCTAGTTGTGATTATTTTGTCTGTTTCAACAAATTTAGATGCTTTAGTATAATCGATTACCATTTTATCCCATTCCAATATAGAATATAAATGTATTCAATGAAATAGAAAAGCCAAAAGTTCTTCCTACAAGTCAAGACACTGCAACGTACAATTATATAATTCAAAAACTCAATTTTATAAACACTATGAGCTCATATAACTTGATTTATTTAATAACACTCTTGCCTTTGTAGAGCTTAATCTTAAAAGTTTTTCTGTTTGTAATTTTGTAGTTAATAATTATGTCAGTAAATCTTGAAAGTTGAAGAATTTTTGGTATTCCATTCTTGAAACACTTTATTCAAGTTTTCTGAATGCATTAGAAAAAGATTCAAACAAAATATGGAGGACTAATTCATTAAAAAATATTGAATACCATTGTACAGCATTTAAGTTGTTTTATAAAATAGTTCTTCAAAGGCCTAAACTTCTCTAAAATTTGATTGATGGCATGCAACAAAGAGAAAAAGCACATATCATTATGATAAATTTACATATATGTGCAATATATATGTAATGTTCATCAGTTATCAGCTCCCTTACAAATACACAAATATTTGGAAATTATAATAAGTACACATTCTCTTTACATTTGGAAAATATTGGATGTTGTTTAGAATTGTGAATTATGTATGCACCACAACTGACTTCAAGTACATTTCAATTATTTTTTACTTATTTTAGTAAAACATTGTTCTGCCATGATGCTTTGCTGTACCAAAATTTGCACTTTTAACTGTAAAATACATTACTGTTATCTTCAGTATTGAGTTTGAGTTTATAAGAACATTTACAGTAATATCAAGTGTCACATTAACTTTTTTTTAAGTATTTATTTAATTTCGGCTAGTTAACAAACAATGTAATATTAGTTTCGGGTGTACAGTATGCTGATTTAACACTTCCATGTATCATGCAGTGCTCATCACAAGTGTACTCCTTAACCTCTATTATCAATAAACCCCTCCCCCACCCACCTCCCTTCTCAAAGTGTCACGTTAACTTTCAGTAGCTTTATTTTGACTCCAAGAACTGGAAAGAAAAAATTTGAACCATTAATAGATTTAAATTTTCTGATTTATATTTTAAATCCCTGAATGTGTGGGGTGCCTGGGTGGGTATCTCAGTTGGTTGAGTGTCCAACTTTTGGTTTCAGCTCAGGTCATGATCTTGGTGTCGTGGGATGGAGCCCCAAGTCAGGCTTCCCACTTAGTATGGGGAGTCTGCCTAAGATTCTTTCCCCTCCTTCTCCTTTCCTCTCTGCTCCTCCCTCCACTAGCACTCTCTCTCTCTAAAATAAATGAATAAATCTTAAAAAAAATCCCTGAATGCACTGTCTTCAAATGACATCATTTAACTTTTTGTGTTATTATTTTTCTTCTAGAGGGCCAATACTGACATAAGAGATCTCATTTCATACAGAAGAGAACTTTCATTGAAAATGATAAAAGTCAATTTAGGAGAAGATATATGATCTAAATGAAAACTCCCACCTCACAAAATGATATGTAAATGCCTTTCTGAAGCTCTATGTGATAAATTCTCATCATGGGGTACATTCTAATTAAATTAACTATAATGTTTTAAATAGATCCTAGAGCTAACATAGCAGATTTGGAGTGGTTGTCTTAAAAGGAAATGATACCACAATAGACTTAGCAGATGATAAATGTTGACACTTTATCAACATTTTTTGAAAAAAATAAGTAAAATACTTTTTTTACTGTATATGAACTTTATCTCATTGTTGCAGAAAAGCAGTCTTGCAAAATAAAAAAGCATTTTCAAGTAGAAGTATAAATAGTTCACATTATGGCATAAAATATATTGCAAAACCACCTTAGCAAGAATATTTTAACTACTCTTTATAATCTCTTTAAACCCTACGGTAGGGCTCTTTATTACCCAAAATATATTTCACATTTACAAAGATATAAATTCTACTTCCCACTAATCCAACTGACTGGCATTCTGGTGACTTCATGCATCTGGTGGGCTTCAGCATTCTCCAAAGCATCCCAGCAGCATAAATTAGGTTCTTGACTACTAGTACCTAAACACCTTCATTATATCAGCAAATATTCTGAATGCTGAGCTCAAAAGAGAGGTGGGAGTTAAGTTGAGACTGGACTAGTCCAAGAAAAGACAGAAAGGAAGTGCCTTATTACTAATAGTTTCTCATATTTAACCACATTTTAAAGTAACCTCTGTTTTGTATGTATGTCTGACATGATACAAGAGAATATGGCAGAAGCTGGCATAGCAAGTGGGAGTCCACCAATATCATCCTGGCTTATTAAACTATTAATATTTACATTTTGTTTAAAGAAAATGCAAAATCCAGGAAAATGCTAAGCCAGGGAGACAGGAAGCCCCAAAACAGGCATTAACTAGAACTCTCCATGTTAAACCAGATTTTATAGGTTTACTTATAAGCTTCTCATATGACTAGATACATTCTTAAAATTTTATTCTGGAATTCTCTTTAATTTGCTATTGATTTATTCAATTTATTGATTGTTGTCTGGGAGGGTTTTTCCTTCCTTTAGTGAATTGCCTCCAAATTTATCTGAGCAATGATTTAATGTTTTGGTTTGTTTTCCACTAGGATACTGTTCTGTGTCTCATAATTCAGACATTTTGAAATATAAGTCATTGGAAGATTTAATAGTGTTTTGAAAAGTATGGGGTGAAAGAGTCAACAGTTATGCCATTTTAGCAAAACTGGTTGCTGCTGTTCTTTCTATCTGAGTAGCATGAGGTTAAAACCGTGGGCTCAGGAGCTGGACAAAGCAAGTTCAGAGGCCAAACCTACAAGCTTGATACTTGATACAACCTAGATACTTAACCATTTTGTGTTCCAATATTTTCCTTTGTATTCTTATCAGGCAGGTTTTTCCGTGGGGATTAAGTGAGTTAATAAGAGTAAATTGCTTAGAAGATACAGGCTCATTCAATGTGCTAGAATCATTATCCCGAGGTACAACATCGTTTCTATTCTGTTCTTATTTACTCCTCTTCTCCCTTTTCTCTTACTGTTATTCTTAATCCTCAATTCATTGTGGCTATAAATGCTGACATTTACATTATCCATGTCCTATCCCAGGTCTTATTCCAGCTTGACCTTGATATTTTTTAAAAATTTGAATGAAGGAAGGTCAAGCCCTCAGAGGCAAACTGGATTAATGCAATGGACATGAAAATAAATGGAGCTCTGAGTTACAACATATTAGTATTGCCCTCATTACATACATAATAGAATAGATAATACAGTAATTAATTCACCTTAGTACTACAATTTTTGGTTATGAGGTTTCAGATAAACACTTAGAAATCCAAATTTGCACAATTTTAAGGGATAAAATAAATGTACACTTAAGCTTCTGAATTTCAGGTAGTTTGTTTTACAGAATTATTTAACTGACACCTAAAGTTGCCTCTGTCTCTGTTCTGTATTGCTCATGAATCAGCTGATGTGGCTAGGTTCTGCTAGTGTGTACTAGGCTTGCTTGTTCACCTACAGGTCAGCTAGGGACTCCGTTTTAAGCTGGACTTGGCTAGGACATCTTAGCTGGGCAATGTTAATCCACATGCCAGGCAGATATTGCTTTCTTATAGCAGTAATGGAGTTCCAAGAGAGTAAGTAGAAACACAGAACGTCTCTCAGGCCTCAGCTTGGAATTAGCATAATATCACTTTCTCATCATTCTATTGGCCCAGACCCCTCATGTAGCAGAACTGAAAGTGAAAGGATGGGAAAATAAGGTAACCCTTTTATTGGGAGGAACTACAAAGTCACATGACAAAGGGCTTTAATACTGACAGGAATAAAGAAGTAGGGTCAATAATGCATTCCACTACATTATTTTTTTGAATTTTGAAGCACTGATTTTTTTTTCCCTCAAATTATAGCTGCACATTTCACAAAAGAAAAGTATTGTTTGTTTGTTAACTTTAGAGTTGGGTTGGAAATACTGTCACTATAGACAGTACACAACTAAAATGAGCTTATTAGTGGCACTCTCAAATCATTCTAGCGTTATAAGGTAGCAGTAAGATTTCTATGATGCAATGAAATATAGACTTCTGTTTTCCCACAAATAATAATGAAAAAAATACAGAGTGCTTCCTTCCATAGCTTTTTGGCAACTCGTTTCTCCCTGTAATTGAAAGTTTGGGATTTCTAAGGGTTTGTCTATAAATTTATAATTGCAAACAATTAAAGTCCTACAGAGTATTAATATGTTAGTTATTCTGTTGTTCTCTACATTAAGAGGCCAATGTTATAAGTGTATAATTGAAAGCTCCATTTGTTTCTGTCTTTATATTTAACCTGGTCTGTCTCTTTGGCTCTATATTCTCCAAAGAATAACATGATCCATTGATAGTCACTTTGTGAAATACTAAAGGTGTTCTCTTAAGGTTATAAAAATAGCTAAATGGAAAAATTAGAGGGGAAATCTCCAATTATAAAAACATGGAAATTACTTGATCTTTTTTATATTCAGTATTGTACAGATATATAATGAATCCAGATTTGTATCTTTCAAAAGCAGGCCATGGCTCCTTACACACAATTTACATTAATAGATGAAGTTCAGCATTTTAAAATGTTTATGGAATGGAATGGAATGGAATGGAATGGAATGAAATGAAAAGGAAAGGACTAGAACAAAAAGAAAGCATCAAATTCACTTCACATAGTTATAATAAGAATTGTTTTATGAAACTTGCTTCAGTCTGTGTGTGTACATATAATTTGACAACCAGTAAGCATGGGTAGATATGAAAAATCCTCTGGTTGACCTCTCTTTTTCAAACCAGAAAAATAAATTGTATAGTTTAAATGAAAGTATACAGAAAATTGGAAGGAAAACTTCCAAACTCATTTTATGAGGCTACCATTACCTTGATCCCAAAACCAGTCAAAGACCCGTCAAAAAGAATTACAGACCAATATCCTTGATGAATATGGATGCAAAAATTCTCACCAAAATACTAGCCAATAGGATCCAACAGTACATTTAAAGGATTATTCACCATGACCAAGTGGGATTTATCCCTGGGCTGCAAGGTTGGTTCAATCAATGTGATACAATACATTAATAAAAGAAAGAACAAGAATCATATGATCCTCTCACTAGATGCAGAAAAAACATTTGACAAAGTACAGCATCCTTTCTTGATCAAAACTCTTCAGAGTATAGGGATAGAGGGTACATACCTCAATATCATAAAAGCCATCTATGAAAAACCTACAGCGAATATCATTCTCAATGGGGAAAAACAGAAAGCTTTCCCCCTAAGGTCAGGAACACGGCAGGGATGTCCATTATTACCACTGCTATTCAACATAGTACTAGAAGTCCTAGCCACAGCAATCAGGCAACAAAAAGAAATCAATGGCATCTGAATCAGCAAAGAAGGCAAACTCTCACTCTTTGCAGATGATATGATACTTTATGTGGAAAACCCAAAAGACTCCACCCCAAAACTGCTAGAACTCATACAGGAATTCAGTAAAGTGGAAAGATATAAAATCAATGCACAGAAATCAGTGGCATTCCTATACACCAACAACAAGACAGAAGAAAGAGAAATTAAGAAGTCAATTCCATTTACAATTGTGCCCCAAACCATAAGATACCTAGGAATAAATCTAACCAAAGAGTCAAAGAATCTGTACTCAGAAAACTATAAAATATTCATGAAAGAAATTGAGGAAGACACAAAGAAATGGAAAAACATTCCATGCTCACGGATTGGAAGAAGAAATATTGTGAAGATGTCAATGCTACCCAGAGCAATCTACACATTCAATGCAATCCCTATCAAAATACCATCTTTTTTCAAAGAAATGGAACAAATAATCCTAAAATTTGTATGGAACAAGAAAAGACCCCAAATAGCCAGAGGAATGTTGAAAAAGAAAAGCAAAGCTGGTGGCATCACAATTCCAGACTTCCAGCTCTATTACAAAGCTGTCATCATCAAGACAGTATGGTACTGGCACAAAAACAGACACACAGATCAATGGAACAGAAGAGAGAGCCCAGAAATGGACCCTCAACTCTATGGTCAACTAATCTTCCACAAAGCAGGAGAGAATGTCCAATGGAAAAAAGACAGTCTCTTCAACAAATGGTGTTGGGAAAATTGGACAAGCACATGCAGAAGAATGAAACTGGACCATTTCCTTACACCACACACAAAAATAGACTCCAAATGGTTGAAAGACCTAAATGTGAGACAGGAGTCCATCCACATCCTAACGGAGAACACAGGCAGCAACCTCTTCGACCTCAGCCGCAGCAACTTCTTCCTAGAAACATCGCCAAAGGCAAGGGAAGCAAGGGCAAAAATGAACTATTGGGACTTCATCAAGATAAAAAGCTTTTGCACAGCGAAAGAAACAGTCAAAAAAACCAAAAGATAACCCACAGAATGGGAGAGGATATTTGCAAATGACATATCAGATAAAAGGCTAGTATCCAAAATCTATAAAGAACTTATTAAACTCAACACCCAAAGAACAAATGATCCAATCAAGAAATGGGCAGAAGAAATGAACAGACATTTTCCAAAGAAGACATCCAAATGGCCGGGAAAAATGAAGGGGGGGAATTGGAGGGGGAGACGAACTATGGACTCTGAGAAGCAAACTGAGGGTTCTGGAGGTGAGGGGGTGGCAGAATGGATTAGCCTGGTGATGAGTATTAAAGAGGGCATGTACCGAATGGAGCACTGGGTGTTATATGCAAACAGTGAGTCATGGAACACTACATCAAAAACTAATGATGTAATGTATGGTGATTAACATAATAAAAAAAAGATAGTATACAGAAAATTAAATCTTACAAATTTCCCCCATTTTATTTTCCTCATTAGTATATTTCAGTGACTGTGATTCCCCATACTTCTTAGGTTTTTTAAAGCCTAGCTTTAAATCCTTCTTGCCACATAGGCCTTTAGACCAGTTCTGATATTAGGTAGGTTTTTGCATACAAGATATTTGTGGAGTGGATATTGAAATTTGAATCCTGCCAAATTATGGCTAACTTGCCATATTGAAATATTGAGAGCTTGATTCCTCTCTCATCTATACTTCACCTAGTGTATTACAGAGTATAAGGTTTTAAAGGGCCACCTGAAAGGCCACCCAACTTACAGAGTTATATAAAAGATCATTCTCTAGACTAGATCCATTCAGAGAAAGTTTTTGGTATAGTGAAAAGATAACAAGGCTAGGAACCAATGACTGTCCTTGCAGATTCCAGATTTGCTGCTTGTGTCTCAATGTTCTAACCTGTACAATGTAGACAATACTATACTAATCACAGGATCATTGTGAGACTCACAACAATCTGAGAAAATCTTTTGTTCTGAAGTACTTTTTAAAAATTATTTGAAGATAACATAATTTTGGTATTGAATGTATTATATAAGCAGGCATATTGAAACAAGCTTCTGCTGACAGCAGCGACTGGGAATATCAAGTTTAACAAATAGCCTCCTTCCATACATCACCATAACAGTAAAGAGAGAAGGGCCAGGCCAGATAGTGATTAATGCTGGAGGAAAAACTTCTTCCAAGGTAATCTGGAAATATGAAATAGGGATATAAGCCAGACTGTTAGAAATCTGGCACAAGTTTTTGCTTAATTGCAAACACACACACATACCCCCTAGTTTGGCTGACTGGGGAATATTAAATTATTTAGACCTGAAAAGTTGTGCTTAATAAGTAATAAACTTTATTTTAAAGATTAGCATGACAACTTGAACTAAACAATTCATTCTACTCTGATTTGACCTTTATGTACAAAGAGATATCCTAAATAAAAAGTCTAGTTTTCTGTTTCTTATGACTAAGGAGCTAGAAATATGACTTATCATCTTATTCATTTTAATTCATTTATGTTAGCCTTAAAGTACTTCTGATATGATATCATCAAAATAATCTTGGAAAGGACATCCCTTAACAAGGGGAACATAGAAAGCCATCTCTCTTTCAGAATTGTATATGAGTCATAGCTGATAGACCACCAGAGCATGCCCCATAATTCCATGTACTCCATATCACCACGTGTATTAAAATCTATAAATAATTGGATACTTAAAATAAGATCATGTCTCCTTCACTGCTTTCAGTATAAGCTCAATACAAATTAGCAGTTACTATAAAAGTCATTTGAAGGTAAATGCTTCAAGTTGTAATTTTGTTTAGTATCTCTGACGGGAAGGGACTTATGGCAAAGCAACCATAGCTAAGCATAACTTTGCATTCTCCACCCCACATCCCTACACTATGGTTGTATCCCTGATTAGTTTCCACTGTCCTCTCCCACCTCAGCTGGGGTCTCACTTATGTGCTACCCTTAGGCTACACAACAGAGATTTTTGTGATTCAGTGATGCTTGATTTGAAATATAGACATGGCTTTCACCTTATTTGTAGTTTACCTTTCTTTCCCAGGCATTGAGGAAGGCACTATTTCATTAATATTTCTACTAGACTAAATGACTATATGATAGATTGCAATCTACTACCTAGATTCAGGGATGGAGTCCACTTATAGGTGAAACTGGAGATTATTCACTCAAGTAATCTACCAGTAAGTAGGATACCAAATGAATTTTCTTTGCTTTTGATGAGTCTCTGCTCTGTTTTCGCGTGCATCATTTTTATATTAGTCAGAGTTTGAGGGGAATTACAGCATCAAATTTATAGTAACAGCAGTTTTCTTTAAAGCACATCAACAGAGATGAATTGGCAGATTCCTGGTTCACCATCTTTTATACAATGTTGCCCTCTATGGGAACCTAAAATATTGAAGATTTTAGCAGGGTGATAAGTATATTCTTTGATACACTTCTGTCGTCATCACATGCTTCTTTTCCCATCTTGATTTAATTGCTGAGCTCTTCCTTATCCTCTGAAAGATATAAACAGCTGAGCTGGCAAATAAATTTATCATTTTTTTATTATGAAGTGTGCTTACAGTATTATTTTACTTAATTTGTTATGTAACTCATTTTATTTCATTCTGTTTATATTATATTCAAGTATTTGTTTTGTTCTTTTAGTAACATATTTCTGTGTTCAGAGTATTGCATCTATTCCCAGTTAATTTATAATCATTTTATGTATGATAACTCCTATTCAGAAAGGGAAAACTTCAATTAAAGCCCTAAAGTAATACGATATGTATTATAATATAGAAGATAGATGAATCATATTATATGATGGAGCATTTAGAAATGACAATGTCATTCTTTTGATTCTATAAGTACAAATTAAATTAAATGTATATAACATAAACATTTAAAGAAGACTTTATTCTTACTAAAATAATTTTATTCATGAGTAAAATTAGGGAGATTTCAATGACATGGGTTCTAAAACAGAAAGCTAATCTGGGTTTTTTTAATCCATGAGAAATTGCTTTATAATGCATCTTTGCATCTTTGTTTTGAAATTAGTTGTTGCTTCTATAATTTGTGGAATATAGAACTGGTGCGATGGTTGCGTTGGAAATATATTTGTATGCAAAGTCTTAGTGCTCCCCTTTCCCCAGTTCCGAGCTCTGAGTTGCCACCATTCATTCATTCGTTCATTCATTTATTCATAAGTTTGTTTTTTTTTAAGTGCAAATATATACTCTGTGCCATGGCACTGATCCAAGTATTGAGGATATGTCTCAAAAGAAAAAAAAATACGGTCTCTGTTTCCCAAAAACAAAGATTTTATTGCTAAGATTATAATTAGGATGCAAAATTAGTGTGTGTCTTGTGGTGAGCATAGCATAACAAACATATACAGTTGTCAAATCACTATATTGTACACCTAAAACTAATGTAACATTGTGTGTCGACTATACTTCAATAAAAAAAAATAGTGTGTGTCTCTAAGACAGATACTGGTGGCAATACAAAGTTGTATACCTAACCACTAGATGGTTATAGAAGACACTGCTGGGCTTACAGGTTATGGAGTACAGCCTGACTCGGGATATTATAACTCGTAAGTTTACTTGTATCGCTTCTCAAGGATAAAGGATACTTTCAAACATTGCTGGCTAGCTTTCAAACATCATGTTCTTATACCATTGCACACAACTAACTCTCTCAACACCACCGCCCTCAAAAACATCACTATACTGAAACCAAAGAGGAGAAAGAGGAGGAGCATACAGTGAATTATCCCAGAGTGATGATAATTTAAAGTGAGTTAACAGGACAGAAACTGATTTACAAAGGCTTGGTGAAACATTAAGATTTCCCATGCTGATCAGAGCCTTAGTAGAAGTAACTCATACATGAGATGACTTTCCCCAAAGGACTAGAGCAGACAGAAAACAAATGACAGTGGGATACCTGAGATAAAAGGAATGTGCTAACAGAGGAAACAAAATACCCTATATGACTGAAAGGGTTTTTACAAATTTATCATCACGATGCTAGCATTGTGGTCCGCAAGTATGTTTCTCACTTTGAACATTTGGGATTTCAAATTAGAAGACATAAAATGACTTGATTTGTAAGGTCTAACTCAAAAGGAACTTATCATTAAACCGTAATGAAATTTTGGCAAACACGTTACAATGCAAAGAAAAAGAGATGAAGAAATAAAGTGAAACTGCCTATTGTAGATATCTCGTTTATACTGAAGCACCTTGTGGTATTTAAGGATTCTCCTCTGATAAGAGACTCCCACTGGAGTTATGGCCTAATTAATGTACTTTATAAACTCTAACCATCGTTGTGTAGCCTCAAAAAGAGAAATTCACTGAAAATATCATAGCAGCGATCAGATCATGGAATAATCGGAAATTTAATTTCTACTGTCTTCTCTCACCTCACCCAGAGTTTCACTTGTGTGTTATCCTTTCATTACACAACAAAGATTTTTGTGATTCAGTGATGTTTTGGCCAACATCTGCTATTTATTAAAAATCATGTTCCTTTAGGCAGTTGTCAGCCAAACTGGACTTGGACTATTGAGACTGTTTTTTTCCCTCACTTGGCCTATCAAGCTTTGCATCTTCAAAGGATCTATTTGAAGCATTAACATGTTGATTTCTCTTTTGCTAAAACAATGCACTACAGTGATAACTGGCAGGAAGATTCTTTCTTCCAACCTGCAGTTACCATTTTTTTCCACTCAATAGCTTGCTAACAAGAGATCCGGGTGTATAATAAGATAAAATTTAAGTCTGTGTCTGGAGTTTCTTGTTACATAAGTAATGCTATATGACATTACTTTTTTTCACCATGTATATGATTTCTATGGAGCAAAGCTGACTTTCTGCTCCTTCTCTCTCACAGGAGTTCTTATCTGAGTAGTTACTTGCAGGTTTTTTTTTTTTTCTTAAAAAAAAAACAAAGCAAAACAAAACAAAAAAAGTTTTTGTATTAGTCACTCATAGCTCAATTAGAGGCTTTTTCCCCTGAAGGCATAAACTTTGAACACAGCAGTTTCTTCTCTTCATGTTTTTTCCTTTAAAAAGGAGTTAGTAAGGGCCTTTTTGTGTTAGCTGGGACAACTAGAAAGTAGCTTGTGATAAAAAAAGAAAAGAAAGAAAGAAAAGGGGACAGAAAGTGGTACAGTAGTAATAGAATCCTGCATGCGTAAACTTCAGTAATTTAAATTGTAAATTAAATTACTTGTAATTATTCAAAATTCTAATTTTTGCAAAATTAAGGAGGGGAAAAATAAAAGGAAAAATAAAAATGAATATTTAAAACTATATCTTCTGTTTATAATATATACATGCATGTGAAGGGTTGTTTTTTTTTAAAATAGGAGTTACAAGGTACTTGGAAATATTTCTTTAGCATCTTCTTTGCAAATTTCTGTTTATTTTGGATGGATTTAAAACTTGCTTTTAGTAACAACAAAAAGAGTTAATAAGAAAGTAAATAATAAATAGGAATTTTAGAAATTGTTAAATTTGCTGAATATTTCTGACCTTATAATATTTTTATTAGTGGAAAAAATTACCCTCTGGCTTTGACTGTGAAAATCAATTGACATGTAAAACCAAAACATGAGTTTCCTTTTTTAATAAACATGCTTGATTCTGTTTTGTTTCTTCTATTGAATAAATAGGCACTGATATATACCTTACATGCTTTATGTACATTTTAAGTGTGTATTAGAGAATAGTTTTGAAATTTTTCATTTTTAAAATTTCAAAACCATAAATATGACACACTTTTTTGAACTTTCAAAGAAAGTCAGTTGAAAAAAAGAGGCTTTGATAACAATTGAATAAAAAATATGGGGCACACCAAAAATGTATTAGTTCAATAAACTTAACTCAGTTTAATAAGGATCACGTATGATTAGTATATATCTGGGCCTATGTCTTAATACAGAGGACAAATTATATTGCACTTCATGGAGTGTCAAAAGAAAAATAATAGAATTCAACTATGAGCATTTGCACAAATGCTTTGCATAATGTATATCATTTCAAGCCAACTGTAAAGATGCTACATCTGACTTATGTGCAAGGTCTATAAATTGTGAACACAGGTAAAGTGATTAAAAATCACTTTGAGAAAATAATTCTTCCCTATCGTCTCTTGCTTATTACATTCCCTCCTGGAAATACTCAAGATCATTTGCTTCATTTCCCCAACATACTAGATTAGGAAATCAGAAAAGTTAATAATTTCATAAATAAGTGTTTTTCAATCATTAGAAAAGAAAGTACATAAAGGAAATTATGAACAAACTATTCAGGGTACTTTTGGGATTGTTTTATTTTTATTGTTTAATATGGGCAGTGTGAATTTTTCCAACTTTCTCTAGGAGTAGGAAAGAAAGCAATTTGTGGTTGGTTTCCATCATTTATACATGTGTACATCTGATGGGTCCCTCTGCCCCTAAGAATTATTTTATTTCTGAATAAATTATGAGAAAAAGTATATTTTTTTCTTTTCCTACTGTGTATTGGAAATCAGACTCTCAGATGTTTTTGTTTTTACCAGATATTTAAAGTATTTTATGTTAAAATTTTATGTTAAGAATATCTACCATTAATATTATATATAATGCTTTTACATTGTCAAAGTGCTTTCACTTTATTATTCTACTCACTCCAAATAATAACGTATGTTTCTTTAGCTACAAACATTGTTTAAGGAATAATATCGGGGAAAAACTGATCAATAAGTTGCACTTGTAATCAAACACCAACTATGGTTATCACCAGTGCTGAGGATATAAATCCCATTCCACGTTGTAATGCCATGGTTTTATGATCAGAATCACGGTGTTGTCATTTAGTTGCAATAACTGAAATTACTCTGATGAGGTAGCATTCTTTATTGAGTTATGAAGTAGATATATATTACTAGGATAAAGAACTTAAGTATTTAAAGAAGTTTTTCTTTTCATTGTTGTATAGCTAAAATAAGAATGATGACTAAAATAAATAGGCATTTTTAGTATGAGAAGCTACATAAAATGGAAAATCTTCAATTAGCTTTTTAATTTATTTTATTTTGTTTCTCAGCAGTTAGCGTTTGGCATGATGCTGTTCTAATAATAATTGTTTTATTAAGACATCATTGAAATATTTAACTGCAATTTGTCCATTTTGAATTTTGATGGGTATCACTATGGAAATTCTGATTTGATCTTCCAATGCATCTGTGCATTCGGAAGACTCTTAAAAGGTAGTAAGTAGTTCCTGGACTCCTCCTTGAGGAATTTTAAAATATAAATGTTTCCTTTATTATACTTTTAGTCTGTGCACCTGAAAAAATTACTGACACATGATCTATGATCTACCTAGTGATGGTCTTTGTAAGTTACAAAATAACTGGTAGATATTCTTTAAATTTGGTGGAATTTTTTTTCTATCTTCTATCTAGCATATGTCTTCTATCTACCTGACTCTCAAAACCTTATGCAGGATAATAACATGAAGAGCACTGGGCACATTAATATCATTTATCCAAAAGACCACATCATCAATAAATGCTGTATTTTGAGGGACAGCCCCCCTCCCAGCCACCAACCTGCAACATACAGAAAGGGTCAATCATACTGTCCCAGTAATTCAAGTAGAACTCTTTATAATTAAAGACACACTTATACAAGAAGGGCTCTTTGGGTTTGAGAAAAGTTTGTAGCTCTGTTCTCTAACCTGTAAGGGGTTTGTGTTGAATTGTCATCAGCACATCTTATTCCACTAACTAAAATGGTGGAAACTAAAGAATATGCCAAAGCAAGAAGAACCCTGGGAATCATGCAGCCCGAAATGAAGAAATACATTCTAAAGCACTTCACTTTTATCATGTGTATATTTGAATGAAGTTCAAAAAACTTTACATAAAGCAAATAAATGTAATTTATGTTTGTGAGTAAATAATGATTTAGAACAAAGAGCAAGTAATCTTCACCTTATATTGCCAAGTAGAAAAATGAGACATGGAGACAATGATTTTTTGTTCACGCTGGGAATAGAAAAGAACCTTTCCATAACAATCCAGTAATTTACCTAGACTAATGAAATAATCTCTACAACACGCACGCACGCGCGCGCACGCACACACACACACACACACAGGACCACTCCTTTTCTTCTACCATTTATTATGGTCTAAAATATTATGATTAATTTTAGGAGTCTGTAGCTTACTGATATTTCTCCAAATTTCCTATTGCTCATCGTTGGCTTTTACTGAATTCATAATTTATGTGCTTGACTGGCACACATTTACCACAGAAAACCTTGTCTTGAACTTTTCATTTTTACCCACTAGAAGCTTTTGGTACAGAGTCCTAGCTGCAAAGTGGAATTTTACCCCCGAGTTTCATAGGAAAGAGTCCAACTGTACAATGAAAGATTATGCAAATCCTCAAAGAGCATCTAATCAATCACCTTGGTGTGAGAGGAATGCAGCTGATCGCTGAATTAGCTTCTGTTGGAACGTATTCATGTGTAACATCCCACTGACTGCATGACATCACAACAGCTCCAGGTCCTTGAAAGTCTCGAGGATGATTAGCTGAAGGAATTGGCTGTTTCTGCCAATCATAATCCGGCAAGGCTGCCTTTATATTTCTGGAGATGGGAGAGGAGGGAGGGAGGGAGGGAGGGAAAGACCGACTACAGCTGAACAAGAAGCTCAGCAGCAGTAGCAGCGGCCGAGCCTGAGCAGCTGGTATTGCGGAGATTAAATAGTTCCCATAGCCTTTCTGCCCTACTCGGTCCGCTCCCTGGTGTAAGTCTCGTGTCCAAGGAGGAAGCTGCGTTTTAACGGTGTGTTGAACAGAGGTTTGCATCATTCCAGCTGGCTGCTTGTTTTGAAAAGGACAATGTGTGTATAAATAAAAAGAGACTCTGCTGGAAGAGTTCAGATACTAGGATCGGAGCTAAAAAGCGCTCTCGGAATATTGTTGAGGCAGATTGTCTGCACTGAAAGCTCCTTCTAGTTAACCTGGAGCCGAGTGAATCTGAATACTGGATATCTCACTTTCTAACTCGGGATAAATTCAAGTTAAGATAAGAAAAACAAATTGAACTGCTTCTCTAGGTAAGTTATTGCTTACTCTGCTGAAACTGAAGTGTGTGCAATAAAGGAATATATGTTGCTTAGCTATGTAAACAAGTTGAACACAATAAAGTATTATTTGTGAGATTTATGTAGAAGCAGATACTAGTTTTAGACCACATTCAATCTCTCTTTTCAGCATGTGTGTGCTTACCTGTCATTACTCTTTATAGAAGTTATATTTGCATTACAAATGGAAAATACAGTCCTGCCTAAAATAAGAGATAGAACCTGAAATATTTTAAACTGTGGTCAGAACATTTGCATAATAAACAACTCACTTGATAACAATTTTAGCCTTTCATATTGAAATTGCCCATCTTACAAACTCAACATTCAAACAGTGTGGTTATAAATGTTTCCCTGAAAAGTGTTACTGATAACATGGCATTCAAATTGCTCAAGATGGGAACTCCTCTCTCTGGGACCTGAGATTTCTAGGCACGCTCTGTTCTAATGGTCCCCTTTAGAAAAACAGCTGTCACAGACGTTTGAAATTGTATGATACAGACATAAATTGCCTTTAAAGAAATAGATGCTTTTCTACTAGGTCCTATTAGGAAAGAAAAATAAATTCTTGGAATAATATGTCATATGCCATAAACACAGATTCCCAGGAGCACAAAAACAGCTTTGTGCTATACCTGTAAATACCTCCAAATTCCTCATATACAGATTAAGTTGGAAAATAAGAAATACTAAGTATGCTTTTATTCATCCCTTCCAATATCTCTGTTAGAGAAAGCCAAATACAAAGGAAACCTTAAACCTGTATTTTCTTTATAATTTGTCCTGACTAATAAGCTACTATATTTTTCAGAGTTATCATCATGGTATTTTCAAGTGATGATAAGGTTATGATAAGTTATATATACTGTGAGTTCTAATAGAACTCTGAAAAAGTTTCGGTAGTTTATACTTTATTTTGTCTTTCAAATTCACCTTTGCTTTTATGATGTCTTCTATCAGAATATTTTTCATCAACTAAAGATCCTAAATGTTTAAAGTACATTGCATACAAAGTTATTGATGTGTTTTCTTAGTGATTTTAGTAATTCACTTTCTCCCCAACTGCATGGTTCAAATCCTGTGAGTTTCTTGCCATAAAAGGAAATTAATGAAAACAAAAGTTACTGTAATTAGTTGAATTTCTCCAAAACTAGGAGGCAATTATTTCTTTCTCCACAGATTTAAAATGTTTTGTTTATCCCAAAAGAGTAATTTTATATTCTTCTATTAAAAATATGTCAATTAGCCATTTCCAGATGCCAGGTTGGTGCTATGTTGGTCGTTTTTTTTTTCATGAAGCAAATGTATGTAGAGAATATAAAATCTAAGCAGTTTAAACCTTTAACTGGAATTCATTTAAAAAAAGAAGTGATTAATAAAAATATATTTGCTACTTACCATTTATCTCAATAGAAAAATGGGTATTTAATACCACTTAACATCTGCTGTGACATTTTTATAGTAACAAATCCTGTGAATATTTACCTTATAATGATTAATATCACACAGAACTTATGATACAAGGCTCATGATAAGCCAAGAGATTTTTAGAAACTGAACATGAAGCAGAATAGTCTTTTTTTTACTGTATCTTAATGACAATTGATCATAACTAAGATTGATGCTTAGACTCCTTTGAAAAAATTGTAATGTGTGACTTAATAACTATAACATGAAAATCACCTCTTTTAGAGAGAAAATATAGATGCAATTTACAAACTCAGGCATCATTCTTAATTTTTTAAAAAAGGCAACTAACTGGAATTTAAATAAAACCTTTTTAAAAAGCCAAAAACTTCATGAGGATTTTGACATTTGTTTTCTTTTCGATACATGTGCAAGCGTATATAAATTACACTTTGTATTCTGCCAACTGAAGTTATTCTTGAAGAAATGTGTCCATTTAAATGATTTTCCTTAAATATTAAAATGAAGTAAATGGAAACTATTTTATACATAAATATTTAAAATCATAATTTGGAATTTCTTTATGTGATAATCAAAATAAAATATACATGTTTATATATGTATTCACCTCAAAAAAAGGACAATTTTTTTTTATTTTGTCTGAGTATCGCAACTGTTACACCTATTGCCTTCTCCTACCCAAAAACCATTCTGTAATTGGATTTAAGATAAAGTTAGTTTCTTAGTTCAAGTCTCAGTGCTAACCTTACTTCCTAAAAATGCTAAACAAATGCTTCTGAACCAGTGAAATATTTGTCCTCAGTAGGTCTAATGTTTATATGATCCCCTTACACGTTCTGCTTGAGTGGGAAATGTGCCACTGAGAATAAAATCCAAAGATCAAACTTTCTGTGTTCCCTGCGTAACAACTACTCAGGGAGAACATGGAAGCATTTAGCATGCTTTGTTCAAACCAGAAGATTATAGAGGATGCTGCCTCCCCAGATTAGGAAAGCAGCTGGGGAAACTTATAAAATAAAGCTAAAATATCAACCCTGGCTAGAAGCCAAGACAGAGACGCTGTGCACCCAGAAGGCTAATTCTTTCTGGGCTAAATTCATTGATAATGCATTATGTTTAAAGTCTAACCTGAAGTGTAACTTTTTTTTTTCTCTAGTACAAACCGTGGGACATTCAAGAACAAATATACTTTTTGACTAGAGTAAAATTTTAAGGTAATGAAGTTTTCTTCTTTATAAAGCTTGCTCTGATGAAAAATGTAAATAAACCTAGCAGAAAGTCCTATAAAATAGAGTTTATACCTAAGAGCAGAAAAAGAAACAAAAATGAGATGCATCATCTAACCATTATCTTGGTGATGGCAGAGTGATCAGAGATGTCCCCTATGGATACGTGTCCAAAGGAAGAAGTGGGAAGGTTTTATGAAAGTAACTCGCTTAGTAAAATTTACAGTAGAAGTAGACATACTAAAACCATTGTAGCATATATCTTATGAAGCTAGAGAACAAAAGAAAGTTAACACTCACCAATTATGTACTCCAAATAAGTAGGAAAAAGGGGAACCATGCTGTCTGTTGATTTATTTTAAGTTTATGAAGTGAGAGAAATGGGTCAGGTGTCAGACATAATGCTACTGCCTTCAGCCATCAGTGAATAACATTTAGCCAACGTTTTCTTTAACACTTCAGGAAACTTTCACCTATGCTGTTACAGAGAGTGTTAAATGTACTCTTTTTAAAGTTATTTCAGCAAGCCTCAAAAGTTAGAGGTGTCAATTGCAATGCAGAACTTTTATATATACAATCCTATTTCCAAGCTTCCTTTATCTCTATTTTCTAAGGGATGCTATCACATCCTAGAGTTGACAAATCTAATTTTTTTAGAACAATATTGAATTGATAACAGATTTCCCGAAAGCCCAAAACAGTCTGATAATGAAACCCAAACACATCAGTGGCTTTGTACATTTCAAAACAAATAGATTTTTTTAAATGTGAATAGTGGGGCACCTGACCCCCCAGTTGGTAGAGCGTACAACTCTTGATCTTGGGGTTGTAAGTCTGAGCCCCAGGTTGAGTGTAGAGATTACTTAAAAATAAAATCTTTAAAAATGTGAACAGTAGCTTACTCTCCATTCCTACTGAGGTAAGTGTTTTCCTTGATGTATTTATTTCCTTTACCTTCTTATAATTTATTTATATTCATGATTATCCATGTAATTCGGGCCATGAAAAAAACTATAACAAAACAACCTGAATATAACAAACTAAATATTGCCTTTCAAGTTACTCATTAAGGAAATTTGCATATATAGACCACTTCAGAAGTATTTTTTCAAGAGATATACTTCACTAATACTAAATGATAATCATAATTAATTAATTAGAACTAAGGAAATATGTGAGAAGAAAATAAAGGTTAAAAAGACTATGTTTGGATGCTTGAGAACTTAATTTGATGATGTACTCAGGGTATCTTGGAAAACAAAAGTGATAACTCCATTAAATTGCAGAATTGAGACTTCTGTACCAGTCTCAATTTTCACACTTCTTCGAAATTATTGTTTTAAATATTTGAAGCACTCAATAAGGAGGCAATTTTTAGTAAGCTAACACACACACACACACACACACACAGAGGTATGCATGAACATTTCTTTTTTTTCCTCCAAATTAAAAGATAGTCCCCTTTTCATAAATTCTACCATCAGATGAACTTGTGTTGTGCTTTATTTAAAATATTTAACCTCCCTATTAAAAGCCTTTAATGGAACTTATCTTCAGTCAGAACTTGGTGGAAGTTGAAAGTCAGCTGGCCAGTTTCAGGATGTTCAAGAAAAAAGTAAACGCAGATCTACTTCTTTAATCACTGTTCACTTGCTCCTTTCTTCTTTCTTTTTCTCCTTTTTCTTCTTTCCCTTTCCTTCCTCTGTTTCCTCCTTTCCTCTTTCTCTTCATTTTCTCCTCCCTCCCTTTTTCCTTAATTATTTCCCCCCTTCCTACTTTCCTGTCTTCTTTCCTCCCTTTCTACCTTCCTTCTCTCATCCCTTCCTTTTTTCTTTTATTTTCTGTTCATTTTGGCCACATCAGCTTCAATGCTCTCTTGCAAAGTCCAGGAGCAAACCACTCATGTTTAGCGTAGTAGTAATTATTTTTCTAATGGCCCAGTTTGAACATGGGAGTAGGTGGGAAAAATGCACATAAAAAGTATGTAAAGTACACTTAACAATAAAAGAAAGGTAAGATGGAATGGGAAATTCATGTCAAAGAAGTAGAGATGTCAACCTTAAAATATTGGCTGTTCTCCCACCTATGAATTCCTATTTAATTTACTAAATTCTTTAAGCAGAGTCCTTTTCTCTTCCTTCCTATATACTTCCCTTTCATTGGCAATGGAATCTTTTTCATGCAGCAAATGCAGCTTAGTGGCAAAAATAAAATAATAATAAATGTAAATAATCCTTGTACTGATACTTTAAATCCCCATAAATCATTTTTATATTTAGTAGTTTAAACATAGTAGCATTCGTATGCAGCCCAAAGGCTGACTGCTATACTAATGGAAGAAGGAGAGAGACAGGAAAGCTATTTTGCACATTAACATGCTTTGGCTTGACTCCATTTCTGAATCAGAAATTCAATTGTAGACTGCTGATCCACAGAATTTGTCATATTTCATCAGAAGACATCTCAAAAGAGTTCTTCTTGAGGTACTGAATAGTCTTTCACACCTATGTAGAAATCAAACCTCAGAAATAAATATAGCTGCACTAGGATTAATACAAGGAAAGGAAACAGATGCAGAGATGCATATGCTCTTGTGAACACATAAAAAAGTCCTAATTCTATTCATTACTCTAAACTGCAAAGGAATAATGAGGATTAAAATTTAAATTTTATTTGTTTCCCAGTTTTTCTCTAATAGTTATGTCAATCCAACCGATTTTGCATACTATAACAAGTAAAATAAAACACAGGCAATCTTTTAAAAATTCTAAAATATTATGGTTCCTGATATCTCAGTTTGCAAAGCTGCTTTCCCTGGAATAGGATATTCTCTTAATAACCACAAAAATGATGCTCAAATTGGTCAATCGAGGTTGAACTCAATTTAGTACTTCGGTTGCTTGATTTTTCCACCTGGACATATTTTTTTACTTTAAAAAGAGAAAATAGCTTTTCATTTTTGTTCAGTAATGTTTATAATGATAATGATAATATTATTATCCATTATTTTAAATATGTGCCAGACACCATTCAAGATATTAGTGTGAAGAAAACAGCTCTCAGGAGGCTTCTATTCTGGGGGCAGGGGGGGTAGAAAAGCAGTAAACAAATAAAGATGCTTTGATAGGGCTATAAGTACTGTGAAGATGAATAGATCAAGGTGGTGGGTTAAAGGGTGTTAGTGAAAGCCATAGAGCTGGTCAGTAAATACCTTTCTGATAAATTGACACTCCGAAAACCTATTTAAAAGTTATATGCCAAACAGAATATTGCTTCAGTCTTGTAGAAAAATGTGACAAGGAACAACAACTTACTATAATATGCTAGCTGACAAGCTGAATTTTTATTCTACCAATTGATTATTATCTTCAATTCTGTGAAATTGTTTGGTAGAGTTTTAGGATATGGCACACTATTTAATGTTGCTTTCTCTGTGAAGCAGAAACACCATCAGTTTTAGAAAATGTAATTCTCAACTTTGCTTCTACTCTTTACATTTCTAAGTTATTTAAAAAGCAGTGAGTAAATATCTCAAATTACTGTATTTTTCTCTATAGCTTGAAAGTCAATGCTATTGTTGGAACTTAAGCAACAGAAGAACTAGTCCCCTGTCTCACTCTCACAAATCAGTGGGTATAAGAACCAGTATTCCAAAGATCACTCAGTTGGCTGGAATAATAGACTAAAATTGCTATTATAGAGGGATAAATGTAATTATTGAATTTTTTTTAAATTCACCAATTACAAAAGTACTTCAAACTCAACAAGAATCAAAAATATGATTAGGCTAATACAATGTTAATGCAAACTTAAAATGAATTAATGAAACCAAAGTACCAAAGTCAAGAAAACAAAGATCAGTATCTTCCTTGACAGATGTCTGACATAATGTGGCCTATTTGTCAATGTCAGGTTCCTTCCATTTCATATTAGGAGCAGTCTTCTGTGACCTTCTCCCACAGATCATTGTCCCTGCTCCCCTCTCACAGTTGTATTATGGTACCTATTACCTTAAGGTGTGAATACTGTAAATGTATCAGTGCCCCAGTTAACCAAAATATTTTGAGAGCAGGACTTCTTAGGGAGTTCTTTACCTACAGGCAAATAGCAAGCATTTGATATAGGTAAAATGTGAGGCATGTTGTATGAGCAACAGTTGAGGAAATAATACTTAAAAGAAAATAAGGGACTGTTGAAGAATGGTATAGTTACTTTTATATGTGGCAGAATTTTTTTTTTATGAAAGAGGAATTTGTTTTATATTATATGACACCAATGGGCTAACATATGAAAGATACTGGGAGGCTGTTTCTACGCAAAATCAGAAAGAACAGTACATCCTAAAATCAGTGAGATTCCAGTCAATCAAAGCAACCACCACAGGTTGGAGTGCTACTTATCCAGAAGACTTCTCTGGAAGATATTTCTGCCCTGAGTAGGAGATGGTTACGGAGGTTCCTTATGTTTTTCATTATGTAATTATAAGGGAGTGTGGATGAAGATTTTACAGTGATCATGATACCCACCTAAAAACAGGCTCTAGCAGTTGGTTCAAAGACTGGTCAACAAATTTCAAGTTAAATAACAGTTGGGCAAAATTACATAGCAGGAATGTATTACTCAGGACGTACTCTAGAATGTAAAAGCAACTTTTCACAAAAGTGTAATTTTACTAGGTGTATAATTTGTTGAAGATAATAAAATAATAATTAAGTGAAGGATTGATTTTTAAAAATTTAAACGTGTCAGTTTTGCTACTCTTTTGAGCCAGTCCAAGAAAGAAAATTTCTACAGATTAGTTGCATGAATAAGAAAGATACTTCTAGCTTCCATGAACTTTTAAATGATAAAGAATACAGAGATTGTTTGGCTGATTTGTGAAGTTTAAGCCCTATTAGAGAAGAATTGCAGTCATGTAAACAAATGGGAATTGATTTAAAGATGAGTTAGCATCATGACATAATAGAAGGCAAGACGTAATGCTTAATTCCACCAAAGTTGGATTCTAACTCTAGCTTTGCCCTTGTGTGTAATATAACCTTGAAAAATCTTATTAACTCTTCTGTGCCTCAGATTCATGATCTGTGGATGGAGATAATATACCTACTTCATAGAACTGCTGGAAAAGCTAAATGTGATAATAAATATGAAGTTCCTAGGACAAAGTGGGAAACATGAGAGGTGTTAAATTAATGGAATTAAGTATTAATTACATGCATCAGTACTCTGACTTTGGCCCGCCAAGGTAACATTTTGTACTGATTTAAAGCAACCCCTAGTGATGAGTATTGACTATTTCCAATCCCCGTCACTTGTAAGTAATGATCTAAATCACCTTTTTGCACTGTCTTTCCTGTATTTTATTATATATGAATATTAATAATATTATATGTAAAAGTATCAGAGATCATTGACTAACATTTTAATCTGACTCATCACAGTTCCAAAAATTAACTCATATTCAAATATCTTAAGGAAAACAGACCATAAACCAGAAGAAAATACTGTCAGAAAAAAAAGTGCTGAATAGTTTATCTTGATTTTCTTGCCTGCTGGTGTAAGGAAAAACATGGGATTAGAAGAAGACAAGAAGGCAAAGATTCGGAAACTGAAACTGGAGAGAACTAAATCAAATCAAATGTTACTTAGTTTGCAGTTTTATCTAGTAAAACACTAAAAAATATTTCATGTAGTGTCTATATTGATATATTTTCTAGAATTATTACAGAAGTTATTTATGAATGTTTTAAAAGAATGCCAGGCACTAAACCAAAATAATTCACTTAGGAGACCTCTTTGGTAGAAAATACTGGGGGTTATAAAATGTAAAACATTTGTTGACCTTCAAGATATCTCTGGGGGAAAAAAAGGAATAAGGAAAATGAAAAAAAAATGTTTTGTTTTTTTTTACATGTGTAAACCATGCAAACATGCAGAAACTATGCTGCTACAAAATTGTACCCAACTGTTTACTTCAAATTTATCGAACAGTTTTCTAACAAGTGCTTGTGCAAGTTTTAGGTGGGCAGAATGTTCATTCTAGAGGCTTCTCCACACCTCTTGTAATCACACAGGGAGAAACACAGGAGAGCTTGTTAACTACTACCTCACTCCCACTCATGGCAAGAGCTGCTTCCATGGAAGCCTCTGGACAATAGATTTGACTTCTCTAAATTACTAATGTTGATTCAGACTGAGAATAAAAAGATACAAGTTATATTTTAAGTTTTGTCACAAACGTGTTGGTGTGTCTTAAATTGACCTTAAAGTTTCCTTATATAAAACCAGACCACTCCTCCTATTTTTTTCCCAAAGATATTTTGAAGATCAACAAAATATTTTACATTTCAAATTATCACAGTATTTTCTATCAAATAGGCTTGCTAAGTGAATTATTTCGGTAGAGTGCCTCGCATCGTTTTAAAGCATTCATAAGTAACGTTTGTAATAATTCTAGATTCCAGTCATCAAGTATTAAAATAGGAGCATCTCAAGAAACATTGCCTCTGACAAGTAGCAGAATGCTTGAAATCACTCCAAGTTTCTCCCCATAAGTTTTTATTATGCCTTTTTCCAAAATTTCAGAACTGTGTATCCTGGATTAGTTTTGAGTGGGAGGAGGAAATGCTATATGGGATATATTTACATGTGACCACCCATTTTATTTCTGGTTGATGGCCAAGATGGTGTTTTATTCTGCAGTATCTAAAAGTTAAAATAAGGGCGCCTGCGTGGCTCAGTCATTAAGCATCTGCCTTCGGCTCAGGTCATGATCCCAGGGTCCTGGGATCGAGTCCCACATCGGGCTCCCTGCTCAGCAGGAAGCCTGCTTCTCCCTCTCCCACTCCCCCTGCTTGTGTTCCTGCTCTTGCTGTGTCTCTCTGTCAAATAAATAAATAAAATCTTTTAAATAAATAAATAAATAAATAAATAAAAGTTAAATTAACATAAAATATGAAGCAATTAGATAAAAAACAACAAGCACAGATTATCAGTGAAATTGAATGGAGCATGTTTCCCTTTGGTAAAGAATTATCTGACTGTTTAGTGCTGTGTAAAATCATGAATGTTCTGAAGTAAGAGAAATAAGTAAAAAATGGAAATAGTAACTAAAAGATTTATAAAATCTACAGTTATGAGATAAATCACCAAAAGAAAATTATAAGTATTTCCATTTCAGTAGAGTTCTTTATAAGTTCATGGCAATGAAATTCTACTTCTTGATATTTAGGGTACCAATGCAGAACAGTCGCAATGGAGGGGATCTAGAATCAATCAGAAAATGTGGGTTCACATTAGCCATGTGACGCTAGACAAGTTTTGCCTTCGGTGCATTAAATTTTCCATTTATTCATTCCTTGAGTCTTTTGAATAATAATTTGATAATTGGTAATTATATCTGTTTATACCTAAGATATATATATTATATCTGTACATAAGATAAAGAGGGCCCATTTGAAAAGGGTTTATTATTATAACAAGAAGCTCAAAATCAGTAATATATGTTTTACATGGTAATATTCTGATAGTGAGATAATATAATGGAAAAAACTATCCTCCCTAGAACTTCCTATGAACTAGATAATACACATCAGTTATACTGCCCCAAAGCAATCTAAATTTTCTCCAGGCATTTATGATTAACATGACTGCATTAGGAGTTTCTAGGTAAGAAAGTTGGTGGTAGAGAAATGATAGTTGAAATAAATGAATTTTAAGGGATAGTAATCTTTTGTTCTTTCTGAAGCAGACAAATTCTACGATAGTGACCAAGTGATAATTGGCCTAAATTCAGTAAGAGAATAATTAAAACGTCAGAAATACATCTTCTAAGAGATGCTAGACACTAATGTAACTTGTGAATATAAGTGTAGTACTGTTAGTAACATATTCTATTCACAGAGATTATTTAATATAATTTTTATAATTTATAGTTTAATAAATTCCTTTCTGATTTCTTGAAGTTAAACTTCAATGTTAATTATTAGGCAAAATTAATTTTCTCCCTCTCTTACTCAGTAATAGGTCAAGATGTACTTTTCCACATTGTAGTTTCAGTCATTCATCTCTATATCTTGGAGTTTCCTTGCCTGTAAGAATATGAGGGCTAAGAGCACCTAGGTGGCTCAGTTGGTTAAGCGACTGCCTTTGGCTCAGGTCATGATCCTGGAGTCCCGGGATCGAGTCCCACGTCGGGCTCCTTGCTCAGCAGGGAGTCTGCTTCTCTCTCTGACCCTCTTCCCTCTCGTGCTCTCTATCTCTCATTCTCTCTCTCTCTCAAATAAATAAATAAAATCTTTAAAAAAGAAAAAAAAGAATATGAGGGCTAAGTGAGCATTTTATGTTTCATGGATAACTGCTTCCATGATTGTCTGCTGAGACAATTAACAAGGATGCAGATCCATACTAAATATAATAACGGTTTTTAAAAAGGGATTATTGAACTAAACCAAAGCAATTACCAGTTGATAGCAATCATTTTATTGCTGCTAGCTATAAGTTGATTTAACTAAAATGTATAGAGAAAAACACAGAAAATGAACACTGCATTGGGATTCTGAGGGCAAAATTGGTCATCACTCCCCTGCCTGATCCTGGATCTTTGTTTTCTCTTCTCTTTCAAATCTCTCTTTCCTCCTCAAAATCCAAATCTCTCACCCATCAGTAATTAGAACAATTGACTTCCCTCTCTACATCCTGTCCCTAATGACTTCAGTCCGCAGGACTCTTTCTTTTCTCTGAAATCTCACAGCATATCCTTAGAGTTCTTTCTTGGCTAATAAGCAGGTAGTCCTCATGACCGCCAAGTTTGTGTTCCTATGAACTCTTTCACTTTTTTTTTTCTTTTTACTTGCAGGTATTCTGAACTTGTTCATCCCCTACTACCTTCTCAACTCACTTTGATCTTTTACTTGACTTCATTACACCAATGGGCATTTGCTAAGGTCACCAAAACCAAGGTTAATTTTCAGTTGTATTTCTTGACTTAAAATAGCATTCAGTTCTTGCTCAGAAGTATTTGTATACCTTTGCTTGTAGCTTCCATGGCTCTCTTCCACTAACCATACTTTATTCAGTTCAAAAGTTTTAATGGTATACTCTATCATTTTACTGTACACACTGTTCCTTAGTTTTCTCACTTGATATTATAGCTTTTCTTACTCCTTAATTTATAATTTCAGCACAGATCTTAAATTCCATTCTGATATATTTGGCAGAGTAGGAGACATTCGTTTTGAATATCTCACAGACATTTCAAAAATAATATATTACATTCTACTCATTTTCTCTTCCCACACCTTTGCTACCATATAACTTTGTACTTTCCCTAGTATTGTATTTACCATGCTCTATTGTAATTGGTTTTGTATTTAAATATGTCACAGAATAGATACTCCCTGCTTTTGAAGAGCAGAGGTAGTGTTTGTCAGGTGGGTAATACATCTGGCACTTGGTAAGCACTCAAGAGTATTGAATGAATGACTGAAAGCCTGCAGTTTTTGGGCAATTTTTACCCCTCTAGGTCCATTCAATCAACAAATCATGACATTTTTATTTCTTATGTGACAGGATAAAAATAATTCCTATGAGAGTATTCACAACCTTGTCCCTCTAACAAATAGTATAAAACTATTTCCATTTCCCCCTGCTAACGAGAAGGATATCTTGCTTTTTGAGTATGAGGTTAATTGATAATATAGTAGGGTCTTAGAGAGAAGGGATAGAGGAGAGGGAGGGAAAAAAAAGTGAAGCAGGTAGCAGAAATAAAATTTTGTCATGTGAGAATTTCCAGAGTAGCTTCGGGGTACAGAAGAAATGGAGAGTAGAGAAACTAACGTTTTAGAAGTGCCATTTTTGTTTTATGAATTGGAACTCTTTAATGTTGTTTAGAAAATGTGGGTAAATAAAAGAATTCCTTTTAAATAAATTATTGTGGCTCTTGTTTTCTGCTTCTTAAATGATTCCAACCATGCTACCCACAGGGGCTACAAAATTATAAGAGCTAGAAAGTTATATATAAATATTGTGAAACTGCTTTTGCTTTAAAAAATTTAACTTTACTTTTTAGAGCAGTTTTAGGTACCCCCACACACATGTACACACGCTAGCCTCCCCCACCACCAATACCCTTACAATTGATGAAACTACATTGATACTTCGTTATCACCCAAAGTCCATAGTTTACACCAGAGTTTACTCTTGGTGTTGTACATTTTTCTGGAGTTTGACAAATGCATAATGAATGTTTCCACAGTTACAGTATCAGAAATAATAGTTTTACTGCCTTCAAGATCCTTTGTGCTCCACCTATTCGTTCCTCCTTCCCGCCTCCCAAACCCCTGACAGGTACTGGTCTTTTTACTGACTCTGTAGTTTTGCCTTTCCAGATGTTATGTAATTGGAATTATACAGCGTGCAATCTTTTCAGATTGGCTTCTTTCATTTGGTTTGATTCCTTCATATATTTTTGTAGCTTGATAGCTCTTATCTTTTTAGCCCTAAATAATATTCTTTTTTACAGATGTACCAGTTTGTTTATCCATTTACCTACTGAAGGACATTTTGGTTGCTTCCAAGTTTTGGCAATTATGAAGAAAGCTGCTATAAACAGCCATGTGTAGGTATTTGTGTGGACATAAGGTTTCAACTCTCTTGAGCAAATAACAGGAAGCTCAATTGCTGGATTGTATAACACTGTTTAGCGTTGTAAGGAACTGTCAAATGTCTTACAAAGTAGCTCTGCCATTTTGCATTACCGTCAGCAATGAATGAGTTTTTTTGCTCCACATCCTCCCCAACATTTGGTATTTTCACTCTTTTGGATTTTAGCTATTCTAATAACTAGTAATAGCCATATTATTATTTTAATTTGTAATTCCTTAATGACATATGCTGAAGAGCATCTTTTTACTGCTTATGTGTCATCTGTATATCTTCTTTCATGAGGTGTCTGTTCAGGTCTTGGGCTCACATTTTAATCATGTTATTCATTTTCTTATTGTTGAGTTTCAAGAGTTCTTTATATATTTTGGGTAACGGTCCTTGATCAGATATTCCTGTTGCAAATATTTTCTTCTGGTCTGTAGCCTTTTTTATTCTCTTAACAGTGTCTTTCACAGAGAAGTTGGTAAATTTTTATTTTACAGAAGTCCAGTTTATCAATTCTTTCTTTCACGGATTGTGCCTTTGTTGTACCTAAAAAGTCATCACCAAATCCAAGATCAACTAGATTTTCTTATGTTATCCTCTAGGAGTTTTATAGTTTTTCTGTTTGTTTGTTTTACATTAATGATTCATTTTAGTTAATTTTTGAAAAGGGGTGAGGTCTGAGTATAGATTCTTTTTTTTTTCTGTATGTGGATGTACAGATGTTTTAGTACCATTTGTTGAGAAACTATCTTTTCTCTATTAAATTGACTTTGCTCTCTTGTCAAAGATCGGTTGACTATATTTGTGGAGTTTATTTCTGGGCTCTCTATTCTGTTCCATTGATCTATTTGTATATTCTTTTGCCAGTACCACACTGTCTTGATTTCTGTAACTTAATAGTAAAATTTGAAGTTTGTTATTGTCAGTCCTCTTTTGTTCTCCTTCAGTATTGTGTTGGCTATTCTGAGTATTGCTCTCCATATAAACTTTGTTTCCGATTCTTAATCTCTGTTTCTGTTTTATTAAGTCTTTTTCTGAACTGTTGTAATAAATTCTTTTTTTTAGAAGCTTTGTTTATTTATTTGAGAGCGAGAGAGCCAGTGTGAGCGGGGGGAAGGGGTAGAGAGAAAAAGAATCTCAAGCAGACTCCTCGCTGAGCATAGAGCCCAGCCAGGGGCTTGACCTCATGACCCTGAGCCACCCAGGTGCCCCTATTGTAATAAATTCTTAACTGATCTTCTGTCTCATGGCTCCAATCTATCCTCTTACTCCCTCAACACAAACAAACAAAAATTTTCCAAAAGACAACATTTACCATGTCAGTCTTCAAATTAAAGTATTTCAATAGTTGTCCAATATTTAAAGCAATTTAAAATCCTTATCATTTTGAATAAGACCGTTTTATTTTCTGGTACCCATCTTCTCAATTCAGTTGCCTGCCAGTCTCTTTTAAAAATAGGATACAGACCCTGAGAATATAAAGGAACAAAACAGAATAAAATCTCTGATTCAAATGCTAAATTCTAGTGGAAGTGATAGATAAGAAAAAAAGTAATATTATATACTAATATTAATGGTATAATAGATTGTTAAAATCACATACACACAAAATAAAAACAAGGAGGTGTTAAGAAGTGCTAGGAGAGAGCTTGCAATCTTGCATTGGGAAGTCAGAAGCAGATACACTGAAAATATTACAATTTAAGTAGGACTTAAAGAAATGATGCTATGTTTATATCTGGGGGACATGTATTTAAAGTAGAGAAGATAGCAAATGCAGAAGTCCCAAGATTACTATCTGAGGAGCACAGCATGTTCAGAGAACATTGAGAAGGCCAGAGGGGTTGGAGAGAATTAAGCGAAAGATAAGTGGTAGATTAGGTAGAGTTGTGTAAAACATTCTTAAATTTGGCTCTTACTCTTAGTGAAATGAGGGAGCCACTCTGGAAGTGGGGATCATAGGAGAGACCTAGACTGATATGCATTGCAAAATGATTCCTCTGGCCAATGTATTGAAAATAATGATATGGGGAAATGGCAGAGGCAGAAATCAATTAGGAAGATAGTTAAAGAATCCACTGGAGGTATAATGCTCTTTGGGGCTATGATAATAGCTGAGAAGATGTTAACATGTGTTCAGATTCTATATGTATTTTACAGGTAAAGCCAACAGATTGAATGTCTAGTGGGTCTTGTGGGAAAGAAAGAGAGGGGTCGATGACTAATGCCAAGGGGTGTGTATGTATGTGTCTAAGCAGATAAAATAATGGAGCTATCATTTATTGATCTGGGGAAACTACGAGAGTAATCAGTTCGGGGTTAAAGAAAATATCAGGCAATCAGATTAAATCTGAAAGGTCCATTAGATTTCCAAGTGCAAATACAAAGTAGGTAGTTGAATATACAAATAGAAATAAGTAAAAGATTTAACTGGAGATGTAAATTTTAGAGTCAGCTTATAGATAGTGTTTAAAACCACGAGACAGTGTGAGGTCAACAAGAAGGGAATGTAAATCAAAATGAAAAGAGTTCCAAGGACTAAGCCCTGGGGAACTCCACATTTGGAGAAGGAGATGGGAAGGAACCTGCAATTGTGACTAAGAAGTCATAGAAAAACAAAAATCTGTGATTTCCTGGAAGTTGGGTAAAGACAGTTTCTGTGTGAACGAGGGGATAATTAATGATGGAAAACCCTGCTGATAAGTCAAGTAAGATGAGGAGGGAGAATTGAAAGTCGGATCTCTCAACACGGAACTTATTGTGCGGTTTTGGTGAAATGGTGAGGGTAAGCCTGATTGGAGCAGATTCCAGGTGGGAAAACAAGAACATGTCATTTTATGGAGTTTGGTTTTCAAGAGGAAAGAGAGTAATAGCTTGTAGAGTAAGTAAATCATGAGAGAAATAACTGAATGTTTATATACTGGCATAAATATTTCATAGACAAGAAAAACATCGTGACCACATGAAACAGAGAAAAATATTACTGAAGCGATGTCTTTCAGGAGGAGGTGATAAAGCCTGGAAATAGTGCACAAGTCAATAGTTGTCATTAGCCAGAATGGCTAATTCATCCAGTAGAGAATATCTACTCAAATGAGTAAGTGTGGTAGAAGAACTTACAGAAATTATTTTATGCTTGCTATTGTGTTCCCTGTGAAATAGAAAACAAGATCATTAGCTGAGAGTGAGGAAAAGAAAAGAAATGTTGGAAGTTAGGAGAGAGAGGAAAGGGGTACATAACAGTCATCTAGGAGAAGAGATCATTAAGGAACTAAGAAAATAGCGCATGACTGCCAGCAACATTAAAGACCCACGTGAAGCCTTTGATCATGAGTTTAAGAGGTGAATAGTCGGTTTGGTGATATTCTATTCATCTTCAGAGTTGCATACTCAGATTTGGTGGATTATAGGATTTAGCCAGTGTTGTTTAGACAAATGTTCATCATAAAATAAGAAAAGATGAGAAGGTTTGAGAGTATATGAAATGAAATGAATATTATTTTTGGTTAGAGAATTTAAACTGGGTGAGAAAGAGTGTAAGGCCGAGAGAGATAGAGTAAAAAGTGAAAGGATCATGGCTTAAAGATGTTAGGCATTTGAAATATTGTTGAATTTGGAGTGATAGGTGAAGTGAGCTAAAAACATAGGGGATTGAGATTGGATAGCAGAATATATAAAATCAATGCTATGAATGTGTTACAATTAAACAGTTACAATTATACAGTTACTTGTTTTAATGAAAAGATCTAGCATATGACTCTGAGATTGGGTGGCAATGGTAGGGAGAAAGGCAAGAGAATTAGAGAAGGGACTTAAACACTGAGAGTATAGTGTTGGAAGAATTATCTATATTAATATCTAGTAGTTTAAAAAATGAGAGTTATCCAAAAACTAAGATTTTTCCAGGATTAAAGGAATTTAACCCAGGCATTAGTTAATAACTGCTATAAGAAGAGGTAGGATGATAGAGTCCAATAAGATGAAAAGTTAGAGGTTTTTAAGAGAGTAGGAAAAGAGCATAATCTAAAAGTGACGATAAGGAACATAACGAACAAAGAAGGCATCCAAAAAGCCTCCTGACCTGAATGTGAAAATGTAACTATCACCAGAGGGCTCTGAGGTCCTCAAGGGAGAGCCAGGTTTCAGTTAGAACTAGAAGATGAAGAAGACTTTCAGAGAAGAGTTTCACTATATAGGGAAAGAGTTTTGCTAATGATTAACCACGTATTCTGATTAGCACAATGAAAGGCTTTAAGAGGTCACGAAGATGGTGAATGTGATCACAAAAGTATTTTCAAGATAGATAAGGAAGTCCTCTGAGTCCTGTCTTACGGTGAATGACATGGTCAGGAATAAGTGGCATAATGCGAGAAGTTGTGGGGGGTTCCCGAATAATGAGTTCAGTCCTGAAAGGCCCGACATTGATAGCAATGATCAGGTTTTAAGAGTTGAATGGTGGGGATGGGGGGCTCAGTTGGTTAAGTGTCTGTCTGCCTTTGGCTCAGGTCATGATCTTAGGGTCCTGGGATCCAGCCTGGTGTCAGACTCTCCACTCAGAGGGAAGTCTGCCTTTCCCTCTCTCTCCCCTCCCCGACCCCCTGCTCGTGCTCATTCTCTCTCTCTCAAATAAATAAATAAAATCTTAAAAAAAAAAATAAGAAGAGTTGTATGGGGTGGGGGCATGCAAAGCAAGGCAGTTTCCTGGTGGACAGTTAACTGTCACTGCCATAGTTTTAGAAGCACTGACTGATTTTCTAATTAACTTTGCACTTCATAGCTATATTGTATTACTTTGCCATAACAAAGTACCACAACTGTTCTTAAGCAAGAGAAGTTTATTGTCTCACAGTTCTGGAGACTAGAAGTCTGAGATCAAGATGTCAGCTGGACCACGTTCTCTCTGGAGGCAGTAGGGAAGAATGTGTTCCAGGCCTCTCTCCTGACTTCTGGCCGTTCCTCAGCTTAATGACAGCACTGCAGCAATCTTCACATGCTATTCTCCCTGTGCCCATGTCTGCACTGAATTTCCCCTTTTTATAAGGACCCTGGTCATATTGATTTAGGGATCTACTCTACTCCGGTATAACCTTATCTTAACTAATTATATCCGTAATAACTTTATTTCCAAATAAGTTTACATTCTGAACTACTAGGGGCTAACACTTTAACATACTAGTTTAAGAGGGACACAAGTCAACCTACAGGAGCTACTTTCAAATTTACCAAGCTACTTCATTCTTTTTTTTTTTTATAGCTAATGGTTTGGTTAATAAAATCTTCATTTAGAAATTTTATATCTGGGCGCCTGGGTGGCTCAGTTGGTTAAGAGACTGCCTTCAGCTCAGGTCATGATCCTGGAGGCGCGGGATCGAGTCCCACATCGGGCTCCCTGCTCAGCAGGGAGTCTGCTTCTCCCTCTGACCCTCTTCCCTCTCGTGCTGTCTCTCTCTCATTCTCTCTCTCAAATAAATACATAAAAAAAAGAAATTTTATATCTTATATTTGTGAATTACATTGCCCATAAATGTCCATTTTTGTATTATCCCTTTGTTAGCTGTTACTAACAAGGTTATGGTAGCTTCGTAAAATGAAGTTGACAGGTATTACCCTTTTTTCATTTATCTTAAAAAGGATTGTGTTAAGGTTGGAATTATTTATTCCTTAAAGCTTTTATAGGACCTTCTGGTAAAGGAATCAGTGACTGGAGTTTTCTTTGTGGGAATTTTTTGACTACTTATTCAAATTCTTGCATTTTGTTTTATCCGTTTTGAAGCTTCTTTTGTTTTTTTCAAGTTTTTATTTAAATTTCAATTACTTAACATACAGTGTAATATTAATTTCAATATTACAGATATAGAATAGAATTTAGTGAGTGAACACTTACATACAATAACCGGGGCTCATCATAAGTGCCCTCCTTAATCCCCATCACCTATTTAAACCATTCCCCACCCACCTCCCCTCTGGTGACCATCAGTTTGTTCTCTGTAGTTAAGAGTCTGTTTCTTGGTTTGCCTCTCTTTCCCCCCACCCCTAGTTCATTTGTTTTGTTTCTTAAATTCCACATATGAGTGAAATCATACGGTATTTGTCTTTCTCTGACTTATTTCACTTAGCATAATACTCTCTAGCTCTATCCACATCATTGCAAATAGCAAGATTTCATTTTTTTTAAGGGCTGAGTAATATTCCATTGTAGAGACTTCTTTTTAATTGATTTTATAAAGCTACATTTTTTTTGAAATTTTACCTAAATTGATTTAAAATTATTTCTTATAAATTCATCAATAATTTTCCTTTATCTTTTTAATGACTAGGCAAATGTAGTATCTCCTTTTTCTCATTCCCATCAATTATGTGATTTACCTCTTTTTATCTTAATACCAGCAGAGATTTGTCAAATTTTTTAGCCCTTTAAAAAGAACCAAGTTTTGGCTTCATTTTTCTCTTCACTGTCATTCTTATCTGATTACTTTCTTTTTTGTTATGTTTTTCCTTCTACCATCTTTGTTATTATTTTAATTGTTCTTTTATAGCTTCTTGAGAGCAATGCTTACCTTATTAGCTTATTAATTTTCATATTTTTCTCTTTTCAAGTATATACTTCTTAGGTTCTAAATTTCTCTAAATATCATAATAGCTAAATCCACAAATTTTGATATGTGTTACTTGGGATATGATTTGTAACATATATATATCCATTTGAATTTTTTCTTTGCCATAAGTTATTTAAGATGATTTTTTTTTAAATTTCAAATATATGAGAATTTTCTAGTTATTTTGTTATTAGTTTCCAGGTTACATTGTGATTATAGTACATCTCTATATGATTTTTAGTTCTTCTAAACTTGTTGAGACTTGCTTTGGAACTCAGTATGATTAATTTTTGTGAATATTTCCAAGTTCAATGTATTCTACAGCTATTGAATATCATACTTTAAATATGTCTTTTAGACTAAGTTTGCGAAACATGTTGTTTAGCCCTCTTTATCCTCACTAATCATCCATCCAGCTTTTCAATCAATTCTTAAGAAATGTTACACATTTTCCACAGATTGGAAATTTGTAAATATCACCTTGTAGCCCTGCCTGTTTCTGCTTTATACATCTAAGACTATATTAGATGCATGCAAATTTACATTTTAATGATTTCTTAGCAAATTGAAATTTTTATCAATATAAAGTGATTTCTGTATCTCCAGTAATTCTTTTTGCCTTACATTTAATTTCCTGATACTTCATAGTTTTATCAGCCTTCTTTTAATTAAAATATATCTGATACATTTTTCCAGATGTTTATTTTCACACATTCTTTTATATGTCACTTGCAAACTGCATATGCTTAGGTTTATTTTTTTTCTTTCAATGTCAATCTCTATTTTCAAAAAGTAATTTAGTTTATGTTTATTGTAATTATTAAAATAAAAATACCTATTTATTTTGTGTTTTCTGTTAGTCCTATCTACTCTAGGCTTCCTTTTCTCTCCTTTATTCTTTTTTCTTGATTGAGTATTTTTCATGCTTTTCCTTTTTTCTTCTCTACTAGCTTTGAAGACGTATTTTTTTATTGATTGCACTAGGAATCAGAATATGCATATTAACTTACCAATGTCTAAGACAGTTAATATCATGACCTTAATACAGGGTTTTTAGAACATTTTTATCCCACTTACTACTTTCTGACTTTTTGGTGTTGGTCTATTTTAATTAGTCTTTGATTTCATTCTTAGTTCTATAAGGCTTTATCATTACTAGTTTATATTCTTAAGCTCATTTAGATTAACTCATATTGGTATAAATTCTTCTATCTTCACTCTGTTCAGCAATTTGAACACTTTGTGTTTGAAAAATTCATGACCTTATGAGTTTCTACCTTTTAACTTTACATAACAGCTAATTATTTCCCAGCCTCTTTGATAGCCAACCAATGGACATGTCCTAGCAGACTCTGAATCAGAAGCTAGTGAGGTGAAGAAACAGATCCAGAGATGATTCCTTTTAGGTTAGGCAGTTTTCATCCACAGCTGTGTTCCAGATGCATCAGTAGTAGTGTCTTTGAACTGCCCACATTTCAGTATTGGAAATGAAGATTGTGCAATATTTGGTTATGGCCACTTTTTTGAAATGGACCATAATGATTGTGTGTGTGTGTGTGTGTGTGTGTGTACGTTTGTGGCCTTAATCACAGCATAAGCACAACAATGTGACTAAATCTAATTAAGAAATATTTTCGAGTGCATTTTCAATCACCTTGATGTCTGCATTCCAGTTACAGTTTATAACATATTACCATCTTACTCAGTGCCCATCTATGATATATTCTGTGATATTGAACATGATTTCTTAGTTCCTAAAAGAGCTCTTCTTCAACAAAATTTTAATGACTAATTTAGAGAAATCAACTTTGGAGAAAAAACTCAAAACATGAATAGCAATAAATTTTATTATACATTGTACATGGTACTAAGGATGATTAATTTGAGGATATTTCACTGCATGTACAACCTCCTAATGATCCATTATCTTTTGAATCATCTGCAAAGCAGCTACATATAAGAAGGTATTTTTACAGGTTCTCAGGTAAATGATAAATTATAATGGAAGTGCATAATGTTACAATTCTAAGATGTAACTGTGAGCAGTAGAAGTTAGTGCCTAGAAATCCATATATGCAAATATGTCATAATTATATTCTAAACAGAAATTGTAACCACAATTTTAAATTATTTGAATATATATACATATATATATATCTTATGTTTAATATTTAGGGTAACTTAGAGTAACTAGAGTACTTAGAGTAAACTGAGAGACAAATCATGGTGTACACTTTTCTTTTGTATATAGGTTTCTTTATTATTCATTTTAGGTTATTTCTTTGCTCTTAAGATATTAAAATAAGTTAATCATTTAAGCAGGTTCAAATTTTTAGAAATCATGTGTTTTGGGGGCAAATGAAATTAATGTGCAAATATGTTTGCATAATAGAGAACTGTGAAACTCTATTTCACCCTCCCTACAAAAAACATTTTATTTGTTAAGAAATAAAATGTATTTTAGAGAAAATGGTAATTTGGAAACAATATATGGCAAAGCTGGTTTTATACACCTTTGAATTATAGATATTATTCTTCTATTTCCTTAAAAAAAAGATTTAGATCTTAAAAGTTCACCAAAATTAACAAGATATTAAGCAGAAGTGATATTTCATTTATCTTTTTCTTGGGTACAGGAGAAAAAAGAAACAGAATAATTATAATAATAAGATGATGATAATGATGATGATTTCAATAAAAAAATAAGAATTTAGAAGAAGGATCTTACAAGTAATGTTATATCGGTTGCTTATTACAAATCTGAGGAAGAGAATTGACTAAATGTATTTGATGTAAAATTGTGGCATAATTGATGTTTTAAGATTAGGAATCACTGATATTTCTCTGATGTCAACAGTAGGGAGTTTGTTCTGAGAACAAAGTTGCCCGTGAGCTCTGTACTAATCTAGTTATCACTTTCTATTTTTTTGGTAAACTGTCAAAGGAGAGCTGGAGCTGTCTAGTTTTGTAATAAAAGCAAGAGCATATCGCCCTCTGGTGTTGAAAAAGCTAGGAGAGACAAAAATTGTTTAGAAATACAGAAATAATGCATTTAAAAAATAAGTATCTTATGTTCTTTTTTCAAATAAATGTGATATACTGATATATAGGTTAACATTTTGAATCCTAGAAAACAAATGTCAAATATGACTTATTAATCCATTTTTGTGGCCTGTGTTATAAAAAAATGTTGATTGGATTGAAAATAAATTATTTCTTTTTAATGTATTACTTTTTTTGGTAATTTTAATCACATTATTTTTATTTTAGTTTTGGGTGAGCATTTTAAAACTTTAGTAAAGATAAGTTAGCTATAATACTTTACCCCTTAGTATTTGTGATTACTTTGGCTTATTTTATAAAAAATTAGCTACAAATATTCTTTTAATTGTTAAAAAAAGGAAAAAACACAACTCTGTGGCCTGGATCACTCAATTGGCAGAGGTGACTTTCTGGGTCCTTTGTAGCCAGATTCTGTGCCTAGTGAAAAACTTTTTTTCCATTCTCTGAAATGCAAGATCAAGGATTGAGTGAAAAGTTCATAAAGAAAAGTCTTCTAAAAAATAACGTAAGTAGAAATTTAACAATTGAAGTCAAAAGAGCAGCATATTTATCATTGTATTCACAAAATGATAGATTGAGACAAAGTAAATTCTGGGGCACAATTTACCAATATTAATATAATCCAGATATCTCCAGACCACCACTGTGTGTGGTACAATGGGGTCAATGGTAACAATAGCCCACATACTATTGGCTCTTCTCTTTTGTCACACAGTCATTTCAGTGCTCTTCAAGGTCTCATCTGTGATTGCCCATTGGTAGGTTCATGTTGACTTTCTGGCCCGTCACCAGTCTCCCTATCCAGAAATCAATGACTGTATCTTAGCAAGGCCACTGCTATAGGCACCCAGCACGGAAACACTATTGTACATGCCGAGCTGCAGCCTCCTATACCCCAGTGCTCTGTGTGCCCTAGGGTCTTGAACAAATTCTGTAAATCAACCAAAGCAAGTGTTTGGAAGTGTGTTTCCACTCCCTGAAGATTCAAGTTGATCAGAGATGCCAAGACCTATCTCAGGGATAGATGAAGCTTTGACTTTTAAGGATCCTGCCACTCTTTTTACTCCGAGTATTTTATTTTCCTTTTAGTAACAAATACGAATTTTGTATTTTAAAGAAATATTCAAATTTGGACTAATCAGAAACAGTTGATGCATCATAATATTCTAGTTATAAATAAGTTTGGATTTGCTTGTAAGTGATTTTCCAGTTTTCAAAACCTTAGACTTGAATTCTGAGATCACAGTCCCAATAGAACTATTACAAATATGGAATATCAATTTATGATTGAGTTATGATTATTGATTGAGTTATGATTTTCAAAATTCTACTATATATCAAATTTAGTATCATGTTATGCTTGAGGGTAGGGGAAGGAGTTTAGTGTGAAAAGAAACTTAATATACAAACTAGACTATTGAAAATTTATCTACAATCATCTTGGGAAGAAACATAAATCAGTTAAATAAAAATGTAAATTTATAATAAAAAAGATATGGAGAACATACTCCATACTTATATTACCAGGGACCAGCATAAACAGGGAAGGCTTATTATTCACCAGATTAATGAATTTTAGAGTTTAAAGCAAACTTATTGTTAGCAAACTCACCTCCTTTTAAAATTTCCTACTTACATTTTTTGTAAATATTTTTATAAAGATAGTACATTTTTTAATAAAGATAGTACATTGTTCTTGTAGAAAATTCAAATGATATAGAAAAGTATAAGAAAGAGATGATCAATCCTTTGATGAACATCCTTTAAATCTCCCTTGATTAATGGATAATAAAAATAGAAAGATAAACAATTCTAAATTAGGTTTCTTTATTTTTCTAATGAAGAAACTGAAGCTGAGACTTGTTCTTCTACCTTGCAATTTCCTGGAGAAAATAGCATCTAAGCTATACCTTGGAGTATAGAATGAAGGTGAATATATGTCAGATGTGAATAAGTTGTTGATTTGGCTTGATTATTTTGTGCATATAACAAATATTCTTTGCTTGACCAACTTTAGTCAGGCTTCTGAACTTTTTTTTTAGGCCTATCTATGCACTTTCTTATAAAATCTAGTTTTAGGGGCGCCTGGGTGGCTCAGTCGTTAAGCGTCTGCCTTCGGCTCAGGTCATGGTCCCAGGGTCCTGGGATCGAGCCCCACGTTGGGCTCCCTGCTCCGCGGGGAGCCTGCTTCTCCCTCTCTCACACCCCTTGCTCGTGTTCCTGCTCTATCTCTGCCTCTGTCAAATAAATAAATAAAAAATCTTTAAAAATAAAAATAAATTAAGAAATAAATAAACAAATAAAATCTAGTTTTACCCAGAACCCTGCTAAGTCAATTTCACCAGAAACTCCCATCTTCAATATCTAATCACCTTTAATATTCGATCAGATTCCTCATCCTCCACCATCCCCCAAATGATGTCTGTACACCTAGCCTATCTTAAGCAAGAATCCTTTTAGGTAGCTTTAACCAGAATCCCCCTAACCCCTGATGTTTTCTCTTAATTTTCTATCCACTGACCTCCACCTTGCTCCCTCTTATCCATACTATACTGAGTTGAGCCCAACCTCTTTACTCCACTATGAAAACCCATTGCAGTCATCCCCATACCTATCATAATAGTCCTGAATAAAATTGGCCTCACCTCTTAACAAGTGTCATTGAATATTTTTGTCTTTAGTATATGGCATATGGGATGGTCTACAAAGTGGTGTAGATTCCATTCTGAATAAATCACAGTCCCTGACTTTAGGGAAATTCACTGATAATTAGATTGAAATACCCTGCTATAGAGGCTGTACGTGGAGAGCACAGTGGAAATATACCCATCTAAACTAGTTTTTGCAAAGTCAGGAGTGATTTTTCTTGAAATGGTTTTATCTAACTTAAATTTCTTAAGATGACTAACAGCTGATCAGACTTAGCAATAGCAGAGACAACTTTGGTCCATCTAGAGCTGCAAATTATTCAACATGTAAAATGTGAGTATGACAAGATAAAAGAATTTTGCAAGAGAAACTCAAAAAGCTTGACTGTAAAGATAAAGAAAAATATTAAGGCAGTTGCTTGGGTTGGGGTGACTGTAGCTGTGGTAAGAAATTTTATGAAGATGGATGTGAGTTAAACTGTCTAAGAACATTACACCTGAAAAAAAAAAAAGAAAAGAAAATTATACCTGGACTCTCAAACTAAAATAAATACAGGGCCAAGCATAATAGACTAAGAGTAGCAAGCAAACTAAAGCCATTCAAATTTTAAGTACCTAACAAAACATATGTAGATGTTGTCTATGGTCATTACTAATGATTATCCCCAGGTTTTAACTAAGTCCTCAGAAAAGAGAGTTTGAAGTTCTAGAAGAGAGGTAGGGGGACAAAAGTTGTCTTTACAAGAAATACAGATTTTCCATGCATCAGGAGGCAAATAAGTAAGGTGAGAATTCCTTAGGTTTGGGAAATATTGATGGGAGTCAGCTTGACTCCCAGGGTGATGTTCAGCTAGTTCAACCCTCACTTAATATTCTCTTTGTAAAGTAGAAAGTTGGGGAATTAGGAGCACCTGGGTGACTCAGTGGGTTAAGTGTCTGTCTTCGGCTCAGGTCATGATCTCATGGGTCCTGGGATTGAGCCCATATCGGGCTCCCTGCTTAGCGGGGAGCCTGCTTCTCCCTCTCCCTCTCCCCCTCCCCCATGCTTGTGCTCTCTCTCTCAAAATAAATAAAATGTTTTAAAAAAAAGAAAGTTGGGGGCTATCAGGCTTAGAAGTTACTGAAATCCTCAAAATATGACTAGGAATAGAAATGAAAAAGCAATGAGGTATGATATAAGAAGCATTGCATCATTTTCCCCTTGATTATAACTAGTTATGAATTTAAGTTCTATAGGACAAAATTATTTTTGTGTAATCACAACCTCATAAAAACATAAAAGTGAACACAAACAACTACATAAAAAAACGTAAAAAAACAAATTACATATAGAGAAAGAACTAGAAAGAAATACATTAGAGGTTTTTGTTAGGCAATGTTTATTTTTTATTTGTACTTTTCCAGGTTTTCAAATTTTTCATGCTTGTGTTGTATAAATATACATGAATTTTGTAAAGAAAAAAAAACTTAGCAGTGTCAGTTTTTAAAAACATTTTTAACATCACCTTTGTAGATGAAACAATTTATAGAAAAAGAGCTTCCTTTTGAGATAAAATTGTTAATAAGACTATATCTAAACAAAGAAGCATACCATATATTGTATGTCTTTGGTTACTTTTTGTGGTTCCCATATAAATTGCTTATATGGAAAGAAAAAATGGAAACATTATTACATAGATCACCTGATGAATGCTCACACTCTTCACATTAAATTTAATTAAAAAAACATTAAATTGGTAACTTTAAAAGGAAAGGAAAGGAAAAAAAGAAAGATTTTCAAGAAAGGATAAAAGAGAAAGGAAAGAAAGGAAGGAAAGGAGAAAGAGAAAGAAAGGAAGAAAAAAGAAAGAAAGGAAAAAGAAAGATTTTCTGGAGATGAAAGGAAAATAGTAAATAAAGAGAAGAAATTAAGAACAGATGGAAACAAAAGAACTTAGGTAATTTTTATGATGTTATGAGTTACAGTTGAATTTGTAGGTGTACCTGGGAAATAGTATACTCTTAATAAAGGTTAATACTTTTATGTGTTGAATGGCTGCTGGATGAATATTTTTGCTTCTTCCTTAAGGGAGAAAATAAGAGCATATCCAAAATTGAAATGAATTTTAGACAGCCCAGCTGGTCCTAGTTTGACTTTTTTTTTTTTTTAGGAAGGTTTAAACCCAGGGCTTGAACTCAACCCTGAGATCAAGACCTGAGCCAAGATCAAGATTCAGAGGCTTAACTGACTGAGCCACTGAGGCACCTATGGTCCTAGTTTGATTCTGAATATCCCGTAAACATTATCCCCAAATTTACACAAAAATGAGATAGATGTCACAGATCTATCTCAAAGTATCCCAAGTCCTGAGGGAATTGTCTGAATTTTACGAACCCTTAGAACACATACAGGCATTCCAAAGCTGTTTGATGCTATTTAATCCTGAACTACAGATTCTGGAGATACTATTTTAATGGTGTTAAGGGTAAAATTTGCTGATGAAATCTTGATTGTAAAAATAAATGCAGAGTTCTATGCAACAATTCCTTTACTAGACCTCTCCACTTGGTCACAAATAGCATTTCTGCTACTGTATCTACAAGTTTTATGTGGCAAAGCGGAACAAATATCCAGTTAGTATTTTCCTTCTTCTCAAAGTTCTCAGGTTTTTCTAATAAACAAGATAAACACATAGATATTTGCATTTTATTTTAATAAAAATGAACTCTTCCTTTTGAAAAATCATCTTGTTTTTCTGATTTAGAGAACAAGACCTATGAAATGGTAAATAGACACCATATATATCTCTATCTCTATCTCTATCATCTCCAGGAAATGGTGATCAAAGAAATTGCCTGACATTTACTCTTCTATTTACTGAGTTCCCCTCATAATCTTTTGAAGTGTGAATATAGCTGATAGCTCAGAGCTATGTGCCTGGTCTAATATTATGTTACAATATAATATGGTGGTAGTAATATTATCATTATGTTTGAAATGACACTTTTAGGAGTTTGTACTGATAAAAATGCACATTGTGGGGCCTAAAATAAATTTATATTATGTCACTGAAATCAAGAAAATATGAAATGTATAAAAGTTCAGTGATAGCTGGTTTTATATGAGTAATAAGATCATTATTTCAGAAAATCATAAACTAAACATACTACTTAGATTTTTATTAAATATACAATTACCCATCACTTTTTACCTTCATTATGAGAAAAGTTATATATATATATATAAGTTATATATATATGTTTTATATATATATATATATATATATATGTATGTATGGTTGTTGCTGAAAATATCACAATATTTTGAGGCCTGGAAGCTGAAAGGAGCTCCAAGGGATCAAACCATATGATATCAACCAATTAGTCTCAAATTCTGTTGAATTAATAATGGATATTTTCAGAAAGCACTCAGAATCTTAAGAATAAATTCTTCTTTAGCTAAAGTCTCTGTGATATTTATAATTCTCTTAAAACCAGGTTAAATAATTTGAATTAGCTGTGTGCCTTCTGGAGTAGTGTTTTTCAAGCATTTTTTATTCTGACCCAGAAAAGAAATAACCTTCTTTGGGATCCAGAAACACAAAAAACATACACATACAAAGCTATGAAACACACGTTTCCTAAAGTACTACTTCCCCTCACTTCATGAAGTACATCAGTGTTTCTGTTCTGGCCTATTTCATTCCCATTTATGTGTTAGTGAACTATAATTTCAGAAAAAAATGCATCTTTCTTGAAAGATGATTATAAATTTTGGAATTCTCCCCAGGAGAGCGCAAGTATCATTAATATATGGGGATAAATGGTTAAATGTTTACATAACAAAATTTTTAATTAAAAATCACTGCTTTATTAATATGAAATATGAGCTAATTCTTTATAGTATTCCTCAAATCAAAGAGAAAACTCAAGAAGCATGTGGAAATGAGATACTTGATAAAATATGTTCTCCCCTGCCCCATGTATCATGAAAAGTCAAAGTTGAACTACTGCAAATTCTTAGGTCATTTCAACTTACAACGCAGTTTCTTTTGCACTAATCCAGTTCACATCTAGATTTTTTCTGCATTTTTGGTAGATATTTCTGGCTTTGAATATCTGAACTTTTTAAAATTGAAGTAAAACTTGCTGATATTTGGGTTTAATTATTTAATTATGCTAACTGCTAAGTTTTTGGTTTCATCTAACTTGGTTTTTCTCACCAGTGCAATGGTGGAGCGTAGAACCCTGGCATCAAATATCACTCACAGCATAATCTCAGACCCTTTCTTAAATCTTCTAAATTTCCATTTTGTCATTTTAAAAATAGACTAATAATGACTAAACAGGATGATGAATGCAAAATATGTAGCATAGTGACTGTCAAGTAGTGGCCACTCATTAAGTGCTAGTAATTGTGTTTTTACCAGTGTTAAATGCTGATAAATATTGTGGGTTTTTTTTTCAATTTCAGCTGAATTTTAATGAGCTTCTGTGATAATCTGTATAGCTCATGACATCACCTTCAAAAAAGAAACAATCACTCATACATTCATTGTGATTCCTAGCCCCCAGCTTACTCCTGAATTTCCTTCTTTCCAAAAAATAGCAATAATATAATAGTTTCTACAGTTGCTTTGTTTACTAATTTCTCTGCTACTACCAAAGATTACTAGAAATGATTACTACAATGATTGAGAACCCTTGGTAAATGGATTTAATAGGCTATTTTTTTTAAATCTATAAATTTAAATCTATAAATCTATAAATGTATAAATTTAAATTTTTTAAATCTAGAAATAAATCTATAAAATGCATTTTGGAAATAAGTCAACGAACATTTTTAAAATAGATATACTAAACAATATTTTTTCACATTATTTAATCTTCAAAGAGAGTGAAAGATTCTGAGAGATATTTATTCCACTACCACTGAGGTGATGAGTCACACTTGGAAGGCTAGAAGAAAAAAGAAAAGAAAAGAAAAGAAAAGGAGAACAAGGAAGGCAGCACCTAAAAGTTTCCTTTTTTTTCTCACCAAAGCCTGCACAGGGGACATGTACCCCCACTTTTTGGGGATAGGTTATCACAAAAAATAATGATTAGACCTCCCTTTCCAAATTTTTATTTTTATTTATTTTATTTTTTAAAGATTTTATTTATTTTTTGACAGAGAGAGAGACAGTGAGAGAGGAAACACAAGCAGGGGGAGTGGGAGAGGGAGAAGCAGGCTTCCCGCGGAGCAGGGAGCCTGATGCAGGGCTCGATCCCAGGACCGTGGGATCACGACCTGAGCCGAAGGCAGACCCTTAACGACTAAGCCACCCAGGTGCCCCCCTTTCCAAATTTTTAAATGATAGACATATTAGGACATGTGGAAGGCAGATTTAGCAGACTTGGGATCAAAGTTTATTTAACTCACTTGGTATGATGGTTAAGGAAATAGATATTTTTCACAGATGCTGTTTACTTGGTCACCCATGCACCTGCCCGTTCATTCTGTAAGGAAAGACATTATGGTGTAAAGGGAAATCAGGGCAAATAGCTCCTGCTTGTGCCTTTTGTTGCTAACCGGTCTCAGGTTCATCTTGCACACTGCACTGGATTAAGGTAAAGTCAAAACTTTAGCATATCACCTAGACTCCTTAAGAACACATGTGGCACACCTTTTTAGACTTTTAGAACAGCACTTTAATGTCTTCACCAGTATCCTTAAATGAATATCCCTAATTTTATGTCTCATTTAACATATGTGTCTTTTTAAAAATGATCTCAATTTTATTTGACCTTTCCAAGGTTCTTAGGTTGGTGTTCCTACCCTACATGCTGCCTTGCTTTTTTTTTCTTTGTGAAGGGCACAGCACTAGATAAGTGTATAGTAAACTTACTTTTCCTCATTGTGTTTCTTCTTTACATTTACTATACTGTCACTCTCATAACACTTCTGACTCTAGATGTATGGGTTTTCCCACACAAGCAATGCTTTGTGACACCAACTGGGTGTCCTACAATTCAGTTCAATTTGGATACTACCCAGAGTTAGTGCAGACCGCACAAGTTAAGGACTCGGTCCCAGGAGACTGACCCCACCCACTTCAGATGCCAATTGCAAGTAGTAGATCCCAGGTTCTTCTTTCTGACTTTGAGACAAATCAAAGATTCTTGTGACCTCACCTTGGATTCAGATTCGATTGTTTGCTAGAAAGCTCACACAACTTGGAATCACTTACTCTTATTTACCAATTTATTGTATGATAAAAAATACAAACGAACAGCCAGATGAAGAGATACATAAGATAAGGTATGGTAGGGTCCTAAATGTAGGAGTTTCTGTCCCTGTGTATCACCCTCCTGGTTTGTGGATGTCTTCACGAACCTGGAAGCTCTACAGACCCCCAAATTTTAGGAATTTTATAGAGGCTTCATCATTTGATCATGATCCGTCATTGACCCAGTTTCCCTTTCCCCTTCCTATAGGATGGGGGCAAAGCTGAAAGTTCTAAGCTTCGAAACAGGGCTTGGTCTTCCTAGTGACCACCATGATCCCACCAAGCATTGCCTCATTAGGAAAAAAGCTACTGCTATCACCCAGGAAATTCCAAGGGCCTTAGGAGCTCTGTGTCAAGGAACCAGGGTCAAAGACAAAATATTAGAACAAAAGATGTTCCTAGTGCTCTTATCACTTAGGAAATTACAAGTGTTTTAGGAGCTTTGTGCCAGGAACTGGAGGGCAGATATATATGTTGTGTGTGTGTGTGTGTGTGTGTGTAATTTTTTCTATTATTTTTCAATAAGAGATTCAAACAAATCACAGACTACATTGCTTTGGCATCTGTAACAATGCCAAACTGTCTCCTATCTCAGGCATAGAACATGAGTAAACATCTTTGGTATACCATCTTTTATTGTCCAGACTTCCTCACTTCCACTGGCTAATTTTTGTTAGGGAAGGGTAAGTGGGAGGATTGAATGGAAGGATAACTCCTTAGGTTAAAACACACACACGCACACATGCACACACACACACACACACGCACACTCATACTCATACTCAAACTCACACTCACACATTCAAATTCACATATCTACAATGGCGATAATATGTATCTATTATTCTTCTAACTCTGAACATATCAATGTTAAATAAATGTCACATTTAAATTTTATTTATTCTTTTGGTTGGCAGATTCTAGTTCCATATGCTTTTTAGTTTTTTTCACTATTGCTTATTAAGATGAGCTGTTCTAATATGTAAAGCTGACATCTCATCCTCTCTGTATTCAAAAATAAAAATCACATCTTTGGGCGTCTGGGTGGCTCAATCTTTAAGCTTCTGCCTTTGGCTCAGGTCATGATCCCAGTGTCCTGGGATCAAGTACCACATCGGGCTCCCTGCTCAGCACAAAGCCTGCTTTTCCCACTCCCCCTGCTTGTGTTTTCTCTCTCTCTCTGTCAAATAAATAAGTAAAATCTTTAAAAAAATTAAAATAAAAATCACATCTTTAATGTCAGAATAGATAAGGATTTAACAAAGTATTAAATTCGTCATGCATTTAGTTTCTTTTTAAATTCCCAACTAAATTTATTTTTAAAATACTAAGCAAACCCCCAAAGTATGTGGATTAAATAGATTTCTGCTCTTGTGGGTGATATGGGGGAATGGGGCTAATAACACGTATGCTTAAATGGATTTCTAAATCAAATACATAAGCTTGGAGAAGTCTAGTAATAGACATCATAGAAGACTGCATAATTTCCTTTGGCAAATTTCAAATTTCTTTCAATATTTATTATATATATTGTTTAATTTAATTTTTAGTTTTAAAGTATACTTTATGAAAATTGTCAGATACGTATAAAAGTAAAGAGTAGGGTATAATTGATTTATATATTTTAACCAAACCAAAGCCTTTTATTGCTGTATTTCATTTGTTTTTAGTAAAATGCAATTCAGTTTATTTATAGGGAATAGAATTTTGAAACACGAAAAGTTTTTGGAGAGCAAATAATCATCTTAAAGAATTATGTTTGATATCAGTATTAGTAAGTCCCTGACATGGAAATTAATTTTCCCTTAAATTAAATATGAACTCACTGGGAAGGTTTTTCAAATGGGTTTACTGTCTTTCACAAGCAAAATTTCAATTGTCTCTCTCTCTCTCTCTCTCTCTCTCTCTCCAAATATATACATATATATGTATATATTTAGAGTCTGAAGAATTAAAATGTCTGGTAGAAATCATAAAATTTCAGATTATAGATTTTTGAGATTGTTTTAATTTTTTTCCAAAATCTAAGGTATAAACAAAATTTATTTCAAGTTATTATTGAACTTTATTTAAATTACCAACTAAGAAAAATGTATTTCGGAACATAAAACTATAAAATGGAAGTAGTGATATAATATTATAAAGTGTAATCATTTAATCTTTTAATCAAGTTTTTAATCATTAATAACCATGAATTACACAGATTCCTTAAATTTAAAAAACAAAATATAAAAACCCATAAAGTATTTACAATATGTTACAATATATACAATATACAACTCTTACATCTTAACACAGGCTACTTTGATTTTTTTATGATGTTGTATGTCAATAATATACAGCATTATTATATATTAAAGTATATGTATCACAGATTGAAAGCATGAACTTTTTGATTGTTTCCACTGGTTTGACACTAGTTTGGCAAACTGGGAAATAGAAAATTCCATAAATAGTCTAAACCAGTTTTGAGAAGAATGAAGAAAAATTTTCTAGAAAATAATTCACTAAAAATCAGAGTCATCCATCAAAAAAAAATCTCATAATGGGAAATTATGTCTATTTGTGGTGAAGCCATTTGAGGAAGATTATTTTTTTAGTTCTATCTACATTCTTTTTCTTTTGAACTAAAGAAAATGATAGGGAAATAGAACATTTGATAGTTGGATAAAAATTAATAATGAATAAAAATATAAATTAATAAAAATTCCATTTTAATTCTGATTATAGGAGTAAGCCAAATTTAGGAATGCGCTTTGAGACAAACATGTCAAAGCTTTCCTTCTCATCTAGGTTCCTGGCCCCTTATTAGAGAGATGTGAGGATGGTTGTTCCCATCTTGTTCTTTCTCCCATAGCTTCTCTCTCACTTGGCTTCTAAGAATAGAGGAGAGATCTTATCTCTGTTACAGTGAAGAAGCCCAAGTGTCTCCCTGTAACTTCAGAAAAGGATATGTTATTGAAGGGAAAAACCTGTAACAACTATATACTTAAGACAAAATCATTCCCTCAGGTTGGCTCTCCAGATACTTAACAGATACTTAAGAACATGTTTCACTGTTCCAACTCCCACACAAATATTTGATTTCCTAATTTTTTATGTAAATAATGTTTACCAGTCTTGTAGAAGCCATCTTTATGGTAATCAACACTTACACTAAAGCTTTCTTTCTTACCTCTCTTTTTTTTTGAGACGGCTAGTTTGAAAAATTATCTCAATATGTGTGTGTATAGACCTTTGGCAAAATCAAATAAGATTCTGTATTCTTGAGGACACGAAAAAAATCTACTCTAAAAGTTAAAACCTAGACTATAAACTTCAGACTATTAATAGTTTAGCATATTAAAACACTAAAATTATCTTTGATATGTATGTTTCTTATATATAAGCACCTATATCTCATAAATATTTCTATTTCTATTTCTATTTATGGTTAGTCATTACATTTCTCCTTTTTTTCAGATAATGTTTAAAGGATTCTGCTTCAATATTTGGTATTGGACAAATTCAAAATCTCTTCTTCAACTTTTGATCTCCTGCTCTATTGCCTTCCAGCTTTAACTTACTTGTGATCCCTTCAAATATTTTACATGGTTTGCAATGGTTACATGAGCTTGTGGGAAGTGATATTTGCACCATCTCATACTTTATTCACTATGGCACTTTAGGAAAAGAAATTAGAATAAACTTCCAAAGCAGTATTTTGAAAAATGAATCTTATTGTGAAGCTTCGGAGAAGTTTTCGAACATTGATTGTTCTCTTAGCTACCTTTTGCTTGGTGAGCATTGTCATTTCTGCCTATTTTCTCTACTCTGGCTATAAACAGGAATTGACGCTTATTGAAACCACTGCAGAAGCAGAATGTGCTGACATCAAAAGTCTACCATATCGGTCATTGGAGCTAAAAACAGTTAAACCTATTGATACATCCAAAACTGATCCTACTGTCCTCCTGTTTGTGGAGAGCCAGTACTCTCAACTTGGTCAAGATATCATAGCTATCTTGGAGTCTAGTCGATTTCAGTACCAAATGGTCATTGCCCCCGGCAAGGGGGATATACCTCCTCTTACAAATAATGGCAAAGGAAAATATATTTTAGTCATTTATGAAAATATTCTGAAGTATGTCAGCATGGACTCATGGAATCGAGAGCTTTTAGAAAAATACTGTGTGGAATACAGTGTTAGTATAATCGGTTTTCATAAAGCCAATGAAAACAGCTTACCAACTACACAATTAAAAGGCTTTCCTTTAAACCTTTTCAATAATCTAGCTCTAAAGGACGGTTTTGTCAACCCTCAGTCTCCTTTGCTGCATATTACCAAAGCCCCCAAGGTTGAGAAAGGCCCTCTTCCTGGGGAAGACTGGACTATTTTCCAATATAATCATTCAACCTACCAGCCCGTGCTTTTAACTGAATTACAGACAGAAAAATCCCCTTCATCTTCATCCAGCAAACCACTCTATGCGACAGTGATTCAAGATCTGGGACTTCATGATGGAATTCAGCGAGTTCTTTTTGGCAACAACTTAAACTTTTGGCTACACAAGCTCATCTTCATAGATGCCATCTCCTTCTTGTCAGGGAAGAGACTGACACTGTCCTTGGACAGATATATTCTTGTGGACATTGATGATATCTTTGTTGGGAAAGAGGGAACAAGGATGAATGTCAACGATGTGAAGGTAAGAACATTTATAAATAACATCGTAATTTTTATTTCACTAACTGTGGTATTAATAAAATATAATTTTGGATATTTTAGATTCCTATTACACAAAATTTTCAGATGTCATATGTTTGAAATTAATTAGGCATTTAGAAAAATTTTGAACTAAGCCTTGACTACTCCTGACATACATACCTCAGATGCTTCGGAAGGGATAGAACTAAAATATCCCAAATAATATTTGAACTTAATCTCCTGGTCTCTTCTTAGGTCTTGCCCATCTCAGGGGGAGCCCTGTAGAACTGTCTCCCCTTTCTAGCACATGTTGCTGTTTGTAGCAGTGAGACTAATATAGTCATAAAACTCGATCTCTGCTGATCCCCTTGCCCTACTTGGGTTTGACAATGGTGGTTGAAATACAAGATGGAGAAGGAACCCAAGGTCTTTTGTAACTTCCAGGAAGCATAGTGTTTGTTTATACGAAATGCCCATATACTTGTAAATATAGATATGAGCAAAAATATAGTTTTATAGGGAAAGTGTATTGGACTTGAACTTAGAAGTCTTCCATTATTATCTCTTTTATTAATTTATCATATTGTTTTGGGTAACACAACAGTGTTAGTACTTCCAGTTATGATCAAATTGACTATATAACAAATTCACCTTGCAATTGCTAGTAGATAAAGAAAAAGCCAAATCTGGTATACTAGGTTAGGTAGGTAATTCTGAGAATAATTCCTTCTTTTTCATCTTGATTTAATATTCTCATTTGTGCCTGTCTTGTCCTGTATATAACTAAATTCATTCTAGGACAAATAAGTTTAGCAAACATATAAACAGAAATAATAGGGCACAACTTAAAATTATAAGAGAACTAAAGATTGTTAAGATCATATCATGTTTCTTGAACTCCGGTTTTTTTCTCCCCCAAAGATGAAACCTCAATCAATACTACTTCAAAATGACAGCATTTTTCCCCATCCTAAGACCTTATGACCACGAAAGTAAAATACGATTAAGACCAGTGATATAAGATCACTTTTTAAAAATCTTCAAAGTACATGTGAACCAGTGAACTTTGTTTTTAATGAACCACTGAATAAAGCAACACTTGATTGGTACCCAAATATTTCATTTTTGACATTGTTGTAAAGGGATTAAGTGATGCCTCTTGAGTTCTGTCTAGATTTTTCTTTTTTCTTTTTCTTACTTGTTTTGTATTTACTATTCCTTTAATTAGTATAAATTCTAGTTTTATTTTTATTTCAAAATCATAAACTTAAGAGGTTATATGCTTCAAAAGAGTCTCTGAGTGATTCCTATCCTGAAATCCTAAAAGGAGAGGGTTTCTTAATTCAGTTTAACAAAATATATGACTTGAACAAGTTTTTATAACTCTAACAAATTTTTTTTCGGTTCATATTCAGCTATTTCACTTACTCTGAATAAAAACAAACAAATAGCTATTCATCACTATACAATATTCACTGATGACTTCGTAAGTGACATAACCCCAGAAGAAGTAATAGAATACTGAAATTTAACAAACGCTAGAACAATGTCACAGGCAGAGAAAAGATCAGAAATGTTGTATGTGTATATGGAATATATGTAGTTTGTGTATGTATGTGCACATGTATCTTAATTATATACTCTACACACACACACACACACACACACACACACACACACACACACATTGACTGTCACTTTGAAGAAAATCCTTTTCCTGCCCCTTTTGGTGATTCTTCCTCAGAACTGTTAATCAAAGACTATCAGAAACTTGATTGGAAATGAGGGCTATTACCCTGTTGGTTACTTAAAGGTCAAGAGGAAATACAGTTTTCCAAGTATAAAAATTATAGTCCCGGTTCTTGGCATTTGATTTTTATTTTGACCTTATTTTTGGATAACTATGATTTTGTGGGAAAGATTTTTAAATTATGTGTAGAAAAGTTCTCAATACTCCCATGTTCTTCACCCTCATGTTCCTTTTCTGGTATTGTAATATTTAATCATACACTGGTAAGAATGAGGAGAAATCCATCTTCCCTCAAATTCTCCCTGAATTTTGTAGAACAAGAGTATTGCATGGTCACTGAAATGTTTCTATATAATACTGAAAGAGAGAGTAGAGGTATTCTGTTCCTCAGTAGAACATATATGGGAAAGCATATGGGTCATGGTTGAAAATTCTTGGTTATTTACATGATTGGACTCTCCCTGGGCCACTCCCACAATTAAACCTGGAGCATATATCTAGGAGCATTTAACAACAAATTCAAACACAGTTTTGCCTGCAACACCACCTCACTCTGTTGACAAAAAATATATTAGCATAATTTAGCTTGAGCACATTTTCCCATTTTGAGACAGAGATTCTGGATCATACTGCTAAAGAATTAACATTTTTAAGGCACAGCATTTGATACAGTGGAAAGAGAACGAGATTTGTTGTTGTTGTTTTTTTAATTGAACTTGAAAACCCGTGTTCTTTTCACTTCATTGTTCTACCTGACCTAAGCTGCAATATATCTGGCTTCTTTTAGAAACTTGCATACTTTATCTGATTTCATCATGCCTTCCTCCAACCAAAGCCATTGAGATAGAAATCAGTAGGTTCATTTCCAAGGCAAGCAAAATTAAGCTCAAGCATTTGCAAAAACTATCATCTAATTGTTGACAAAATTTTATCATATATATATATATAAACTCAAGATATAAGAGAAAAATTATTCATGCATATGATCTTATAGAAACTAGTTATATTTCAAATGATTGTAATATATTAGCTATCAATAAAGTCAGAGAATATGGTCATGTTTTAACCTGGTCATATTTCTGTGTGGTCTTAGAGGCAATCACAAAATATTCCTGTACATCTAAACTTCTAATAGCAGGATGACCTCAGGCTATTTAGGGTAATGTCTTATACACTTGAATTTATTCTTTACTAGTTTTGAAAACAACTCTCAATTCATGTTGGCCTTAATTACATGTATGTAATGTTCATTCCAAATGTGATAACAGTTGAGCAATAATGTATTTTTAGGGAAAGCAAAAATAGTAAATGGCTGTACTGATTATTAAAATTTTAATTTTAAAAAAACTTCTTGTAGCCCACTAATTTGATTTCTATGGAAAATGTTTGACCCTTGGTTGGAACATTTTGTATAGTCATAGATGTTTGGTAGAATGAATATATTCTTTTTTTCATAGTTTCCTAAGATAGAATAAATGTTCTTTCCCAATAAGGGATTTGAAAACATGAACATGGTGAATGTAAGCTTCCACATGGGTAATGAAATCAGATTTATTATTGATGCCATCAATAATTTTGATGCTTTAATCAATTCTGTGACCTGTTGCTACTTTCTCTGTTGGCAACAAAATATCATTATTAGCATTTTTATGTGTCTTTACATTTCTTAAAGAAATACATTTATTTATTTATTGAACATCTACTGTATATAAGACTATAAGATATTATTTGCCTAATATTCTAAACTTCTTATTTTAAGGTTCTGTATGGTCCAGTTCAATTTACCTTCTCAACATTTATTCTTACTATTTCTCAATACATACTGCTTGTATTAGGCTAGTCCACTGTCTATTCCTCAGCTACATCTTGCTCATGTCTATCTTGACCTCTTTTCTCAGTTTCTGTGCCTTGACTAAAATATATTTTCTGAATCTACCTATATTTCAAAAGATATCTTAAGTCCTACTTCTTATGAGAAGGTGATACATTTCCTAATGACCCCAGTAGATGGAGATTTCTCTTTAAGTCCCTGAATAATCATTTGCCTTAACTTTCACTTAGCATCCTCATTTACATGAGTCAACTTCAAAATTAGACAATGAGACAGTTTTTCTCATACATATACCTATGAGAAAGTACATAACAAGGAAACTTAGACATGATTTTAAAACATTTAATTAATGATTATTATGCTGTCTTTAACTATTTGGTGAGTGCAGGACTAATTAGTCATAGAATTGATTTACTACATTAAGACAAATAATTTAAGGGTAGTTTTGAGGTTTGTCTCAAAATAAGTGGCTTGTATATTCTAAGTAGGGGGCAGAACTAGAAAAAAAATCTATGTTATAAACCTGGAATCAAAAAAAAAAGAAAGAAAGAAAGAAAGAAAGAAAGAAAGTCAGCAAGCTAATTGGTTTCTTTTTCTTTTCTTTTTCTTTTTTCCCTCCACGTGGTGTTTTTAATGGATGTACCCTAAACTAGTGCTAAGGCTTGATCCAGATAAAACAATTTAGCAATATCTTAACCTGGATATTTTCATGCATTTATTTGACTATATATTTCCTGAGTTGAAAATCATATGTTCAAAGATTTAAAGTGCAAAAGAAATTGTGCAAATTGAGTGACCAAAACATGAAAGATATTAATTTATTAGATATAAAGGAGACAAATAATAAAGGATCTTACAATACAGGTAAATGAGTTTTGGTTACTTCCAATAGCTATTTGAAAGCTTTTACATAAGAAAATGATATAATGAAAATACTTGTGCAGTTTTTTTCTATTATTAATGTAAATATTTAAATAAAATCTCAGTTCAAACATTTGTAGGAATTGTCACATTTAACAGGGATCAGGTTGCCATGAATAGGAAAGAAGAAATCTATCATAGAAGAAAATTTTAAAATCTTGATTAATCATTTGAATAAGGGTTGGAAGAGAAAAAGAAAAAAATCTCATGATTTCTAAAGTCATGATCTAAGAAAACAGGAACTTATTGGTGCTATGAATATTGACAGAAGATGAGAGAGGCTACATTGGTAATTGAAAAGATTAGTTTTCTAACATTTTTATAATTAGAAATGAAACAGGTTGTTATATCTGACAAATTAATAGGGAAACAATTTTTTTTAGAGTCCTTGATATCCTAGCCTGAATAGATTACTATCAAAAAGGGAGCTGAGGGCGCCTGGGTGGCTCAGATGGTGAAGTGTCTGCCTTCGGCTCAGGTCATGATCCCAGTGTCTTGGGATCGAGTCCCGCATCGGGCTCCCTGCTCCTTGGGAGCCTGCTTCTCCCTCTGCTTCTCTCTCTCTCTCTCTCTGTCATGAATAAATAAATAAAATCTTAAAAAAAAGAGTTTAAAAAAAGGGTGAAAAGTAAAAATTATATGTGATAAATGGAATCCAGATTTGACACATATCAACCAGTATAGATTCAGCAATGCAGAACAGTCCAGGCAATAGGAGTTGGATGGATGGCCCAGTCAGACAATCAAGCAAGCAGCATCTGAAAGTTCTTTGGCAGTTTCTAAGTGTGCAAAACATGCATCAGTACGGGTAGCATAAGAGCTAAGTAGTGGCTCAGGCAGATGGGATTAGCTTTTATCAAAGATATTTCACAACAGACTGAAGGTACCCAGTCCTGGGATTAGTCTGTAGGCAAAGAAAGTCTTCCATGTGAGAAAAATAGCACAGAAAGCAGTGTCCTAATCATAGAAGTAGGGTGGGATGTGACAACATACGACAACATGGAGTTCAGCATACCGGACATGGCAGGGAACTTGGAAGGCAGGAGTCCAGGCATAACAATAATGCTGTACAAAAGAGAGGAGCCATCAGCAAGATTTGCTGAAATTGCAGTCCTTACACTGACCTAGAACTCCTTAATCCTTAGGACTCTAAGGAAAGGACTGCACTTAGTATCGCATAGAATCTTTAGATGCCCAGCTGCAAGAATTAGGTATACTATTTGAAGGTGCTCAGTTGGTTCAAAAGATAAGCAGACACTATCAGAGGCTTATTATAAGATTATTTAAGATTATAATCTTATTATAATGAATCTTATTATAAGATTCATTTTCTATATAAACATAGAATCACTGTAAAATATTTTTATAAGCCGAGTTTGGCTTGATTGAAAAGGGGTGCTCTATGTAATGTATTTTGTCAAAGTTTGTAGTGATCTCAGAAAAACTCAAACAAAACCTGAATTTTGGTTCCAGGCTTGGAAGAAGACAGCCACCATATAGATGTATTTAATAAAAATTTTCCTTCTTTTATTTATAAGCTCAATGTAAATGTCTCAGATTTTCTTCTGAATTTTTTCATGTGGCACCATACATTTGATTTGTCAATGGAAGAAAAAACTATCTCTTCCAAAAAAAAAAGATTTCTTTATGGAAGCAAATAGAGTCTGTACTTAAAAAATTACCAAAGTGATATAAAAGTACACTTTTAAATGATAAGAATGAAAAAAAGAGAAAATATATACTAGTAATATCCCTTCCAAATTGGGCATTTAACTAAAAACATTTACATTTTGGGCGCCTGGGTGGCTCAGATGGTTAGGCGTCTGCCTTCGGCTCGGGTCATGATCCCAGGGTCCTGGGATCGAGTCCCGCATCGGGCTCCCTGCTCCTTGGGAGCCTGCTTCTCCCTCTGCCTCTCTCTCGCTCTCTCTCTCTGTGTCTCTCATGAATAAATAAATAAAATCTTTAAAAAAAATAAAAATAAAAACATTTACATTTTGTATATTAACTTCATATAATTTAATTCAATCATATCTTTATATAAGTGAGAAATCATTATTTCTTACCTATGGGCTCCTAATGTCATTTTTCACTATAGAATTTACACAAACATAAAATATTCAGCTCTTGATTTCATTAGTATAGGCAAGGCATGTTCACAATTATCTGCATTACAAGATAGAATGCAATATACACCATGGCAAAATGTGGACAATGGGAACAAAGAAGGGGCTATAGTAGGAATTAGGGAAATTTCATGGAGGAGGTAAGATTTGAGTCCTCTGTCATGGTATGACAGAACACCAGCAAATCCAGACGGGGAGGTATATTCATGGTCAATGGATCAGCCCAAGCTAAGATTTAGCTAAAACTATCAGATTTTTGGGAATGGTAAGTTGTCTGTGTTGGTTGGATGATTAAGTAAGAAAGAAAAGTAAGTGTTATTAAATACTGAAGATACTGGCTGTGGCCATAATATAGAACTTTGTTGACAAAAAGATACTGTTTAAGTCACTGAAAATTTTAAACCAGAAAGTAACATGATCAGAGCTAGGATTGAAGAAAAATATATTGTTTGAACCAGGGATATTTTTTTTTTGTGGAGACCTCTCAAAGAACCTATTACAACAATGTAGAAATAATAATTCTTACATATTTTTAAAAATAAGATTTATTTAACCTATTTATATATCCTAAGCACTGTGCTAATCATTAACATGAAGTATATCATTTAATACTCATTACAGCACTAAGAGGAAATATTTTGTACATTTGCGGAATGAATAAAATGAAGCTTGGCAGTATTAAGATACTCATCTTGCTAATAAGTGGCAGAGCAAACAAACCCAGACTGTCATGAATGTCTAAGCTTTCGTTTAGAAAACAATAGTGTGGGTTTGGTTTTGAGTCTCAGTGCCAGCAGTAACCAGTTAACTTTGGGCATGTTTACTAACCTCTCCAATTCTCAGATTATAGATCTGTAACACTGGTGTAGAAAGACCCACTTCTTAGCATTATAGTGAGCCCTTAATGAGATAAGACATGGAAAGTTGTTAGGACAATGCCTGAACTGTAAGATTTACTCAATTTAGCTTGGTGGCAGTTAGGATGGAAAGGGGAGATTGGGAGAGCCCATGCACAAGTAGAATTGACAGGACTTGGGCACATACTCATTGGAGGAGTAGAGAAAAAGGAGGAGATGTGATGGCATCATGGTTTTTTCCAGGGTGTACGCATTAACATATGCAGAGACAGGTAGAAGAAAAGGTGTTGGGAAATTAGGAGTTGGTTTAAAGTCTAATGATTTGATGTGGGATATTCAGATGTAGGCATTTAAAAAAGCAAGTCTAAATTTTTGGACACTGTCAGAGGTGGCAGTCTAAATTTAGAAATCAAGTTTAATCTTAGTGATGATCACTAAAGGGAAATGAATCAAAGAAGGAAACAGGTTGAACACATTTTTTGTATATCCTGTAAAAAACCCAAGATTATGACAAGTTAGTTTCATACAGAGGAAAATTGTTTCATGTATTAAGATAGTAGCCATCCAACATCCTCTTCATTAATTATATGAAGAAAACCTGAAACCTCAATAAATGCTGGTTGTCCGGAGGAATAAAATTAAAGGAATGTCTAACTGAGAGCAGCATGGTGTTCATGCAACACAGAAGGCACAATCATTTGTCTGGAACTTGGCAATTTGAATAATTTTTCCTTCTTATTTATGACCTCTTGATCAACAAGAATTGCAATATGACCCCCTCCTAACTTGACGGTGAGGTGTACCAAATGACTCTCTACCATAAATATCCCTGAAATGTGGAGCGATGTATAGGGGTTAAGTATAAAGAGAACAAGAAAGCTAAATCCTTATTTTTAGTTACTGTGTCCAGAAATTATATTTTAATGAAAGATTTTTATTTAGTTTTTATGTGTTTATTCTCTTGATGACAGTGTTCATTCTGAACATGACTGCCTTTTTGTTGAAAACAAGGGTTTAGAGGCATACTTTCATTTAAACCTGTTTTCTGGGTATCAACTAATTATTCTTTAAAAAGCACATTTTAAAACAAGACCTGTTACCAAGTGAGGATTTTCTGCTCAGAATAATTTTTAAAGCTTTTTGTATACAAATTCAATTTTAATTTAAGATTGGGCATTCCCTGAATTCATTTGCAACTCAAAACAGGTTAAATAGTAATGGATCTAACACTAACATGAGTGCTCACTTTTGTTAGTTTACAGTATAAGATAATTACTGAGCAGAGAACAATCTCTTGATACACCAGGGAAAGAATACAATTAAAGTCCGCGAGCTCCATTTTGCTACTGGAGATGTAGGAATTGTCTCCATGGGAAAGAGAAAATGTTAGAAAATATTTTGGTAAAAGCAACCAGGCTAGCCAGGTCTCAGCAAGGTAGAAAAACAACCCTGATTAGAGTTCTTAAATCTCACTGTTAATGCCTAAAAGCCCTGGAGATAGTTATGGGGATATTTTCTGATTAGTTTTGTATATTTTGTCATTCTCTGTGATGATATAAATAGTGATTAATGCCCAGATTGTAATGAGCCTCTTTAGCTAAGGCCATCATGTTTCTGTTATGATAATCATCAAAAGATACCAAAAAATGGTTTCATTTCTAAAGAATAACTAAAGAGAAAAAAACAAAACAAAAACTTACTCCTTTTATACTCCTTATAGAAATACACAGCATGTTCTGAAATAAATAATCATATAATCCTGAGGCAGCTAGAATATTATTATTATTATTATTAGGATAATAGATTAAACTATTAAAGTATTTATAGACATTGAATTTTATTTCCATTCAATTCATAATTTTTCATGTCTACTCTGAGCTGTACTCTCTAGTTCCTTGGTGGGGTTGATAATTTCCACCTGCTATTTTCTTTTTTCAAAGAATCAAATATTCCTCTGATGTGTTCTTTTATTAAACTTTTGAAACATTTCATACATTCTAAAGAGTGTATATGATGAATATTATTTAAAGGATGATAAGAAAAAAAAATGGCTTTGTCCGTACCACTTAGCTTAGGGTATAGAATATGACCACCACCTTTCCAGTCACATACCACTTTTTCTCTTTGAGAGTTACCATACATTGTGAATGTTACCATACATACAGTACAAATTTTCTGCAATTTTTCCCCTTTTGTTCCTTAGATTTATCTACACTGATGCTTATAATTCTAGTTCATGAAACTTAATTTCTTTGTAGTATTTATTTTTTCCAATGTTGGTATTGGCAGACTTTTAATTTTTTTTGGCTATTTGGTGGATATAAAGTTGTATATGTGTTGTTATTTGCATTTTTTGATTATTTATGAGGTTGAAGAGCTTTTATGTACTTGAAGACCATTATTGTTTTCAAATTTTCGTATTTTTAATTGCTTTGAAAGTAAGTTGCAAAACATCAGATTTCATCTCTCACTACCTCAGCATTGATTTCCTAAGAAAAGGATATTTTCCTTCAGTAAGCATAATAACAGTATCATACTTAAGAAAATTTAAAAGTACAATATTTTATTATAATCTATATTAAAAATTTATCCAATTGGCCAAAAGTTTCTTTATATCTTATTTTGGTTTTTCAGGATCAAACAAGATTTGTAATGTAATAATGTTTATCAACGCAATCTCTTTCTTTATTTTAATCTGAAACAATTCTCTCACATTTTTTGCTTTCATCACATTGACTTTTTTTGTTATGACTTTATTTTTTGAGGAGTTTTAGGTTTACAGCAAGATGGAGAGGAAGGTCCAGAGATTTCCTATATATCCTCTGCCCCCACACATGCACAGCCTCCCCCATTATTAACATCCCCCACCAGAGTGGTACGTGTTGCAGCTGATGAACCTACACATAATCATCCAAAGTCCATAGCCTATACTAAGTATCACTCTTGGTGTTGTAGTGTCTATGAGTTTGGACAATTGTATAATGACAAGTATTAATCATCAAGGTATCCTACAGAACATTTTCACTGCCCTAAAAAATCCTCTGTGCTCCACCTATTCATCCCTCCTCTCTTACTTTTTCATAAATTTTGCAAAGCCTGTGTGTTGTTTTCTAATTTTAACTTTGAATTATTTGTTTTTATACTGATTTCTAGTTATTTATATAGTCTGGATTCATCCTTTGTTGATGATATGTTTGCAAATATCTCCTCCTGCTATACTACATGTCTTTTCACTTCTTTTAAAGGTGTCATTTCAATGATGAAAAATATTTAATTTTTATTGCAGTAAAATATATCAGTGTTTTAAATACATTATTTGTGGGCATTTTTTTGTATGTATGTTTTGTCATCTCTATCTCAAGAAGTTTGTGAAACAGTAGCCTTATCTGTTATTTAAATGTTCTCTAAAATATTCTCAACCTAAAAATTTCATTTGGGGATTCTTTAAATACATAACTAACTCATTAAATGTTACCCTTTTTCTCTCATCTAATATGGCATTCAGGGTCATATATTTTCAGATTATAATTTAAATAACTGTGTGCTTTCTAAAAGTGGTATAGTTATTAGCATTCAGTTGAGTTTTGTCTTAATTTTTATCACAATTTCTTTTTTTGACCTTTGAATCAATTGTGTGTTTTCAAATTTTCTTAATATATAAAGTGTTTTAAGTATCCTTTTAAAACTGATTTCTAATTCAATATGTTCTGTATAATCAGTGTTTGCTAATTTATTGGGAGTTGCATTATGGGGGAGTACAATGTTCCATTTTCTTTCAGGTTCCTCCTACATGTGTGCTTGAAAAGAGTGTGTCTTCTTCAGGTTCAGAGATCTAGTTAACAATCTTTGCACAATATTGTTAATTGTGTTGCTCAAATCCTTTGTATCCTTTCTAAGTTTTTGTCTGTTGATCTGTGTATATTTTATCTGACCTGTGAGAGGTATGTCTATATCTACATTGACTATGGTAAAATCAGTATTATTGCTAAAGCTTTCAGTTTGTGATTTATGTATTATATAGCTCTGCTTTTTTTTTACTTCTTAGACATTTACTATTACTATATCTTTCTGATGAATTAAAACCTTTATCATTATCATTATGAAATGACTTCCATCATATCTGAAATATTCTTTTGCTAAGATTTTTTTTGTTATTTAATGTTATTATAGTTCCACTTCAGCAGTTTTGTTGGCTAAATCGTTATGCGTGTTTTTATTCCCAACCTTTCTATGTCCTATGGACTTAGTTGTGTCTCTGGTAACAGAAAGAATTTCATATTATTGATTTTTTTAAATATAGTCTGACAATCTTTCTTTAAACTAGTGGATCTAATCAAATCTCCAGAAGGTAACAGAGATGTAATATTCAAACCCAATAATAGCTCCAACTTTTTCAAAATCAATGAATGACAACAATTTTCCAATACAGAAAGCTTCCTCACAAAATTTCTGCAGCAGAATAAACCAAAAATAACTCCACACCTAGATACATTATAATGACAAAATAACACAAGACCAATTACTCCTCCCAGAAAGAAAGAAAGAAAGAAAGAAGAAGAAGAAGAAGAAGAAGAAGAAGAAGAAGAAGAAGAAGA